>NC_065518.1:29634520-29671943 GCF_006386435.1 Epinephelus moara | reverse complement strand
TGTCTGTTTTTAACATGATGTGCAAATAAACTAATCTAAACTAAAACTAAACATTATTCATCCCGTTATGTGTTGCCACGCGTGTTTCCTCCTCCTGCAGCTGCCACGGTGTTGGCCTTTTCTGAAATGTGGCTTTTCTCCTCCTCATATTTTAGTAGAATTAATCTCTGATCCTCACGAGAAATACTTTTTTTTATCCTCACATACTCAGTGACGCTGCGCTTCTCTCATGATTGTGATTGGTCCGCTGCGTACGCGTTCACGGCTCTTGATAAAGCAACCCTGGATTGAGTTACCGAGTTGATATCCAGCGTCGTGATACCGATTATCCTGATTGCCATTGTTAGGGTTAGTCAACCCAGGATAGGTCTGGGTAACCCAGGAAAGGTTGATCTCGCTTCGTGATACAGGCCCCAGGTTATTGGGAGAGATGAAGTGAAAGCAGGAAACCTGAGAACTTCTGTGACCTGGATACTTTAAAATGCACAGCTGGTCATTTATCAGATTTATCTGCTGCCATATTTTTGAACCAAGGCTAGTCTATTGTAAGTGCATTACTGACATATGATGCTGGAGCTTCAAGTGCTGTTTATTACCTCTGCCAAGGAGGTAATGTTTTTGGTTTAGTTTGTTTGTTGGTGTGGAAACCTGGTGGGAGGGTGTAGTATGGGCGAATGAAGAACCCATTACATTCTTTTGACTGGAATCTGAATCACAGGACAGATACACAAGTCGTTTTTCAATTTGGTTAACATTACAAGATCGATCAGGCCTTGGCGGAGGTCTGTGTCCATGCGCCCTTGTAGTCATGTGTTGTTTTTTGTGGTTGGAGCGTCTGTAAGATGCAGTGCAGTGAGAGACCAGGCTTTGTGGTGGGCACACAGCTTTTCCTTTACTGTGATAAAGTTTGTGTGTTCAGCTGCTCTGCTGTAGAAACATATTGTACTTATTTATTCTCATTTTAGTAGGATTCTGGATTAAATTATCTTGGATACAGCTATGGATAATGATGTTTCCTCTCAACTCTCAGCATTGCCGCCACACCCTGTCTGAAGTCTGTCAGCCCCAAGTTCACGGGTTCCCACTGAAGATATAAATCTTTTAAAATGGGTCATAATGAAAATGTTTAATTAAAACAACTGGCCACTGTAGTTTTCTGCCAATATTACTNCCCCCACCACGCCTCCTGTGAACAAAGAATCCCCAAAGCTGCAAACTTTCTTGATGAATTGAAATCATACGGGTCTGTGTTAAACAACAGCAAAACTACATAAAAGCATCCGTTTAAAACTCTCACACAACTCGTGCAGTACAATCCAAGTCTCATTTATCCAGTTGTATGCTCAGTACTTCTCAAAGATATGCACTTTCGCTAAAACACTTAACCAGGGTTTGTGGCGGCCCCCCGAGATTAAAACAACAGCCACCACAGATAGATTTTCTATTTTTGGAGATGGACCGTTCATTGGGAGCGCTGTTGGAATATATATATTTCCCACTCTGTTATTTGTAGCACCACACTGTGGGACACAGTTTGGCTGGGTCTAAAAGTTTGCTTTCACTCACAAATAGCTGCTCTTGTCTCGTACTGCAAGAGCAGAGCTCAAAATCCTGTGTTTGTGTTTTCGAGTGTTTTAGATAGTAAGGTTTTAGTGAAAATGCATGTGTTTGGGAAGTATTGAGCAGACTGGATAATAAAGCACGAGTTGTGTGGGAGTTTGTTACATGGATGTTTTGATACTGTTTAGCTGCTGTTTAACACAGACCCCTGATATTTCAAATTCATCAAGACTTTCCTCAGTTTTTGGATTCTTCATTCACCATTGAGACAAGTTTTTTTTTTTTTGGACAAATTCAGTGTAACATGGGGTGAGTAACTGATATACAAATAATGATTTTGTAGGTTAAATATTCCTTTAAATCACAATAATCTACAGTGTGTCCATGATAATGGAGGAACATGTAACCTACTGCAAAGCTTATTGCTGTGTTTTTAGTAGTTTTCGGAAAACAGTGGAACTCTCTGGCACAGATGAAGAAGATATATCAGACTTTGGATGCATATGCAGTACTTGTTAGCACAGTGGGATCAATTATTTGGTTGTTTTGACATTAAGAAAAATAGAAAATCACTGGATCTTTCAAGGTATAGATAAATGCTGATTTCTCCAGCAGAATATTATTCATGTTAACATGGTTTCTTGTTTTAAGGACGTTGACATCAGCTTCATGCAGAAACCGGACACTAACCAGGTTACTTGAGTGCATGTAAACACTACATGAGACTTGAGATTTGTGGTCTCAACAAACTGTAAGCTAATTCTAATTCCCAGAGAGAAATGTTGGCTCTGATTTACGTGCTCTGAAAAAGGCAGTGCTAGCCGCACCTTCAACCTCTTTGTCAGAGCATTGAGGGCAGAGGATGTTGTGTTTGAGGGCAGGGCTCTTTGAGTGTGTGTGTGTGTGTGTGTGTGTGTGTGTGTGTCTTTTTGCACAAGTGAAACCATGAGCATGCTTTTTGTAACCCTAGCAGCAGGGTAGCAAGATCTAATATCTGAAACTGGTACCACTGCTGCCACTTATCAACTAAAAAGAAAAAAAGAACACATATAGATTGCATTGCATTCTGTTGGTAGAGCACACATCACAGTGAACATATTTTTGGAGCATTGTAGCCCTGATGGATTCTGTATGTTCATGATGTGGTTTTTCATTTTGGTTTTAAATATCAGAGCCTTGAATGATTAAATCCACCCCCCACTGCTCTGTATAATCTGCTGCAGAATGAATTACTTTTCTCATGTCTGCAGTATTGCATTCCACGGTTTAACCATATTCAGCTACATGCTGGAGAAATTAGTTAAGTTGCTTGGTCATTGAGAACAGGATTTAGCTCTCCATTTTGCTATTGCAGTGAAAATCCAATGTCAGGGAAAAACACACTCAGCAGGATAGGTGAACTCTGACCTCCATGAGGCTGCTTCCTCTCTCTGTTTTCCTGTCGCAGTTTGATTGTGCTTTCTCACTGAGAAACTTGTAAAATGATATGGTAAAACTCCATTAGGCCTTTTCACTTGACGTCTGGAAACCTGTTTGGTGTTAAGCTGAATTCCATCACAGTCGTCCCGTTGAACTGTAGCTGCCAACAAATTCACTGCTGGAATCCGACTCCTGCACTTTAAGCTGGTATTAGAATAGATTTTGTTTGCAAAACATTCCTTTCACTGAAAACTTAGAGCGTGTCTTACATTATGTCTCACTGCCTGAGATCTTTCTGAGCAAATGAACATTCTTGTGGACAAACAGGTTAAGGGACGCTCTGCAATATTTAACGTATTTTGTTTTTGTTTTGCACTATTTGTATTAGTACTTGCTATTGTACTAAGTTGATCCAGCATTGCCGAAAGAATTTATCATATCTTATAATGGTATGTGTTCCAAACTAGGGGTGTAAATCACCAGCTTCATCACGATACGATATTATATTGATTTGTTTGGATGACGATACGATGTTTGCCGATATCACAAAGACTGTCACGATACGATCTTGATTCGATTCGATTCAGGAGCCTGCGATCGATATGACACGATATCATATGCCCATCTAACACAATCATTTACATCATCTCACAAAAACAACTAGAATATGATTCGACCGTTTTATTTCTGAGCTCTGTTTGTTGTTTGAGCGGAGGCGTGCTTGCCCAGAAATGGTGACACAGACGTGCTATGTGAATTTCAAAATAAATGTGTATCTTTAAGATGACGATATGGATCAATGTTTTCATTTTGCATCGATATAATCGGATCGTTAATCAATGAATCGATGTATCGATGTGAATCGATGTATTGTTACACCCCTATTCCAAACCACATTTGTGGGGAGTTTGAAGTCTGACTCCAATCAGGTTTCTACAGATGCATCTCAGTGAGGCTGCGCTGGCTACTGAAATTGGATTTCAAAGTGTCTTCTGCGTTGAGACACAAAGCACAACAATGATGTTAAACTAGAGTAACAGAGGTGCTGAGCAGAATCCATGTTGCTAGGAGCAGAGATCTGTGAAGGACAAAATGGAGAATAACAGTCCATCGACAGATGCTAAAAAAAATGTCTGTTGGCATTTAAGGGGGATACTTCTGTAGAGGTGATTGTTTGGAAGGCTAAATAATGGACCCTCATTTTTCATGCTTCTGAGTTGGAAAGCCACGTCACTAGCGCAGCTATGGAGATACTGACACCTATGGTGTTTACGCAGCAACCCATGCAGATAGGCTGGTGATGTCTGGACACACAAATCCAGTCTGATCATTTGGAAATAACAATGAAGACGGTCTGTCTTGATGATCTGATTTGAGAAACCAATCTGATTAGCCTGCCCTCTGAATGTAGCCCAAAAACTCATTTATACTTCCTTTACGTATGAAAATATATGTCAGTTTCAAATGTTGTACCGTAACAACTCTCACTCTTCCATGCGCCCATAATGTTGGCATAGATACAGCCAATGGATAGCTCTAGAGGGCAGGGTCAAAAGTTTCACACAACAACAAATGATGCAGCGGTGGCAGAGGTCATAATATTGTACTTTTTAATGGAGGCAGTATTGTAGACGCCGTTGGTCTACATCCCCACTTGTGGACGGAGAATTCTTTTTACTATTTTCACTATATATCACTACATATTATTATATTATTACAGATTTGTTCCGTTTCACCGTTATTTATAAAATGTCTTTGTTGTCTCTTATGGTCGTATTTGGCTTGAACTATGCTACACTGCTTCCACAATCTCCGGTGGTACTGCTCTGTTTCATCCATATCCGTAAGCTTTCAGAAAACACTCACGCATAAATGAGCCCTAAGATGTGAGGAAAAGATGTCAGTGAGGGAAACATCTATTCAATTTAAGGAATTGCGATAAATCCAATAAATAGCAGCTTATTGCTGCACCAGCTTTTGAGATTGTATGTGTGAACAGCCTCTTATGCAAATCTAGCCATAGAACTCAGATCTCCCCAATCCTGATTTCACTTCCCTGGTTGCCAGTAAGATACAGGATAGATGTATTTTTCTAATCACCTACAAGGCCTTCAAAAATGCCTTTCATTGATGTTGTCTGCTGTTGTAATGTGTTGTTATTATTGGTTTTATACACTGTCTTTCGTATAGGACTGCCCTTTATGACATCACTCTAGAGAGATGCTATATAGATATGTTTTCCTCTCTTACTTACTTACGATGAGAATTCCACATCCTCACATAGCTATTATTCTCTCCATCTCTCCGTCTCTTTCCTATCAAACAACCTCCCAAATTCCAAATTCTCAGTGAACACAGTCTGTCCAGCCAGGCTGTGTACTCAAAGCCCCCGCCATCGACCACCAACCACATAGGAGAAGGTGAAAGCAGCCCGGAGGAAGTAGAGGTGCTGCTGTCCAGTCAGAAAGCTGCTCCCTACCAGCCGTCTTTCCTACGTGCCCTCATCAAAGCCTTTGGACCCTACTTTCTGATTGGCTCAGCCTACAAGCTCCTGCAGGATATCATCACCTTCGTCAACCCTCAGCTGCTCAGGTAGACAGAGAGGTCACGTTACTACCATGTGCTGTCTTTACTACACCCTATTTGCAAGATTGGGACACCAAACAAGCTACCATTGTTCCAGTGTTGCCAAATACTATTTCCAGGATGTCTTTTTGAATGTATTTTTGCATGCTGGGTGGTTTTATCCAAAGTATGGTAGCTGCCTTTATTTAAACTGTATACTGTCCTTGTTAAAGATGCAAAGTTATTATGTAAACACTGTGTATGTTTCATTAACGCATCTTGGCCAGGGTGGATATGTGGTGATACCTGTTCTGTGAAAACCTTATCTTGATATAGAGATAAGGTTTCAGAGCTGGCTGACCACATAATTTTCGTGCATGTATTTTGTTACAGTCATGTGGTTGATAAGGCCAGTTAATTCTGATACCTGCTTTTTTCACTGCTGCCATGGGAAACAGTCACCCTCAGCTACTCCACCTTAGCAAACAACAATGCATACACTCCCCTCACATATCACATTAGGCTAACTGCAGTCCTAACAACATGCTAGGTTAGCTAGAATCCTGCCTGAGCTACCAAATAAACCAAACAACAAGCAACATGTTAAGCCAGTTAGCATGGTAAGTTAATTAGCATGCTGCATGACCCATCAAATACACTAAATATTCCTCCTCAGCTACTTTACCTTAGCAAGCGACCTAATATACACTCTCCTCACATTTCACATTAGGTTAACTAACAGACTAACAATATGCTAGGTTAGCTAGAATTCTGTCTGAGCCACCAAATAAACCAAACAACAAGCAACATGTTAAGCTAGCTAGCATGGTTAGCTAATTAGTATGCTGCGTGAGCCACCAAAAACACTAAATATTTCCCCTTAGCTACTTTACCTTAGCAAGCAACCTAATATACACTCTCCTCACATTTCACATTAGGTTAACTAACATGCTAACAACATGCTAGGTTAGCTAGAATTCTGCCTGAGCCACCAAATAAACCAAACAAGTGATATGGTATGCTAGCTAGTATGCTAAGCTAACTAGTATGCTGCCTCAGCTAGTAAATAAACCAAACATAAATACACACGCATGCACGCACGCACGCACGCACGCACGCACGCACCCACGCACACACACACACACACACACACACACACACACACAAAAACAATTTCTCCTCAGTTAACACACCTGAGCAGGTAATACACTATAAGCTGTGTTCAAAGAAACCTATGAGCTTCTGTTTACAACATGGGAAGTTGTGAACATGAAGTTGTGCTAACTAGCATGCTAACAAACCAAACAGGCAATATGTTAAACTAAGTAGTATGCTAGGCTAACTAGTATGCTGTCTGAGGTACTAAACAAACCAAACATAAAAAAACACAACCAAAAAGAAAAACATTTCTCCTCAGTTAACACACCTGAGCAAGTAATTAATTATAAGCTGTATTCAACAAAACCCTTTAGCTTGTATTTACAACATGGGAAAGTTGTGAACATGAAGTTGGGCTAACTAGCATGCTAACAAATCAAACAGGCAATATGGTTAGCTAGCATATTAAGCTAACCAGTGTGCTGCCTGAAACACCAGATAAACCAGACATTCCTACCTCACCCTAGCAATCAGCAAAGCATACACCTCTTTTTATAGGCATGAAGAGCTTTGAAAAAGAGCAGACAGCTAAGTAAACAGTGCATAAAAATGTAAAAATATAAAATATTAAAATGTTATCAAAGACAAGTGTGTTTGGTTTCCTTATGACTTTGAAGAGAGGCCACAGAAGACATTTTTTCATTTCCTGAATGTAATTTCTGTTTTGCCAGCACAATGTCAACAAACTGTCACACGCAAGGAGATGGGTTATGAAAATACAGAGCATGTTTGTTACTGATAACAATCTGTATGTTTCATAGAAGCCACAGATAAGATGAGGCGGATCTGAGGACGGTATGCAAATTTATTGAAATGAATCGAATTTTTTTTTTTTGTGCAGGATATAAATCCTCCACATCAGACTGTCAACAAACCATACAGCAAAACAAAATTACAATATACATGTTCAAGACAGCAGTCATTTTCCCAAATAATCACCAATCAGCTAAAATGGATGTGTGCCAAATCCTCTCACAGCATGGCGGCAATACAGCTGCTAATGCCTCTGCTGATGTGACAATTCTAAATAATGAGTCTGTGACTATGCAATATTGACTTGCACTGTCTAGTGAAAGATTGTTACAACTTTAAGGTGGTATTAGGGGTCAGCAGTTTCCTATGAGTGCAGTGGGGCCAGACTGTCTCATAGTCAGAAGTCATATTTTAAGATCTTGCTGAAAGTTTATAGGTAGGCCAAGAAAAGACTAGAAAATGCATCATCTGGTATCTATTTCTTGTTTCTTTGTAAAGCCTCACTGCGGTGTTCTCCAGGTTAATACCAGGCTGTGCAGACTGTCTGAGGCAGGTGTACACCATGTTCTTAGTTAAGTAGTTGAGGCGTAATTTAGTAGAAGAATGGAAGAAACTGTCCATGCAGAGTTTTAGTGACTAACTGCTTTGTAGGTAAATAATGAAGACCTGAATTCACTTTCAACTTTTAGTTGTCCAAGGAGGATAATATTATATTACCATCACTTCAAACTAACATTGTGTCTATACACTACACCCTTGGTCTGCTGCTAAAACAGTAAACTCATTATAATGCCAAAAGGTTTATAAACTCCATGGATAAATAGTGTGTTTCTGCTAACTCATATTAATATTTTGCATGCAAAGAATGTGTGTGTTTGTATTCACAGACCATGTGAAGGAAAAGGAGCGGTTACATAAAAAGTTAGCTGTGTGCCATTGTCAACACAGCTCTTTCCAGATTAGTTGGATGTTGTGTGTTTAATCTAAAAGAATTGTTCTTTTCTTCACTCTTGTAGGATGCTGATCTCATTCACAAAACAAAAGGGTGCTCCTGATTGGTGGGGTTACTCGCTGGCCTTCCTCATGTTCTTCACAGCCTTCCTGCAGACCCTCATCCTCCACCATCACTTTCAGTACTGTTTTGTCACCGGCATGAATGTACGAACCGCTATCATAGGAGCAATCTACAGGAAGGTATGCTGAAATTCTCACATCTTCGATTTAGGACTGTTAAGCTTTAAGCGTAAATGCACAAGCTTTAAAAAAGCCCTAAAAACTTCACTTCCAGCAATAAAGTGAGCGAAACTTTAGTCTTAAAACACATTTTATGCTCGAGGAGATAATAGTATGCTTCACAGAAAAGAAATGTATTACATTATTAAGTACAGTTGTTTCTCTACTCCATCGATGTCCTGCAGGCGCTGGTGATAACTAATGCTGCCAAGCGTTCATCTACAGTGGGAGAGGTTGTCAACCTGATGTCTGTGGACGCACAGAGATTCATGGACCTCACCACTTTCCTCAATATGTTGTGGTCTGCTCCTCTTCAGATTTTGCTGGCACTGTATTTCCTCTGGCAGGTAATTGCAGAAATTATACATGGGTTACTCTAGATCAGGCTTATTAAGCTGTCAGCCTGTGGGTCAACTCTGGCCCACCGATCAGTTCTGTGAAAAAAATAGAATAAAATTAAAACCTAAAAAAGAAAAAAATCATGCATTAACGTACATTTGCTACAGTGAGTCCTTCAAATGAGCAGAGCGCTCCTGTCCACTTGGCCTGTTTTCCTTCCCTACAACCAGCTAGCAGGTTTGAAAGGCATGTATTCTGTAAAGAATCCCAAAAATTACACCATTTATCACAGCCAGAAACTGTAAAAACAGAAATTTTTAAAATTACGGATTAGGGCTGGGTATCACCACTGATTTCCTGTATTGAATAGATTTCGATTCACAAAGTCCCGATTCAAAGTTATCTTCACTTCTTTGTCTCCGCCGCAGAATCTCTCCTGTGTTTGTGTGCCTGTGTGTACATAAAAGCACAGACCGGAGGAGGAGAGGCTGCTGCAACACGATAATAAATTACACCAAAACATACAAATAGTAAGCTATCAGTTACAGATAAAAGATCCGGTAACATTTGTGACTCTCAATACTACAGTTGTTAATAATTTAGCGCTGGGGACCGTTTACTACTGGGAGATTATTGGGATAAAAGCTTCACACATCCGTGGGAAAATGTGCATATTATAAGATAGATCTTGGATTTTATGAATCAATATCGGGTCATTCAAATGAAGATCAATTTGAATTGGATGAATGGATTATTTTTACTCAGCCCTATTACAGATGGTCCTTGAACAAATAATGTGTGACAAATGCTTTCATCAGGAAACGTAAGCAAATCCAAGTTTAAAATTTAATTAAAATTACTATATTCTACGTCTTATTTAAATTTTTACCAAAAATAAATTATTTGCACTAACCAGATCCTGTAAAAAAGAAAAAAAACCCATCAAGTTCTGCACTCCTCAGCACAACTGGTAAGACACACATGACTCAGCTGTGACCAACAGTCATGTGACAGAAACTCTATGAAACTTTCACTGAACTGCAGGCTGTACGCAGAGCAGAGAGAACAAGCGAGGTTTTGAGTAGGGATTGTAAAAATGCAAATAGTACATGTAAATTGCAGTCTCATGAAATGAAAGTTTTGAAAATGTGCTGCCCTGGTGTGCCAGGTTTACATACATACTGAAAATAAAAGCTTAGGGAAATGTTTGGCTCCAGGGCCCTTTAGCTTTCTGGAAATTTGGCACCACTGAACAGTATAGGTAAAAAGCCCTCTTGTAGAAAGGTATGACAAGGTATTTCCCTCCATATTTTGTTACATGTACACTTGATTTATTGAACACAGGCAACTTTTGTCTTTATCTCTGTATTGGTTTTGAATTATATATTCAGTAATTTACTGACTGTGTGTGGTATTTTCCAGAACCTCGGTCCATCAGTGCTGGCTGGGGTGGCTGTCATGATCATGCTGATCCCTTTTAATGCTGTCATTGCCATGAAGACACGAGCTTACCAGGTACGAGCAGTCAGCTAGAATTTAGCAATAACTCAGTTTTGTCTGTTGACTTTCAGTGGGAACACATCAGTGATATAAATATATTTGGTTTTGGCATGTTCTTTCTGATGAATTATCCCGAGCAAACTGGGTTGCCAATGTTAGTTTCTTTCACATGGGAAGAGAAAAATTATGACGCTGACCTTTGATATTATGATATCAAACAGTATGTCAAGCTACACTTGGTCAAACACTGTCTGGTCTTGTCCTCATGTTTGTCCTCTTCCTCTCTCTTCAGGTGGAGCAGATGCAGTATAAGGACTCTCGTATCAAGCTGATGAACGAGATCCTGAACGGCATCAAAGTCCTTAAGCTGTACGCGTGGGAGAACTCCTTCAAAGAAAAGGTCCTGGCCATTAGGCAGAAGGAGCTCAACGTGCTGCGTAAGACAGCCTACCTGGGAGCTCTGTCCACCATGGCCTGGACCAGTGCCCCTTTCCTGGTAAGCTCAGTCCACATGTCTGGGAGCTGGCTTTCTTTCAAGAGCCTGCAATGTGAAACTGATGATTGTCAGGATCAACTGAGCCCTTTTCTATTTCACTTTGTTGTGTGAACTAAAAGTTAAAACAAATCCAAACAGGCTTCATGAGTCTCAACCAAAATGTCTTCATGTTTGATATTTTCTGAAGATGACAACATGAGTACCTGCGCTGTTGTTTCCTGTTAGGGCTTGTTGGATGAAGTCTTGTTGCCTCCAGGCAGCCGACATAAGCCCATAAGTCATGTTTGACAGCTGTACAGTAAATCCAATCCAGCAAGTGTTAAGATTACATAGTTTGTGGTCAGATATTACAAATGAGCTTTATTTGAAACATTTTAGAATCCTGGGGATAAAGAGCTCATTTCTTTAGAAACTGAATTCACTGTATATTAACAAATCAGCTAATATGAGAATGTTCTTGGGACCATGGTCATTAACAGGTAAGTTCGTTTTTTTTCCAACCTTGACCCTGTTTTCCCTTTTTTTCCCCATGTTTTTTGTCTGAGTTCCTTTCTGGAACTTTTACGTAACATTTAACAAAATTACCTGCTTATATAAAGGGTGGTTAAATAATCTTACAATTGGCTTCCCTCTCAGCCTACTAGCAACACCAGAGACAAATCAGGAATCATTTACTGCACAGCAAAAGTGGACACGCTCAAGTGCAAACGCCCGAGCAACATAACACACCACTTTTTATCAGCTGACTGCCTGTTTGCTGACCCTAAACATAACCTTTGAGAAAAGCATGACCTGATCCAAGAGGTCTGCTAGTTTTGTTTAAGTAAACAGAGAAGATGTCTGTGGCTACGGCATGACAGCCAACGAAATAATATGGCTGTAGTGTAAATGTACAACTTTTTTTTTTGGTTGGTGTCTACATCAAGTTTGTCTATATCAGGTTTTATAGGTGACAGCATTTAATAAAAAAATTTCTTGATCGATTTTATATATGTCTTATTTTTAAGATTGATATGCACTGTACCAGCCAAAAGCCTGTGTATATCAGTTGTTACAAACTCTGCAGACTATAATGCGCTGAATATCACCAGCTGTTGATAATGAGGTCATTGCTGAGTCACAGGTTGACTCAGATTGCAAGTGTGTGCAGCATCACAGCACTGACTGCTGCACATCTCTACAGTAAATTGATGGATGTTGATGTCTAAGCAGCCTGTTTGCCCGATGTGTTTCCAGGTTGCCTTGACAACATTTGCTGTGTATGTGACTGTGGATGAGAATAACATCCTGGATGCGGAGAAGGCCTTTGTGTCGCTCTCACTCTTTAACATCCTCAGGTTTCCACTCAACATGCTCCCCCAAGTTATCAGCAGTATGGTTCAGGTAGGATTTCTTTTTTCTCTTCATTTTTTTTGTGTGTTTGTTTACAGGTTTCATTGAGTGCTTGTGTGTTTATTCTGCGTCGCAGGCCAGCGTCTCACTGAAGCGAATTCAAGGTTTCCTTAGTCACGATGAGCTGGACCCAGATTCCGTGGACAGAAAGAACACAGCCACAGGTGAAATTAAACACTGCTACTCCTTTGATTAAAGGGACACGTCACCCAAAAAATTATTTTGTATAACACTCACCCCATTTTACTTTAAATTTATGAAGAAAACTTTGTTTTTTCTCGCATGACGCCTCAGTGAATGAGGAATCCAAAAACTGAAAAAAAACTTTTTTAAATTGAAAGTCCTGGGCATCTGTGTTTAACAACATTAAAACTATTTCCGAAACCCACTTTAAAACTCTCACACAGGTTGTGCAGTATAATACAAGTCTTATTTATCCAGTCCTATGTGCCAAAACCTCACTATTTAAAACAATCCTGCAGCCTTATGTGTTTTAAATAATTCTAGTAAAATTGCATGTGTTTTGGAAGCACTGGGCATTCGACTGAATCAATGAGACTTGGATTATACTGCATGAGCTGTGTGAGAGCTTTTAAATGGATGTTTTGATATAGTTTTGCTGTTAAACACGGACCCCTACAACTGCAACTCATCAAGAATTTTCTCTGTTTTTGGATTCTTTGTTTACCGTTGAGGCATCCAAGAAAAACAGGTGTCTTCACCATTATCTCATTGCACATGTTTAGACAGACTTTAATGATCGCAGTCAATTGTCATTTCCTGTCATCATTCCATTGTGTACACTCAATAGGCTCTTTAGATAAAAGACTTGTACCTTTCACCCAGTGACTCAGAGCCTGAAGAGCTTTTCGATGACTAATACTTAAGAAATGCCCTCCAGTCTTTGGTCTCATCAGAGTACATCTCGCCCACTGATTCCAAAGCTGCTGAAAATAAGTTCACGACTTTTTTTGCAGACTTTTCAGTGACAGTTATCAATGGGAAGTTCACCTGGGCTAAAGAAGATCCTCCTATTCTGCACAAGTATGTCTGGGAAATTCACATGCTGTATGTTTGCACTCGTTATGTGTTTGTGTCATCATACCTGAGGCTTTAACATGTGACTGTTGACTCTGTGTCTGCAGTATTAACATGATGGTGCCCCAGGGCTCCCTGATGGCAGTGGTGGGCCACGTTGGCTGTGGGAAATCCTCCCTCATCTCTGCGCTGCTTGGTGAAGTAGAGAAACTAGAGGGAGAGGTTTCTATCCAGGTAGGACTTCATTTCATATTCTTTACAAAAAAAAAACAAGCAAGCAGCAGGTTATGTTAACTTCTTCATCTTCCCTTTCTTTCCTTTAAAGCTGCTCTAATCTTCCAACTCCTTGTTTATTCACAACTTCAGATGTGTTGCCAACATTCATGTTTTAAAAAAAATATTATTATTATAATATATTATTGCACCATTTGCACATATATTACCAAAAGAAGGGGAAAAAAGAGGAGAATCAGTCAGTTGGACTTTGTTTATAAAGCACTGTATGCACAAGTTAGCACATAAGTGGTGTAGAAGAGTCATGTAAGTTCAGAGTACTTCACAAGTAAATGCAGTGTCATTGGCAAAACAAACTAGACACTCAAAAAGGAATGAAAAAGACAGTAAAGCACAAAAAGTTTCTTGCAGAGAGTAAGATGAGAAGATTGATACCACTCTCATTAGCTAGCTATTAACTTGTTAGCCTAGCACAAAGTTTGGAAGTAGTGGAAAACAGCTAGCCTGGTTTGTCTTTCCTACAATTTGGTTTTTACATTAATCTAACAAAGAACACTGTGTCAGGGAGCTTTATGGGTCCTGGGATTTTTTTTAACTTTGGACAGCTGTTTCTGCCTGCTTACTGTTAAGCTAAGCCCGAACCTGTTGACTTTGGGGCGGCAGTAGCTCAGTCCATAGGGACTTGGGTTGGGAACCGGAGGGTTGCCTGTTCGAGTCCCCGTCCGGACCAAAACTTAAACTTAAACTTTAGCTTCATATTTAACAGACTCACATTAGATTGGTGTTGATCTTGGCTGTTCCATTAACTGAGCCTTATTACCACACTGTACCAAAAACAAATGCCACTGACCCTCTTTGGTCATTAACGTAAAGTGAAGTAATGCATTGAAATAAATGTTAATGTGTGTCCAGTCTACACATTGTATAACATACCTATAATATTAACAAATTATAACACAGTCAAGGTTATGAATTTGGTAAACTGCAGCCCGAACTTTATATTATCATGCTTTAAGGGACAGTTCACCCTAAAAATCAATATACATATTTTTTCTCTTACCCGTTGTGCTGTTAATCAGTCTAAATTGTTTTGGTCTAAGTCACAGAGTGTTGGAGATATTGGGCATAGAGATGTTTGCCCTCTCTTCAATATAATGGAACTAGATGGCACTTGGCTTGTGGTGCTCAAAGCGCCAAAAAATAAATTTGAGAAACCCAACAGCAATGTCTCTTTTCAGAAATCACCACCCAGTTACTCAAAACAATACACAGAACTTGTTGTGAGCAGTTTCGTATAGGAACTATTTTCTTTCCCACCAACTGTGTCACTGTGCAGAAGGAAGCGTGTATCTGCTGTACAGCTGATATCTCCAACACTCAGAAACCCACACTAAAACTGTCTAGACTGATAAATTGCACTACAGGTAAAAGGAAAAATATGCATTTTTAATTTTGGGGCAAGCTTCCCCTTTCATTATATGTCTTCAGACAAAATCAGTTGAAAATCTCTTGAGAGTGTAAGGACACCCTTGGAACTCTGGGATAAGATTTTGACTTGGTAGGATATAGTTGTATGTGTATTTAGGAGACAAAATACTCATTAAAGGTCGCTAAATTCCCGTTTTTCTGCCTCTCCTTTCCTTAGGGATCAGTGGCATACGTACCCCAGCAGGCCTGGATACAGAATGCCACCCTGCGGGACAACATCCTGTTTGGGAATCCCTACAATGAGCAGAAGTACCGCTGCGTTCTTGAAGCCTGTGCCTTAACTCCTGACTTGGAAGTGCTGCCTGGTGGAGATATGACTGAGATAGGCGAAAAGGTACAACAGAGAAACACTGAAATTTTCCACTTTCTTACTGGGTAACTGCTTTTGTTTTAGTTTCTTTAGTTATTGTTTTCTTTCAGGCTTCAGACATTTAATCAATTCAGTTTCATAAACCCTCCCCTCCGCTTCCATCTGTTATATTACTGAATAAATTCACGTTAGATTGGCAAATAACCACAATGATTAAAGCGATTCTGCTACTAATGAGTCTCAACTCTGCAGGGCATCAACCTCTCTGGTGGGCAGAGACAGAGGGTGAGTCTGGCCCGAGCTCTGTACAGTGACGCTGACATCTACCTCCTGGATGATCCGCTGTCTGCTGTGGACGCCCACGTGGCCAAACACATCTTTGACAACCTCATTGGTCCAGAAGGAGTGCTAAAGGGCAAGGTGAGGAGTGCCTAAATCCAGGTTTTCATCTTTTTATACCTCTGTGCCGGCTGTAGCTGTGGCTGGAGGCATTTCTTTTTCGTTTGAGGTGTCCGTACGTCCGTAAGTCTGTCCATCCCACTGTTATGATTGCGATATCTCAAGGATGCCTTGCAAGGATTTTTTTTTTTTCCTCAAATTTAGCACAAACGTCCACCTGGACTCAAACATGACTGATAGGAATTTGATGGTCATAGGTCATCACTGTGAATCCCTGTGAGAATTCCCTGTCTTATTCTTGTGAGCGCAATATCACAAGGACACCTTGAGGGAATTTTTTTTTTCTGACACAAACGTCCACTTGGACTCAGTGATGACTAATTAGGGTTTTGGTGGTCAAAGGTCACGGTAACTATGACCTTGCATCCATCTCATTCTCATGAACACAATATCTGAGGAACACTGAGGGAATTTCTTCAAATATGGCACAAATGTCCAGTTAACTTGTAAGAATTAGGTGGTCAAAGGTCACTGTGACCCCATAAAACTTATTTTTGGCCATACCTCAAGAGTTTATATGTTAATTATGACAAAATTCCCGCAGTGTGTATTAGAATAAAATGATGAAGTGATGACATTAATATATCCAAAAGGTCAAAGGTCAACTTCACTGTGACATCATAATGGTCTGCAAAAACACTTTTCTGGTCATTACTCAACATCATATCTCAGGAACAGAAGGGGAGACATTTGGTCAGATATTGAACTGGTGACACTAATCTTGGGTGTCCACCTTGAAACTGTGCTGATTGCATAGATCTTTGCTGCTGGGGGAGGATGTCTATAAATGTTATCACAGACATGGATGTAAACTGTAAGTGCATCTTGACTTGTTTGCAGAGGCGTACAACTGCAAGGCGGTAATTATAGTTTTACTAAGAAATGTACCTCCGTTAGTTTGTGATACGTAAACAACACTGCCGAGGTAAATGAACCACTACTACTACTATAGCTCGGAGCATTGCTTTGACTGAGTACAGCCTCACAGAACAGCTAGCTTGTCAGTAGTTTTAGTATTGCTACAGTAGAGGAAGTTGTATCTTTTATTTTACCAGAAAGAAAATTGTATGTTGCATCAGTTTATTACCCTTGGTTTTTCATATTTATGATGCCATTTTCTGATAAGAGGTGGTTGAGTTCCTGTTTGACTGGATCCTGCTGGGAAGATGAACATATTATATTACTGAATATGTCACTGAAGTTGAGCTCGTAGTAAAAGGTTTTTGTCCGTTGGTTTGCTCTGATACTGTCATGTGTGTAGTTTATGACGTAACAAGGTTTCTTTTGTTGTCTAACTACAGACCCGTATTCTAGTGACGCATGGCATCAGCTTCCTGCCTCAGGTGGATAACATAATGGTGATGGTGGAGGGCAGGGTGTCAGAGATGGGCTCCTACCAGGAGCTGCTCAAACAGAATGGAGCCTTCGCAGAGTTTCTCAGGAACTATGCCCTGGAGGACATCATAGAGGAGGAAGAGGCCACAGGTGGAGCATCACTTCCGTTACTCTTATATAACCTCATGTCTCATATTTTATGGTTGAACTTGTTTGAAAAAGCTGTGTAACATACTGTAAACAATGCTTTTACAGAGGACTTGATCGAAGATGAGGAACTGTATCCTGACGATGCCCTTAGCAACCACACAGACATGGTGGACAATGAGCCAGTGATCAACGAAGCCAAGAGAAATTTCATAAGGTAGAGGAAATATTTCTAGCCACCTACAAGACGCGATATTGCTGTCATACATTCTGCCCTTTTCTGATAGATAAGATTAAAGAATAAAATTTGGTCAGGGGAGCATTGTCATCTGTTATCCAACACAGACAGGAGACACATTCTTGAATTATCTTCTGGTGGAATTTTTACATCTTCCAAAAAAGTACCAAACACGGACATAATCTCCCTTTACAGGCAGATCAGCATCATCTCAGCAGATGGAGAGAACCCCAGATCCCGCTCAGTGAGGAGACACGGCTGCAGCCAGAGGAAACACTCAGAGCAACTAGACAAAAAGAAACCACATGAGATGCAGAAACTCATCCAGTCTGAGACCACGGAAACAGGCAGGGTCAGTCTTTTCTCATTCACATTTCTCTTATTGTCCATTTTCTATTTGACTAACAGGCTAAAAAGATGGGTCCAATTGAAATGCTAAGATGTGGTGGCTTGTTGGGAGTAAATATTCATCCTGTTTATCCATTTTAGGAGGCATTACACTTAACAACATAGATAAAATAAAGGCAGAAGCTATTAACACCCAGGTGTCCATGGCCAACAATACTATTTACACCAGGGTGTCTTAGCCATGTTGGAATTTGACATTAACACAAACGCATCTACTCAGCTATTCTGCTACCGTTTATGCACATAGGTTATGTAATAGTTTTAATTTATTTTTTATTGTCGTCATTGAGGCTGTCTGAGCTGACCTCGGCTAAACTCTTGTCACTCCCAACCAGGTGAAAACAAAGGTATACCTGGAGTACGCCAAGGCGGTGGGACCTCTGCTGTCAGTGCTCATCTGTTTGCTGTACGGCTGCCAGAGCGCAGCGGCCATCGGAGCGAACATCTGGCTCAGCCAGTGGACCAACGACGCCTCAAGAAATCAGACAAAGGAGAATGTTAATATGAGGGTGGGGGTGTACGCAGCACTGGGCATTGCACAAGGTAAGAAACACTGAGTGTCTTAATAAAAACTGAATTGTCATTTTTAAGTCAAGCTCCATTCATGGTGATGCATTTATTGTGACATATAAACATTTTTATAGAAACAGCCTTTTGCAAAGAGGTGTTTTCAGGTTTCATGTGCACATGTGATGTTAACATTGTCTTTGAACCTGAACAGCTACTTAAAACTCCAAATGCTGCTCCCTTCCACACAGCTTCTTGTTGCAGACTTGGTGGAAATAAACTAAATGTCTTTGCTTTGCAGCCAGTTGAAATGTTTTTCTCCAATGAGCTCAGTGAAGAGATGCTTTGGCCGAGAGGACCTTCAAGTGGCTGTGGATGTGTATTTTGTTATTGTGATGTTCTTTTTACAGTGAGCTGTAAATGGACAGATGCTGACTGTGTCTACTAGGAACTCCATTACTTTCTCATTCCACAATGAAACCTTCATTTCTCCAATATCTTTTTCCTCCACTCCTGCTCCTCCTGATTCACCCCCATCCTAGGTATCCTGGTCATGATCTCCTCCTTCACATTAGCCATGGGGAACATCGGTGCAGCCAAGAAGCTGCACCATAACCTGCTCACCAACAAACTTCACACGCCCCAGTCTTTCTTTGACACCACGCCTATAGGACGCATCATCAACCGCTTCTCCAAGGACATCTACATTATCGACGAGGCTCTTCCAGCCACTGTACTCATGTTCCTGGGCACCTTCTTCGTTTCTCTCTCCACCATGATAGTTATCGTTTCCAGCACACCCATCTTTGCCGTTGTCATAGTGCCCTTGGCTTTCACATACATCTTTGTCCAGGTACTAAGAGATGCAGATCCTCCCTTTTTCCTTTCATCTTTCCTAATGCCCCCTTCCTGGGATGGCATGCCGCATGCATGTTGGAGCAGCAGCTTGATTAACCTTCCAGTTTCAGCTTTTGTTTCTCCGTAGCCTGTGATGTTGTCCGTGATGAGCCTGCTTCCACACTCTTCCACGCAATCACAAAGACATATACACTGTCAGGTTGTTAAATACAGCCGGGCCTGAGTATGCACACAATGTACTGACTTTAGTGATCTAGCACCTCCCTCTAGTGGTAGACCAGTGTTAATACAATTTGATCTACTTTATTTATAATGGGTCTGTATTGTAGGCCAGTGTGCCTGGATTTGTTTAAGGGATTTAGGGTGTGTAATGTGCAGCCTATGCATGTAAGGGTAGGGAATTATGCTGTTATGGAAAAATAGAGCAGGTCTGAACTGAGTTTAAATAGTTGGCGGTTTAGATAAAAGACAGTTTGTGTATGTAACAGAGTATCTGTGTGTCTTAACAAGAGCCTAAGAATTCCTCACCTTTGTTTTAAATAGAATTTAAATACAGAATGATATTTAGCCAGATATAGGGTTAAATTTAATGCAAACTATAAAAAAGTCAGTGACACAAATTCTTCACATCGGGTTATATTTCATTCAGGCAGAGATGGCAAGTACTACAAATGCTTGGTGTCTGCATAGGTAATTGTAAATAAGTAATGATTCATTGGAAGTGAGATTATTTTCTATTACATTTAGGTAAAATACTAATACACATGATTAAAAAGGTTTTAAACCACTTTGTCACACACTGCTTTTAGCTGCATTCTTTCATTAAAGGTGAACAGCACCTAATTTTAAAATTCATACATGTTTTCCTATGGTCTAAGACTATCCAAAAATATCAGTAAACATAAACACCTCTCTCCCAAATCCCAAACCAGAGTGGTAAAACTCAAATCCTGGGGAATGTTTTAAGTATAGTCTAAATCACAGTGTGTGTTTATAATAACTTCCAGATAGAAAATGTTTGCTTCATGTACATGAAATGAAACAAGCAAACGCTGCCTCAGTTGGTTAGATTTAGTTGGTTAGTTTGAGATAATGGCTTTAGTTCTCCATCAGAATAGGGCTGTATGATGGCATGGTAAAGCAGTGAAAATATTCTAAAAGTGGAGTACACTTACACTGCTAATCATATTTGGCTAAAATCTGTTTTGCTGTGGCCCCATCATAGCAGTACATCACTTAGCTTCAGTGCAATGAGATTTGGTTTATCCCTGCTGCTAGCAGAGCAACACAGTACACAACATAAGCACAGCAGAAACGTCATATAGATTGGGCCACAGTGTTTAACTCTTTAAATGTTCCCTTTACAGCTGAACACATCAACAGGACAAATGTTAGAGTGACATCACAGTAATTTGGTCTTTTCTGGTACATCTTTGGTTTTGGAACTTAGAAAACTAAAATAGAATAGAGCTCATTTAGGTGTAAAAAACAAAACAAACATTCTGTGGTTCCACAAAATCAGACACCCATTGGAACAGCTTCAGACTTTAGACCCCATGACATCACAAATTTGGGACTACTTCTCTGGGTTCTGGCTTTGAGAGAGAGGAGCTCATGTTCACAAATGTTGATTAAACTTTTCTAGGCCATGGAAATAACATATTGGAATTCATAATGTCGGTGGTGTTCCCCTTTAAAGAGACATTTGCTGTACTAAACATGCGGGACACTCAGTGCAAGCTTGACTTGCAGATGTTTGTCAGTGTCCTGCTCAGACGCACAGCTCTGATGTATCGAAAGTGCATTTTTATAAGATCTTGGATCAAGATGCACTGATTTAGTCCACTGGACACTTATCAGCAATGATGTGACCAGTTCACATTAGATGCAGTTTCTTCGGTTTAATGTCATTCTACATAGCAATCCTTGGCATCATGTTACCATATACGACATTATAATGATTTTAAGAGTACTGGTATTGTGTAAGTACTCTGCTTCGACATATAGTTGATGTACTGGAATCAGTAGGAGTTGGGAATTTTTAAGCACCTCACAATCCAATTCCAATTCAGAGGGCCACAGTGCGACTATAAAATGATTATTGATGCATCTTTGTATTGTATTAATGAAGCAGACTCAGAGGCAGCATCCATTCACTTTACTAGGCCATCACTCTCAATGCAGATCGATGCCCAGAGCACCACAACACCTTAACACAGGCCCCAGTTCACAGAGGTCCAGAAAGCAATAATACACCTTTTTACACGTTTATGTCAGTTATATTGCACCGTCCAATTGGTTCAGCTATAAGGAATGCACAGCCCAGTCTTACAAAACTGTTAAAAGTGATCATAATGTAGAGAATTGGGCTTAAAATTTCCAATTACTGACTTTTCTGCATCGAGACATTGATGTTTTCCCTCTGTCCTAGGAATCCAATTCAGGACAGAAAATTGGCATATCTGTAATTAGGACAAATACATTATGTGAAGGTAAAGTGGTAGCACTACTCTCATCAACGTTAAAAGCAGTGTAGTTTTTAGTACGGAGTCACAAGGTGCAAATGTATGGAATGGCACCCACAGGAGGCAGATGACGACTTCACACTTCTGGAGATACTAAAATCTTTGTGGGTGGCCATGTGAAGTCACAAGTGATCAGGCATGTGGTGGTGGAAGATAGATGGAAGTTTATTTTCTGATACCAAAGTTCTGTTGTACCACTGACACTAACCTCCACTTTTAGGGCATTGTGCTGGCACACGAGAAGTGATGCATCTTCTGTTTTCTGTTTGTCTGGTGCACACATTTTTAATAGGAACGGGCCCTAATCCATTTAACACAGGTGTTGTTGTGCTGTCACACTTGACCCCTCCCCCTCCCCTCCCCCCTTCTCGCAGGTTTGCTGTTGTTGGTTAACTGCCTGCTGTGCCGGGCCTACAGTATGCTGCGGGCAGCCAAGGTCACACACAGCAACATGCTTCAGGGGGTCTTGCGTGCTCCGCAGGCCTTCTTCGAGAGCAACCCCACTGGGCGGTTACTAAACCGCTTCAGCAAAGACATGGATGCTATAGACTCCCACATCCCAGATAATATTGACATATGGATGCGCACTTTCTGGTACACACTGAATGTGCTGCTCATATGCTCTGCCCTCACCCCAATGTTCCTCATAGTCATAGCCCCATTAATGGTGTTCTATTGGTGGGTTCAGGTAAATAGGAAACAAGTCTGCTAACTCATTAATACAACATGCATGTCTGAGAGTGTGTGTGTTGGTAGACTGTTGCATGTGGTTGAAGCAGTCACTGTTTTACTAGCGCTGTAGGTGGAGTGTAGTTTGGTCTCTGACAGTCCAGTAGTCATAGCTGACCGGGGCCTTAAAGGGACTGTTCACCCCAAAATGAAAAAGAAAAGTTTCCTCTTAACTGTAGTGCTATTTATCAATCTAGATTGTTTTGGTTGCTGAGTGTTAGAGATATCGACCGTTGCAATGTCTGCCTTCTCTCCAATGAAATGGAACTAGATGGCACTCAACTTGTGGTGCTCAAAAGAAAATAAATATGAAAAACTTAACAGAAATGTCTTATTCCAGAAATCACGATTTTCTTTCTACTGAACTACAAACACCAACCAAATCACTGCGTAGAGGAAAGCATGCATCTACTCATGGGCAAGAGGCTCATGGTCATGACAGCGCGAGTTGTAAATATTTATTAAACTCCTCGGCTGAGCTGTAATGTCAGCTAGATCAGGTGAGGTTACAGTAGATGCATGCTTCCTTTTGGGCAGTGATACAGATGGTGGGTGTAAATAACTAGTTCCTGCATGGAACTGCTCACAACATCTGTGGATTATCTTGAGCAACTGGGTCATGATTTCTGGAAAGAGACATTGCTGTTGAGATTTTCAAGTTTATTTTTTTGGCGCTTTGAGCAGTCCCCAAACCTGAGTGCCATCCAGTTCCATTATATTGGAGAGAAGACAGACACCTATACGGCCGATATCTCCAACACTCAACAACTCACACCCAAACTATCTAGATTTCTAAATAGCACTACAGGTAAGAGGAAAAATATGTATTTTGATTTTGAGGGCAAACCCTTGAATGGCTCAGTAGCCAGTTGTAGTGTAAGGCCCTGATCACACAGACAGCGTTTTAGCAGTGGGAGGCGACTTTTTGTAATTGTTTTCAATGAGAATGAAGCTTTTTACTCGCTGTTTTTGCGTCGCTATGCGAATTGCATGTCTGCACTCTAGGTGTCTGGCATTTTTGCCAGAGCTATCTGAACTCCTCGAGATGAAAATACTTCAGCTGAAAGCAGAAAAGTGCCTCACGTCATCTCCATTTTCCCCCCATTGTCCAATCAGATGATTTGAGAGGCGGTCCTTCTGTGGTGGTCACGACAACAAATTTACAGTTGATAAACAATGGAGGAGAAAGTGGTGGTAGTGGTTGCTGGATACCCAGAGCTATACGGCCCAACAAAATACAGCAGGTTATCAAACTGTCCCAGAGTCATCCCAAAATATGCCTGGAAACAGCCATCATGGAGGTGAAGCTCCTAGACCAACTGGTGGTACTCTCAGTGATCCACCCTCTTTTTTTAGGATCTCATGTACCCACACAGATCTCCGTTTATCTGTGACCAACAAACTGTTTGCTGACAGCCTCTCACCCTTAACCAGAGCTACAGCAAGTACCCTCCGTCTGTCCATTTTAGTAACTAGATACAAATTACTAGTGGCATTTAATTTTTTTTAAAAAGTTAGTGCAGTGCGCCTCGCCTTTGAAACTTGAAAAACACTTTCTGTGTGATCAGGGCCTAAGACTGTGGAAAATGTAGTCAGCATCAATTTTTTTGGCAGATTAAAATTCTAGTTATATCACATTTATTCTCAGAGACAGGGCTACTCTGGAGGCGGAAATAATCTCACTAGTTATGCTCAACATGTATATTTATTAAATTCATACAGGAAGTGCAATGTCCAGTGGTGACTACACTTGGGTTTTGCTACTCAGCTTTTTACTAACTGAAAGAAGCTGCCCACAGTAGGTTGTAATACAACCCAAATTAAAAAAAAGTTGGGATGCTGCGTAAAACATAAATAAAAGCAGAATGCAATGATATCCAAGTCCAAGTCCAAGTTGTTTTTTGTAAATATACACTCATCTTGAGTTTGATGCCTGCAACACATTCCAAAAAAGTTGGGACAGGGGCAACAAAAGACTGGAAAAGTTGTGGAATGCTCTAAAAACACCTGTTGGAACAATCGACAGGTAAACAGGTTAATTGATAACAGGGTAGTATAATGATTGGGTATGAAAAGGACATCCTCATAAGGCTCAATCCTTCACAAGCAAGGGCAGCGCAGGTTTCACCAATTTGTGAAAAGAAATGCATGAGCAAATAGTCCAACAGTTTAAGAACATTTTTTAATGCACAATTGTAAGTAATTAAGAATTTCACCATCTACATTCATAACATCATCAAAAGATTCAGAAAATCTGGAGAAATCTCTGCATGTCAGGGGCAAAGCTGAAAACCAACACTGCTCATGACCTTTAGCTCCTCAGGTAGCACTGCATTAATAACTGTCATGATTATATAAAGGATATCACTACTTGGTCTCAAAAACGCTTTGGTAAACCATTGTCCGTAAACACAGTTCGTCGCTTTGTCTACAAATCCAACTTAGGACTCTAACATGCAAAGTAAAAGCCATTTATCAACAACATCCAGAAACGGTGTTGACTTCTCTGGGCCTGAGCTCATCTGACATGGACTGACACAAAGTGGAAAAGCGTGCTGTGTTCTGACGAGTCCACATTTCAAATTGTTTTTGGAAATCATGGACATCAGGTCCTCCAGGCTAAAGAGGAAAAGGAACATCCAGATTGTTACCAGCTCAAAGTTCAAAGCCAGCATCTGTGATGGTATGGGGGAGTGTTGGTGCCCATGGCATCATGGGTAACTCACATCTGTGGCACCATGAATGTTGAAAGGTACAAATAGGTTTTGGAGCAACATATGCTGCCATCCAGACGACCTGTTTTTCAGGGATGTCTCTGCTTTTTCCAGCAAGACGATGCAAAGCCACATTCTGCACATGTTCCAGCAGCATGGCTTCATAGTAAGAGTTCTGGTACTAGACCGGCCTGCCTGCAGTTCAGACCTGTTTCTCATTGACCATTTGTAGTGCATTATGAAGGACAACATACAACAATAAAGACCCTGGACTGCTGAATGGGAAAGAATTTAACTTTCAAAACGTCAACAATTAGTGTCCTCAGTTCCCAAACACTTACTGAGTGCTAAACATGCCCTCAACCCAACTTTTTTGGAACGTGTTACAGGCATCAAATTCAGAATGAGTGTGTATTTACAAAAAAGTCAGTGAGGTTTATCAGTTTGAGCATTAAATCTTTGCACTGCATTCAATTAAATATAGGTTAAAAAAAGAATTTGTAAATCATTACATTCTGTTTTATTGATATTTTACACAGCGTCCCAACTTTTTTAGAGTTGGGGTTGTACATCTAGGTGAGCTCAAGTCTTTTCCCAAACATACTTGCTGGTCTGCATAGACCTCTGGTGCCAGGAGAGACCTCTATGCCAGTCAGGCTTGCCAGATAGCTACAGTAACTTGTGCCCACTGAGGTTTCATGAGGTTATTTCTGCCACAGGAGCTGCTCTGTCTGTTGGGAGACTGTGGTGTCAGAGCTGGGTGAACTGTGGTAGCTGGAGAACAGCAGTTGTTAATGGTGGTGTGTGTAGTGTTCATTGCTGCAGTACTGATGAATTTTTAACAATAACAAGGCAAACTCTAAATCATCCAACACTCATTTTTGCAAAAATAACTGCTCGTGGTTTGCATAATGAAGAATTATTAATGTGACTAGAATGTTAGATTTTACTAACTTAAAGACAAATCATCGTCCTTCTTTATGTTTATTTTGGACACTGTTGTGATTAAGAACTAACAAGTGTAGGTGGTCACATAAAAGGTTTTCATTAGTGTTTCACTGGCCATTTTAAATTTGAGAATACGATATGTGGTGATCAAAACAAACAATCCTGTACCTGACCTCAAGATGGCACAGTTTGGCATATTTCAGCTATTACATCTGGTTAAAGGAGCTCAATTTTACACATGAGCCCAGTTAACTTGTCACAATGAGTACTAATCAGCCTTTGAAAACAGCTGTATAATGTTTTCTGTGGGGCTCTGGGGGGAGCTTCCCTACATAATGTCATCAGCTCGGGCTTGAGACCTTAATAGAAAGAACGTAAGAAGTAACTGCAGGTGCTGAGTTTGAAAGTATCTGGTGCTTTAGGAGCTTGACCCATACCAGGGAATAAAAGTCAGATTCAGCCTCTGCTGCTTTGGTTTTGACTGTTCTTTTTTTAACCTTGTGATTGCCCAGACTTTATTGAAGTGACACTAAATCATTTGAGCCTTTTTAACCAGGTAGAGATCACACACAATTTCATATCAGTCTGTGCAATGTACGGTGCCTATTCACTATACATAGGCTTTTGTCTAACCTTAACAGGACAGTTTAGCCCGCAAATGACTATTTGAATATCAGTTACTCACCCCATGTTTCATTGAATTCAGGAAGCCTCTGAGGTGAACTAAGAATCCAAAACAGTGAAAATCCTTGATAAATTGATGTTAGTTGGAGTATACCTTTAAGGATCATGCAGACTTTGAGGATAAGAAAAAGTCAATCAAGCTTATAAGCATTTCCTAAATGTGCTTACACTTATAAATCTGTTACATTGTATATGATCAGTCACAATCAGCTGTACTAACACAAACCTCATATTATTCCTATAGCTTTGTCTTGGCATCCATCATGCATGGCCTGTGTCTTTGCTGCATCATTCGTCTATAACCTTAGCTTCTGTTTGAATGATATATGTCGAACTTCTGCAAATGAAAGCCAAACCGCTTACTAAATCAGCATAATGGCACATAGAGATACTAAGCTAAACTAAACTTCTAACATTTTCAAAGTAATTGCAGCTTTCATTAGACTAAATTCATCAGTGAGAAATCTTTGAGATGAAAAACAAAACACCTGCAGTTTGAAATAGCACACATTTTATTTGCTGTATAAAAATTGACAAAGTTTTTGTGCAACAAGTGATTACTTGTTCTTCTGGCTTCACATGCAGTATAAAGACATTCCTGAGGAGAGCTGATTTATATTTAGACTTTGTATTCGTCACTTCTGTGGAGCTTATGTAACCTTCGCTGGCTTCCTATCAAAAATGTGTAAATTGGAATATCAAATGAGCTCTGCAGGTGTTTTGTTTACACAGGCTTTCTTTATTATCCTGCATGCGTGCGAGTGTGTATGCGTGTGGGCTCGTCTGTGTGCATCATAATTGTTTTTGAATATCTGGGCATCTGTGACACCATGTTCAGTTGTAATGTTGTGTTTTGTTTCTCTCCACCTCAACCCCTGTAGAGATTTTATGTTGCCACGTCTCGGCAGCTAAAGCGTCTGGAGTCAGTCAGCCGCTCTCCCATATACTCCCATTTCTCTGAGACCGTCACTGGATGTAGTGTAATCCGAGCCTATGGCAGACACTCTGCCTTTGTTCTGATGAGTGATATGAAAGTGGATGAAAACCAAAAGAGTTACTACCCTGGTATAGTGTCCAACAGGTAAGTGTCCTGTTTCAGCTCAGCAGAGCAGCAGCTGTGTTCCAGTATTGTTGTCTCCTCTTTTATCCTTCTGTACACAGACACTGGTGTGATGGATGAGGCCTTTAGAGGAATAGTTAGGATTTTTTCAGGGAGAACAGTTATTTACTTTCTTGAGTTAAATGGGCATATTGACACCACTATCACATATGCACAGTAAATATGAAGCCAAAGTGCAGCCAGCAGCCGGTTGTCTTAGCACAATGACTGGAAACGATCTAAGGGTAAAAATGACAATTTGTTATTTTACAGGCGGTTATGTGAAGGCCTGCTTCTTGTCTGGTCACAGAAATATTGTACCCCCATAAAACCACAATTTCACATTTACACTTATGTGTCAGTGAGGATGAAACAAACAACATTAAACATTTAAATAGTCACCTTTAGATGCTGGTTTGTGGATAATACACTGTAAAATGTGACAAGTTGATCAAACTAAAAAAAAAAAAAAAAAATCTAGGATACTGGTTGCCTTGAAAAAGGCAAAAAAATATGACCACTAGTCTTAAGTTATGTTACTTTATATTTAATCATAAAGTTTAAGATTTAGTTGTATGTACTTAATTTTGTGAGGTTGTTACAAATTAAAAATGACAAGTGAAATGAACTTGTTCTAAGTGTTACTAACTTAAGTAAACAAAGTCTGAAAACAAAGCTTCAGCCAACTTACAAGCTAAATAAAACATCAAACTATGCATATCATACATATGCTTTGAACTGTAACAAACAACACTGTAGTTGTTGACAATCACATGTCAGTATTCATGACATGTTGACAAAACAGAATTTGCAGATATCCTTACTCCACCACATACAAAATCTCATGTGTCATGATCAAGTTAAGTCAGACTAACCTGAATACCTTAAGTAGCTAACACTCTGAAAGAACACGTTAATTTCACTTGTTATTTTTACATTGCAACAACTTCATCTAATTAAGTAAATACAACTAAACTTTACGTAAAATTAACAATAAGAAATAAATTTAACATAATTTAAAATCTGGGTAAGGCAAAAATAAATATTTGGCCTGAGTTTGTCACATTACAGGAAAGTGTGTTATTAACCACCCAACCAGATTTGGATGATTTAAAAACTTTTCCAAGTATATAAATTAGGTTTCAGTATTGCTAAAAAAAAAAATTAAAAAAAAAAAGCAGTATTCTCTGCTCTGAAACACTAGGGGCGTTTCTGCTGAAGGCGCTGCATAGAAACAGACTCTTGTTAGCATCTAACCAGTAGAACACAACATGTACATTTGTGATGGCTCTTTCTTGTGTTTTTATGATAGTGAGATTTAAAACAGAGTTATTTATTCATTTAATTATTAGACTAAGAGAGCTAAGACAGCATGTAGAACGTAGCGGACTTGTCGGATTCTACAGTGTAGAGATGAGAGGTATCAATCTTCTCATCCAACTCTCAACAAAAAATCAGGTGTATTTCCTAAGTATTTTTTAAAAGCAACAATGTGCATGTTTTTACCTAGCTACCACATTATGTGTAGGTTCATTTAATTGTAAAAGGGAGAAAGGCACCTCTTCCTTCAAGCAGCTGTTTTTGTACTAAGTAAGTTTGGTAAGTGGATAGGATCTCCTTGGATCCACATTTTTTTACTAGGATGGCGAAGACATGACCCACCCTACTCTCCCTGTAATTGGCTGGTACTCGTTGCCTTTGTTGTTGGTTGGATTGCTTAGATTTAGAGATTGGGAAGGGTAAGAATGTCAGGGTAACCTAACCAGAGGGTAGGGTCAGTCATGCCTTCCACAAAACTCCTCAAAGCTAGCTCAGCTCTTTGGCACTGCTTTCCCTTTATTTTCTCAATGCTTCATCTGTATGTGCATACTTATTATGTTTTATGTTGTTACAATGTATGTTGACAATTTGAAGAAAAGATCAGAAACAGAAACTAGCTCGCTAATCTCAGTAGCCTACAGACATCATGGCAGAGGCGAAGAGAGTGAAAAGAACGTTGACGGAGGATGCAAAGAAAAGTAAAACAAGAGAATCGCTGAACAAGAGGCCCGACATGACTGAACTAAAACAAACTCATGCAGGGAGTTTTGTCGTTTTTCCAGATGCTAAAAATCACATTGAAATGCTAGCAAACTATGTAAAATTACATTGGCTGAAAACGCTGGTCGTATTTCCTGTCATACCAAAGGCCCAGTTCCAGAGTTCTCCATTCGGTCTAAATCAAGACTGTAACCCGTCTGTAACACTCTGTCCTGCAGGTGGCTTGGAGTGCGTATTGAATTCATTGGGAACTGCATAGTGTTGTTTGCTGCTCTGTTTGCTGTGACTGGAAAGGAGAACCTGAACCCAGGCCTCGTGGGTCTGTCAGTGTCCTACGCTCTACAGGTACACTACAAACTAACCACTGTAATATGATCTATCCATAGCATTTAACTGTTAATACAATAGCTTATGTAAATTAGAAGCTGAGTTTAGTTTTGTGTATAAGCAAGTTAGCTCCATATATGGTGTCTATGTTACCAGATGTGACTTCAATATTATAATGGATAGCATTAAGTCAATAGTACCCATGTCTTCGTAAACTTTGACGATGTTACAAAATAACGTAGGGAACCTATTTAGGTCATACTGTGTTTAAGGTTTCTGCTAGAACATGTTTCCATGCTTTAATCAAACTAAATGGTCATTTTATTATTATTTTGCTCATACTGTCTGTGCTGGAACACCTGTATTCACTCTTTGTCTGAAACACTCTGTTTCAGCACCTGCCTCTTTAACCCACCTCCCAAAAAAGCCCAGTCTGCCTCGATTGGTCAGCAGTTCTGCGTCTTCCCTATCTCTGTGTTGCCGCAGAGGCACTTTTTCTCATCAAAAATCACCAATAAATTCTTCTAAACACAACTGAATATGTTTCAGCAGGAATACGATGGGAAATTGGGGAGAAAGTAACAACATCAACAACCAAATTTATATGTTTCCCTGACATTAGCATGGCGCTACATGTAGCAGTGTGCTTGCAGCCTGACAATGACAGTGTATAGCTGCACTTTCTCCCTTTAAAAATCACCAAAAAGCTTCTAAACACAACCGGACATGTTTCAGATGGAATTTGATCCGAAATTGGGGAGAAATTTACAACAACGGCAACCAAATTTACATGTTTTCCTGATGTTAGCGTGTAGCTACATGTAGCAGTGTAGGCTACATATTGTAGACACTTGTAGTGGTATGCCTGGAGCCGATGACCATTTAAAGAAATCTGACGTCAGCTTGTAGCCAAAGTAGGAAAACATTTTAAAACAGTTTGAGGCCTGAGGTTTTTCTCACAGGGATAATTTTTAGTTTATGTTAGCAATGAGTACAATTATTGTGGGTAATGTGTAATTCTGAATTGGTCATACTCACTGAGAATTACCGCCCAGTGCTGCAACAGTTACACTCAGTAAGGAGTCTGTAAGCCATTCATCTACCTTTAACTATTTCAACCATTCATCCACCACTTGTAGCTACTCATTTCCTGTGGTTGGCTAATTATTTCAACCTTTACATGACTAATAGCTAACTGTTAAGACCTCTCTGTTCTGCCCTGCTCTGCTTTTCGGGCACTCTAAATTGCAATACATGGTGTTCTGGAGTTACAGTTGATTTAATATGTGGATGTTTTTTTAACCAAAACATAATTTATGATTTTTCGAAATAGTTGAACTACTTCATAATCTTTCCATGTACCCTCAGTAAGAGCAGAAGTACCCACTATGGGACACTGAAATATGTTGTATGGCATTGTAACAACACTTGGCGGTGTTGTTTTCATAGGTGACCATGTCTCTGAACTGGATGGTGCGAATGACTTCAGATCTGGAGAACAACATAGTAGCAGTGGAGAGAGTGAAGGAGTACTGTGAGACCAAGACAGAGGTATCTGATATTGTGTGTGTGTGTGTGTGTGTGTGTGTGTGTGTGTGCTCGTGTGTTTCCCTTACTAATATCCTACAGAAGCTAAAAGCTGAAGTTGGATTGTGCGTGTTTTCTTTGAAAAGTAAAATAGTGTTGGCTTTGTGCTGCAGTTAAAAAGTAGGAATTTACCCACATTCCAAAAAACTGTCCTGCTGCCAAGTCATGTTCTCAAACAACACAAGACCTATAAACTATAACTAGATCCAGAAATGTTAGATTACCTAACAAGGGCCCTTGTGTTACAAGACAAACAGGGCATTTGTACTGTACACAGTGTACTTTTTCAGCAGCCATCACAGAAAGTGCCCCATCTATAGCTGGTAGAGTTGTTAGTGAAAGCTTTTGTTTGGAGCATCCCGTGTGTCTCAGAGGTGAAATAAATGTTTGGCAGCTCTGAGTGACTCTGAACACACACAGTTCCAACTCTCTGAGTTTTTCGAGTGATAAACAAATCAGTTCTGCTAAAAGCCAAGCAGGCTGATGAGTTGTTCAGAAAGTTTTCCTAGTCAGAAATGTTGTGTTTGTGTTCACAGGCCCCTTGGGAGGTGGAGGACAAGAAGCCCCCACCTGAATGGCCCACGAAGGGGAACGTGGAGTTCCACGACTACAGCGTTCGGTACCGAGAGGGACTGGACCTCGTCCTGAAGGACCTCACTCTGAATGTCAAAGGAGGAGAGAAGGTGGGGAGGGTGTGATGAGGTGATCAATAAGCAGTATTGGGTCAACAGGGTTCACTGATCACAGCTCTGTGTATGTTTCTGTACAGATTGGTATTGTAGGTCGTACAGGAGCCGGCAAGTCCTCCATGACACTCTGCCTCTTCAGATTGCTGGAAGCTGCAGCAGGAGAGATCACCATTGACGAGGTGAAGATAGCTGAGATAGGCCTGCACGACCTGAGGTCCAAACTCACCATCATTCCACAGGTACACAACACATTCACACGCACATTCCTCACAAGATGGGTGAGAGTTAAAAGTTTGGTTTGACAGATGTCAAATTTTAAAGCCCAGTACATTTGTTTTGACCTGGAGCCCCTGAAAGCACCATTTACTTCTATTAATTAATCACAGTTCTCCACATAATATAATTTTTGACAGCAGCATTGCTGACATTGTGTCTCAGGTGGTGGTTGTTCCACTTCTCTGAGACTCTAGCACATAACGTAAAAATCTTATATATGTTCAGTCTGTACAAGAAGCTCAATGTCAAAACTACAAGTTGTGGTTTCCCTGGGCTGTAAATGGTGCTGTCTCTTGGTTTGGAGTAACTTCCTGTTGTCCTGTTCTCATCTTGAGGTTTTTTAAGCAACCACTGACAACCAGGAAGTCACTTCTGTGGCCATAAAGTGAGAAGTGTAAATACTCTTGGTTTTTACTGCGCATTACTAAAAACTACTAAAACTACTATCAAGACACTGAAAATTACACAATTTCTCTCATTTCTGTGCCACAGGAGCCTGTGCTGTTCTCAGGCACACTGAGGATGAACCTGGACCCATTTGATAAGTACAGTGATGAGGAGGTGTGGGCAGCTCTGGAACATTCTCACCTCCACAAGTTTGTCAGCAACCAGCAGGCAAAGCTGGAGCTGGAGTGTTCAGAGGGAGGAGAGAATCTCAGGTTGGTTCAGAGGGAGAGAGATGCAGTAAAGCAGCATTTAAATGAACAGGTGTAGTTCTCTGTGGCGCTGTGTTTCATGTGTTGTGTGCTGGTGTATCTGCAGTGTGGGCCAGAGGCAGCTGGTGTGTTTGGCTCGAGCACTCCTTAGGAAGACGAGGATCCTCATCCTGGATGAAGCTACAGCTGCTATCGACCTGGAGACAGATGATCTCATCCAGTCCACCATTCGCACTCAGTTTGAAGACTGCACCGTCTTCACCATCGCTCACAGACTCAACACAATCATGGATTACACAAGGTTCAATATATATGTGAATATTTGATTTAAACTTTAAACACCATAATTTTAACTATCTGAACTAATTTCTTTAACAGCAGTCAGCTACAAGACAAACAGTTTTCAGTTTCTCCATATTCATGGATATGGAGGACATCACAAACATTCAGTGTTTATCACCAGAAGTCACTGTGTGTATTCTTTGGCTCTAACAAACACACAGAGTGCATTTCCTTCTTTATAAAACATTTGCAAAACAGATTTTTCATGGGGTATCTTAAAAGCTGTATCTTTAGCATCCATTTTACTACTTTGTATTCTTCTTCACTGCTTTTGTTGGCCAAGTTTCTTGGCGTGTTACTGTCACCTATTAATCACTGAAATAGTGTGAAACCATTGGCAGTAATGTATAATATGTCACTTGCATGTTAGTCTCACATTGACAGACGCACCACTCGCAGTTTGTTTTAGCGCTATGCCAGCGCTGGAGATAGGTCTGGCTCAACCCATCATATTTCTGCACTCTGGGCTGTTTGTTTTTCTTTAACCCAATCATAATCATCTTGAGCAACGCTACACTCAGGATGCAGCGATTGTGCTCTTGCAAAAATAGTTTTGGGAAGGATTTTATTTTAGTGAAACATTTGCACTTGGTTAGGTGAGCTGTGGCATTAATCCTCTGAACCCTGCACTGTTTCAGGGCGTTTTTTGATCCTGTCACATTTTGCATGCTGTGGTCAGTTGCTAACTGGGAGGTTGTTGTTGTTTCACGTGCCAACCGTGATTTTTAAACACGGTAACGCACTGATAGTGTCTAATGGCAGGCATATACTCACAGTCTAAATCCTGTTTGTCAGACTACTCTCATGTGCGTCTTACAACCACCTGCCAGCCACATGAAAATATGAACATCTTGCAAACTTAACATCCCAACTAAACATCTTGTCATTCTGTTTGTGCACTGCTGGACAAGTTAGAATAGGCAGTAGAATATGCTGTGTTCTAAATGATTAACTGAGGGGAGGTGAGTGTTCCTCGCAGTCAAAATAGTCATTAATTAATGTCAGCTGCAAGGTAAGTTTTAGAATCCATCAGTGACGAAGGCTGTGTGAGGAAGGAGGATGCTGTTTTTCCTTTTAATCATAACTTTTCTGCTCACAGCTGTTCTAGCGGTGACACAGCTCCCTCAGGCACACCAGGTGCCAAATATTGTGTAACCATCGTGGCTCTTTTCCAGTCCTGTCATGTCTGAATGAAGTCATGAGCGTTATTTATGTAGTGGACACCTCTGCCTGAATAACAGAAAGAGCCATTACTTCAACAGATAAATGACAAAGACAGCAATGTTACATACTTCATGTCTGAAAAGTATAAAACATATAAATGTACATATTATGTTTTATTTTATTTAAACATTACATAAATTATTAAACCTTGTGAACCTCATAAAACAATACTAATGCCATGCCAATAAGGAAAAAATAATTTGATGATAATAAGAAGGTGAAATTTATCCATGTGTATGTAGATGCATGTGTCATTGTTCTGAAAGGTATCCAGGCTTTGTAAATGACTCGTTCTCTCCTCTCTCTTCTTGCAGAGTGCTGGTGTTGGACAAGGGAAAGATAGCAGAGTTTGACACTCCGACAAACCTCATATCACAGAGAGGAATCTTCTACGGCATGGCTAAAGATGCAGGATTGACACAGTAGAACCGCCTTTTCTCCCGATGTTACAAACAGGGTTGAGGATGAGCTCAGTTCGCTCTGACTCTGGGTTTCAAACCTGCCAGTGGAACTGAAGAGTACTCTTAATGTGCACTTGGTATTTTTTCAGGGCACTCACTGCTGGTTTTGAATTAAGCCTGAACTCTGTTGCAAACTTGGATCAATTAGCAGTTTCAAACATTTGTAGTGTTTGCCTGAACCCACATCAGGACATCAACATACCCTTCTGTGATTGTCTTAAGTTCCTGGCGCTGACTCTACTGTCCTGGGTGGCAAATGTCCCTTTGGAATATAAATTGGAAAAAACAAGCCATATGTACAGACACTAGTTGATCCAAGTCTGCCCTTTAGTGCCTTCTGCCAGTGGGATGAAGAAAGCCAGTGAATGTATCATTTTCTATTCGGCTGTCTGCTGCAAAATTAAATAAAAAGGAGGAACTTTTTTATTTTATTTTTTTCTACAAAGAAAAATACTGTGCCACTGTACTTTCCTCATAAGAAAAATACACTTTTGTGATAAACCCACTTATTTTTGTACTGTACCATTATTTAAGCTACTTTATAAAGAATTGTCTCAACTAGGGAAGTTTGCTCAGTTAATTATGTGATTCTTTTGTGAACCAAATCTATTAAAACTTGAATTCTGTACCACCAAAATATGAAATATGATAATGCCTTTATTAAAAAAAAGGAAGAACAATGATTGTGTGCTGTCTTGGTGTGATATTCCAGCTCAGGGTAATCAAATCTATTGTCCTAATGATCAAAGTGTAGAACGCACATAAACAAGTAGAGCAACAACTCTCAAAATGCAGCAGAATTTTAGAAAAGTTACACTTTTATCAAAAGGTGTTTTTGCGTGTAATATTTTTTAGATAAAATTGTCTTTATTAAAGTGGGATGTTGCCAGTTTATTAGGTACAGCTAGAGTGTGCTCACAGTCAGTGTTTCTTAAACGTTTTGCACCACGAACCACCTTAAAAAATATTTGTCTCTCCCAGTATCACCATCATGACTGACATTTAAACACAGTAGCATAGACCTACCCTGTTCAGCTACGGACAGTTCAAACAGGAGGTTTATTCCTGTTAATAAGATTATTTATTGAGGCAATCTCAAAACCCATCAGGTATTATGTGATTGCAATATAGCCTCTGGGGGCAATGGCCAGCACGGCCAGACTTGGGCAAGACTTCCCCTTCCTTGCGTCGGTCGTGGTTTACAGTCCAATTAGCAACTTGAGAAAGGTGCAGACAACATTTCAGCTGATCTCCATAAACAGACATCTGCATATAAATGCAGCTATTTCAGGAAGAAAAAAAAAGCTAATAAAAATCTAAATCATTGACAGACAATAGCCCATGGGTTCTGAGATTGCATTTCAGCCAATGTATTCCTCCTCTTTTGCTCTCCACCCTAGTTGTTTGCTTGCAAGCCACCAAGGATTTATTTGAGTCTGAAAAGTTAAAGGGCCAGTGTGTAATATTTGGCATGGTTTATTGTCAAATCTGAATCTGAATCTTCTACCCATTAATATGTTTATATAAGTGTATAATCGCTATAAAATAAAATTCGTTTGGTTTTCATAGCCTTATAATTATGCTTTTATATATATATAGCAAGGGTCTTGCTTTAGAGAGGTCGCCATCTTGCGCCGCCATGTATGTACCGCAGCCTGAGCGGACAATCCAGCCAGCCAGAGAAC
>NC_065518.1:29603716-29634403 GCF_006386435.1 Epinephelus moara | reverse complement strand
GCTGGAGATTGGTGGAGCAGAGAGGGGAGGGGGTCCCCGCTAGGTATTGTAAACGAGTATGTGTGTATGAAGTGTGTGTGTTATGCTAGAAGAGTCAGAGTTTGGGACGGAGTCTTTTACCCCCTGGAGTGTTACTGGAGTTTTTGGAGTGCTCAAATAAATGGGCCTTTTTCCCGAACGCTACTCTGGTCTCCTGCTCGTGAGGGATCCTTTACAATATCATAACATGGTTTAGATTTCTAAATAAACATTTACCTCGTCGCTAGATGGACCTACTCCTGAAAAACTCGTGTCTGCAAAAGGCTTTTTGTCCCTACGAGGCCACCGTCATGTACCTAATGGGAGGGGTGAGCGAGTGAGCCCTGCAATCTAGAATTTGACCACTGATGTCACTGTTTTCAACCCATTTTACACACTGGCCCTTTAAGCCAATGCCGAAGTGCCTTAAACCTGCATTCTCTCCAATGGCCAGCAGGGGACACTGCACTGGTTGCAAAAATAAGTCTGTTGTATAGACGACAAAGAGGATATCACCCTGTTTCACACTTGATTTATTACCTCAGTTAACTTTTTCTAATGAGTTTATGGTCTCAATCGCTGGTGTCAAGTCAGTGTTAGTACAGCATGACATTCATTTTGGAAATTAGTGTCCCATTTAGAGTAAAACAGAATAAAGCAGGGTCGGCTACTGTAGAGGATATGGCTACTTTGTTATTGACACCAAGATGGCTACAGCTAAAATACCAAACTCAGGGCTTCAAAAGAGTCAACAAACCAATGGGTGACGTCACATTGTGTCCACTTCTTTTATACATTTTATGTGTGCAACCAAAGCCTGCTCAAATGTGATTGGTCAATACTACCTGGACTACAAACTGAGTCTAGAACACTTCTGTCAGGCTGCTCAAATCTTGTCCTATTGCCCACAGATTCTACATACATATGCAGATATGTGATTATAGAGATAACGTATTGAGTAACGTGTGTCATATCTTACTGATTAACACTGTTTACTGCTAACAGGTGCTTTGGAGACTCTAATAACCACTAACACTTGTCCACTTAAGTTTCAACAGGACTGCTTGAAATATTCTCCTCCTGATCCACTCTTCCCCTTCCAATACTTCTTAGTTTTGATCCATTCATTTGACCTCTGCTTACTATCCTGCCATCACAGTCTAATTTGTAACTTGTCATGGACACACTTGAGCACTATGTTCGTGACATGACTATATAGCAAGCTGGTACCAAAACAAAACATTCAGTAAAAGCAAAACTTATTTTAAATTACACTGAGTGATCCTAAAGTCTGAGTATTTGTATTCAAAATTCTGTAGTATTTTGAAAGTGTTTATGTTTTAAAATCAATATATCTAAATTTTTTTATATATTTATATTCTGGGTGTTCCTCTGTCTACCACTAGAGGGAGCTCACATACCACCAGCGGAACTTGTACCATCTTTGAGAGCCAGTGCACTAGAGGCACCTTTGTCTCCAGTCCCTTCACTAAAATGTGACTAAGTACCTCTATCACTGAGTCAGATCTTGTGATCTCCATTAATGAGGATACCATCAGAGGTTTTTTACCCCTAGTTTCCCAGTTAGACTGACATCACAGAGTACAGCACCATGACAGGACGCAGACTATGAGTTCACCTCAGATCTCGGCTGCAAGACGTCTCTTGCCCCACACACAGACACACTCTGTGGCTTGATACAGAGAAGCTGTGGTTTTCATTTCTCAATGTTTTTTTCTCCAGTTACTGTACCGATGCCATACACACTCTCTTTGCCTCAACAACATGCCAAAACTGACAGATGCTGATAACCCAATATGAATGTGCTCGGCTCCCAGCTTGTTCAGTAATGTCCCTGCCTATAGGCACATTGAGATGAAATGGCAGAGGTTTGGCTCTGGCCGTCTGCTGACTTGCCCCATCAGTTTGTGCTGCAGGCGCAGGAACCAGGAGTGAGAGGCAGATTGAAAACAGCCTCAGCAAAGTGGTGACAAAGCAAGACACTTGTTTTTCTTTCATGATATTGCTCAATGTTTGTCTGCCGATACCAACCTGGTCTGTCTTCTGGATGTTCTTTTCCTACATTCAGACCACCCACAGCTGTGTAAAAGGATAAAGGAGTAGCTCAACATTGTGGAAATACACAAATGAGAGAGTTCAACGGGAAGGTTGGTATCATTCTCATCCATGTTAAATATGAAGCTATACCACTATACCACCGCCACCAAAGGCGCAAAAGTTTATAGCGCCACTGCACAGCGTCAGTTTGAAACACCCTTGGTAACAACTAACATAAGGAGCAGATGTAAATACGAGGTGTTTTACTGATGTTGTAAGTTTAATTTGTAAAGGACTGCATGTGTCTAACGAGCAAAAACTGCACATTTCCTGTAAAAACAGAGGTGTATTTTGAAAAGACACGATGCATTTACCAAGTGTTCATTGACCCGTTTTTGCTATTGGCTGTTCTGGTGACAAATGGTGTATATGGAGGCAGCTTTCGTCACTAATCAAGCCCCTATGATGCTGCCCCATCACATAAAAGCAATGTTGTCTGAATCTGCAGACTGGGGCAGTAGTGGATTGTGCGAATTACATGGATTGAAAGGAGTGCTTGTGATTATGGATTTAGCATCAACGTTAGTTTGATTTGGTGATTAGTTTGGTGGTTAGCTGCATAGTTAGTTAATCAGTCAGCCAGTCAGTCAGTCAGTTAGTTTCGGTATTTATTATTTAGTTTTGCAAAATGGGTCGTCACTGCTGCTTTCCCGTGTGTAGAAACATCACTGGACTGCACAGCTTTCCAGCAGACCTAGCATTTAGGCGCCAGTGGTTGCATGTACTGGGGCTACCGGACTGTTATCTCCTGCCTAGAGCCAGAGTTTACAATAATCATTTTTCCCAGGATTGCTTCTCCAATCTCATGGAGGTAGACATCCATGCTGAAAAGCAATGCAGTGCCAAATGTGGCTCTCCCAGTGCCGACAGCAGCACATGGTCACAGCTGCATGTTGTGCTGAGTGCACAAGTGGGTGTGTATAAAGTATGTGAGTAGTATGCATTGTATTGTCAGTGACTAACGTTATAGGGTAAGAAACGGCTCTGGCAAGGTTAGCTTACACTGCCAATCTTAGGCTAATGTTACCTTGACAGCTAACCTTGGGTGCTGTTCTGTCACTGTACAGCGGAGAACTGGATACAGCGTTAAACACGGGGCTCCGTTCATTCCTATGAGAGTTGCTCAGTGGCCCATGAAGCCAAAATGGTTCAACTGCCACGTATAAAATGACCTGGATGATCGGCACTACTTTGGCACTGTGTGGCCCATAGAGCAGGCGCACAAGAGACTAACAGCAGCTGAGCATGGCCAAGCAGCAAAATTCAGTTGGCCGGATGGCTAATTTCCAATATAAAATTATTCAATTGTACAGCTCTTCTAGACATTTGAAATTTCAGTCATGTCAAGGGGGTTGTGATGGTAACAAAAAAAAAAGAATCACTAATTTACAGACATCTCTTTTGCCATGTAATTCAATGAAGAAAAAAGTCTTTTTATGCCACAGTGTATCATGTGACAGTGTAATTCCATTGTTAGGCCACTACAACAACTGGCTACAAAGCCTGGTGCACTTCCTTGGGGCCTGCAAAAAACCAAACCATCCAACCATTAGCAGATGCTTAATGTTGTGATGTGAGCCAAGCTGTGTCTCTGGAGCTCTTCGGTTGGATAATGCACTCACAGAGCTGGTGAACTTGCACCTTACATTGATCTTATATCTCATCTAAACTGACTGGTGTGGGCTTCATTCCCCAAATTACCAAATAATGTAGTTAAAGAAAGTTTCTGCTAGCTGTTACTTTTGATTAAGTTCGAATCCTCAAATAACCTCCCACCTGAGGGCGTGCAATTGGATGATTTTGTGTTTTTCAGGTTTCCTATTGTTTTATTGATGTTTTCCTGAGTACAAAAAATTAAGCCTATAATTTCCTACGAATTTGTAGCCCCGAGATGTATCCATCTTCACTGGGTTTGACAAGAGTTTATTAATTCCGCCCCCATGTGAAACATTTGTACATAACAGGTTCAGACTGTGTGAGGGCTGTGTAAGGTGTGCCGATGTCTTCCTGTCCGGGGGATGTGACGAGATATATTTTGTCTTTAATTATTTAGTAGTATTGAGCTCTTCAGATATACCTGGTGAAAAGTTTGTATATGTCATCAAGGATGTTTGCAGTTACATATAACAGAAAGTGACAAGATAAGAGAGCGAGAGGAATGTTGGCTTTGAAGTCAGTCCATAAATCACAGCAAGGACCAAGATACACACACACACACACACACACACACACACACACACAGTAAATAGCCGCTCAAATAAGCTGATATAGTTAATCATACATGCAGAATGTGTGCAGTTGTTTGTCATTGGCAGTGAAATGGAGCAAATATAATCCTTCTTACAGGATTGAGACCTGCAGCTCTGGAAGCTCTGAAGGCTTGAGATAAACAGCCTTTATTTATTTTCTTGTCTTGCAAATACACACATACACAAAAATCACCACGTCTGCATCATGAACAAACAATCTCCTGCACAAACACTTTGACGCAGCATGAGTCCACCGTTATTGCACTGGAAGGCTGTCTAATAGCTGCGCTGTCCTCAGCTGAACTGTGGAGGAAACCAATCGAAGACGTTTACACAGGAAAGGAATGAGCAGTGCAAATCATAATTACACCTTCATTCATTAAATGCTCTGCCAACGCACACGCCCAGTGTGGAGCACATCACCTGATCTTCAGAGTATCGTTTTTTCTTAGTTGCATTGTCCTCATCTCACCTCTGCGAGACAGATCTGAAAAGGGGTGTATTCAAAGTTATGTTTGCTACTTTAAGTCCAAGACATGAAGCCAAACTCGTAAATTAAAACCTGAGTGTCAGGTGATAACCTGTTATAATGTTGCAATGAAGTTTTGTCAGTGTAATGTCTTCCTGCTTGTATTGGCAGCGGCCTCAGTCAGTTTATTTTTCTGGAATTTGTGTGTCTGTAGATTTGCATAAATCCACACAAAGTGCTTGTACTAACACAACTAATCCTGTGTACAAAGACACGCTTTGTAGAATGTAGAACATGCATACTGTTGAGTTTAAGTCCACGGCTGAATCTCAGGGAAAGAATGGATATAGTTGTGCAGCAGCAGTCACGTATCACTGGTCACGTGTACTGTAGAGACGGGAAAAACTAATTTAATATAACCTTTACTGTACATGCAATGAATCATTTACAAGGTTATGAACATGTCTTTGCACATCTTTCAGTTTGCAGTGTAGCATTTACTGTGAGCTGATTTTCAACAGTTGATATCAGACTTTTAATTAACAGTAACTCAAAACAAGTTGAACAAGCATGAAGAAAAACTGTGTGGCAGCTGTAGTTCTTAATGTAGCCTATGTGATAGTCCCTTAGTCATCTGTGACCTATACTTTTATTGCTGTCCTCCTGAAAACAGGACCACAGTGGATATGTTATCTTTTACTTTTACTGTGTTATCCTCAGCATTTGTGACAGTGTAAAACTTTTCACATTTATATGTTATTTGATATTTAATACATCACATTAAATCCAAAAATCAAATGAAATCAGTGTGTTCATAACAAATGCTCAAATAAGTCAGTCTATTACAGTGAGGCTTCCTACAGTATAGAGCAACATGCATCAGCTCCTTCAGTGTTGCAGTGTGTTCTCTAAAGCTGCATGCAGTTAGATTTAATTAAGTTATATTTATTTTTGCTCCCAAAATATCTCAGGTTGTATTGTTTATTTTAGCAAGTCTTTTGTAATATTCCCTTCTTTTTCTTTTGTTTTCATCATTTATGACTCAACAAAGACGTATAAAAACTTTTTTTTAAGATGCTTTGCGCAGACCAGGGGATTCTATAATTGCACCAGCATGAGTCAGTATGATCATTTAGAAAACTGATGCCTTAAGATGTGAAGGTGGATGGATTTACAATTGCAACAAGACATCATGAGCAGGGTGAAATTAATCTGTATTGGTGTTTAATGATTTTAACTTACTCCAATTTATATTATATTCAGACTATGGCAAAATGTACATGCATTTATGATCACAATTCAAAGAAGACCATTTCCCCACTTCCTGTCTTTATGATTCATAATAAAGTTCAACTTAAGTTTTACAAAAAATTTACAATAATGTGCAGGAAAACACACACATACATTAAAAAACAAAAACAAAACAAACCAACAACAACAACAATCTCATTGTTAAACACATCTTCATACATTTCCTGTGGGACAGCACATAAAATAATAATAATAATATAATAAATAATAAAATAATAATATGACAAAAGACAATAAAATTAAACATAATCTCTCTGCAGGTCTTGGTATAAAGCACCTACAGACTCTACCATGTAAGTTGATCCTGGAACCTCTGAAGGGTTTATTAACAAATGTATTTTGCTGCAGCAAAATAAATGTGTTGAAATTATCAGACCTCAGAATATTAAGGAAACTGTCTCTTATTACTTTATGATTTAAAACAGGAATTTTGTTCTAAGTATTTATATTCTTTCAACAGATGATAAAATATATTAATATATATATATATAAAATAATATATATAATATATAAAAACATTTTAATTTACATATGTAAATATATAAAATACTCAAACGTTTCTATATAGAAATTATATACCGCCATATTTAAATCAACATACACTTAAGTACAGCGTCATTTCTAAGTTTTAATACTATAAAATGAAAACGTGGTGTCGTCGTTTGACCTACTTTTATATTCAGAGTGGAGTTTGATACATAGTTGATATTTAGCTATTCTCAGTTTATGTTAACTGAACATGAACATGTTCGGAAAATCGTTTTTAAAGCCACAAATTGCCTGAGTCTTTCTTCTCTCCGTGCGTCTTTACGCACACTGCGCTCTGGCGCCGCTGGATCCTACAAAGGGTTAAACGGGGTTACAGCAATCTTTTAACGGGCAGGTGCCCCGTCAGTTCCAGCCCAAAGCTTACCGCTGACTTCTTCAAAAGCTTCTTTCAACAACTCAGCACCAACTCCTAACTTCCTAACTGTCATGATGCGAGGAACTTGGCGAGTCACGTTAACGGTGATGGCTGCGCATCGCTGGTATAAATAGAGCATCACCGCTGCACGAGAGGGACATCAAACTGGATAAATCAGCTGACGCACATCGTGCTGACCCGCGGACTCACACGCGTGTGATGCGATATTAAGTTGCGTCGTCTTTTCACCTTATTTCCTATTTAGAGAAGCAGAGTTCGCTCACTGCTGCTGGGTCTCACAGAAATCTGCAACTTTAAAAGAAAAGGAGAAAAAAAAGTCTTCAGCACTTGTTGAGTTGTGTTCCGCTCTGGAGATGTGGTGGATGCTGTTTCCACGGTGGATCTGGTTCCTGGCGTGTGTGTCAGTGTGGATGGAGCACCAGGTCGGAGTTTTGCCCCATATCACCTACTCACACCCGGGCATCTGCCCCAATGACATGAACCCCAACCTGTGGGTGGATGCCATGAGCACCTGTACACGAGAGTGTGAATCTGACCAGGTAATTAAAGTAACCTTTTAAAATCAAGTCTTTTAAACCGCTAGTTGAAGTTATTTTGCATGCAGTTTCTGTATTATATAAATGATTTATGTTTTCATTCACTTGCTGCCGTCAGTTTTAATAAATCTCAATTTTTATTTTCTGATTTTATTTTTGTTGACTGTATGACAATGCCTTCCAGATGTCTGCAGCCTCCTGCATCTGTAACTCGCTCTTCTCTTCTTACAGGAGTGTGAGTCCTTTGAGAAGTGTTGCCAAAATGTGTGCGGGAATCGGAGCTGTGTGGCAGCCCGTTACTTGGACGGGACGAAAGGCCCCATGGGAATGCCCAAGGAAGCCACCTGCACCAGTTTCATGTGCACCCAGCAGGGCTCTGAGTGTGACATCTGGGACGGCCAGCCGGTGTGTAAGTGCCGGGACCGCTGTGAGAGAGAGCCGCACTTCACCTGCGCGTCTGACGGCATGACCTACTACAACAAGTGCTACATGGATGCAGAGGCGTGCTCCAAGGGCATCACCCTGGCTGTTGTCACCTGCCGCTTCCACCTCACCTGGCCCAACACCAGCCCCTCGCTGCCCCAGGCCACCACTCTTCGCCCTACCACTGCTCCTCTTCAGGCAACCATCCCACCTCCCACCGAGCCTCAGACACCCGTCATGGTCAGCAGCCCTGCTCACCAGACTGTAAATATGGGTGACACAGCCAGCTTCCTGTGTGATGTAATAGGTCGCCCCCGGCCTGAGATCACCTGGGAGAAGCAGCAGCCAGAGGGGGTGGAGAGGGTGGCCATGAAGCCTAATCATGTGCGAGGGAATATGGTGGTCACTAACATCGGTCAGCTGGTCATCTACAACGCCCAGCCGCATGATTCAGGTGTCTACACCTGCACTGCTCAGAACCCATCTGGTTCAGTGAAAGCTAACCACCCACTTACTGTGCTGCCCGCAGAGCCGCCCAAGACCCCCGAGCCCAAGAATGTGACCCGCTGCCTGCCTGAAGAGTGTCTGAAACCCCCAGATAACCCAGAGGACTGTGGGAGTGAGATGGAGAAAGTCAGCTGGTACTACGAGCCCAAAACCAACAACTGCTTCTCCTTCACCCACTGTAACATCAACAACAACAGCCCGCAGCCCAGGAAGGTGTTCGAGACATACGAGGAGTGTATGCAGTGCTGCGGCCCTGAGCTCTCCGGCCCCTGCGGGCTCCCCAGCCTGCAGGGCCCCTGTAAGGCCTACGAGCCACGCTGGGCCTACAGCAGCACCCTGCGGCAGTGCCAGTCCTTCATTTACGGAGGCTGTGACGGCAACGACAACAACTTTGAATCCAAAGAAGCCTGCGAGGAGATGTGCCCCTACCCCAAAAACCACCACTGCAAGGCCTGCAAGCCGAGAGGCAAGATGGTGACCAGCTTCTGCCGCAGCGACTTTGTCATCTTGGGCCGCATGACAGAGCTCACAGAGGAGAAGGACTCAGGCCACGCTCTTGTGACTGTGGAAGAGATCCTAAAGGACGAGAAGATGGGGCTGCGCTTCTTTGGCAAGGAGCCTCTGGAGGTCACCTTCCTCAACATGGACTGGAACTGCCCCTGCCCGAACATCACGGGCGCGGCTGCTGAGGGACAGGTCATCATCATGGGCAACGTGAACGACGGCATGGCTGTCCTCCAGCCGGAGAGCTACGTGGGCTCTTCCAGCCCTCGCCGTGTACGGAAGCTGAGAGAGGTCATCTCTAAAAACACATGTGACATTCTCAAAGCGATCACCAACAGCCCTCAGTAGCCTTAATGTGGACAGAAAGTTTAGACTCAACTGCAACAAGCTGTTCTCCTCTGAACATTAACTGCAGTCATGTTTTGAAATTTAGGACCTTTCTTACATTTACTAGGTTTCTTTCTGTTGTTGAAAGTTTGCAGGAGTTCCTGATGAGGAACCCTGTCACATGACATCTCGTCTGTTCTCTCATGTGGTCTCACAGTGGAGCTTCCATGCAGTCATTGGTGTTGTTGATTGAAATACCATGTTTGTGAACACAAGAGACATCCATCATGATCCTCGTGTTGCCTTAATCCCCCAGACTCCGACTTCCCTCATGCCCTCTCTCGCCTCCAGCAGAAATGGAGGTTGCAGACTTGCATTGAAGCACAAAACAGACACGATTGAGTTTGACTCTCATGTACATACTTTAGAAAGTGTCGCGATCTTTTAATGCTTTTATTTGCCAGCTGTATTCTCACCTGGCGCTTGATATCATACATTTACTTCAGTTTTTTTATGTTGTATAAAAACATCCAGATACCTGTGCTTGTTATTGCACATACAGTAGGTAGATTTGGTTCATCCAGATGAATGAGTTGTAATATATTTTATTAACCACCACATTTTCTCACAGTCAGACATTTATTTTTTATCTACTTGCTATTACTTTTTGGCTATTTATTATCATGTATGTAAGCTTGTCTTTGTTTTTTTTTTCTCTGAAATTTAAGTTTTGTATAATTTTGCAAAGAAAATAAAGATTTTGGATTTTTCATCAGCTTCCATTTATTGATCTTTGTGCATATTTATGTACCTTTGAATTATAAACTGAATAATTTTATCTTTTGGAGCTCACATGATGAGGTACACACAGGATGAGGTGTGTGACCATATGAAATTGAATTTTAGCTTGGTTTTGGTGCCTGCGTGCCTGATGGAGGACAGAGAGCAGCTGCTCTGTGGCTCTGTGTGGTTACTCTGACAGGCTGTGATAAAAGAGACTTGGGAATAGTATATCCCCAGCCCCCCCCTGCCCGCCCACCCCATCCTCAAACCCCCCAAAACAGAACCCATCCATTCTACAGACTCCTGTGGCGTTGTAAAAACTTCACCCTAGTTTGCTTTGCCTCCATGATCCAGTCTAATTGGGTAACGAGCCCAAGCTGTAAACCTCAGATCCAATCCCATACGAGAGTTATGTGTTTCATGCCGTGCCAGCAGGCGTCTCTGGGTTACTAGGAACAGGCCTTGGTGGGCTTCGACGAGGGTGTTCTACTTCCCAGATGAGATTCTGTTTCTCCCATCCAGAGCGGCGAGGGAGGCGGGAGATCAGCCCATGTTCGGTGTTCCTTTACTGGCAAAACCACCAGGGAGCACAGACCTGCACTTCAGCAGCTGTTGAGACTCCGGAGCAGAGAAATATTAGATCTGCAGCACCTTGGATCACATCAGCAAACAAAATAAGCAAAGTTCATATCAACAACACAAACACACCAACAGACGTTTTGTCACTTTTTGATACACAGCAAGAACACTGTTCAAAATCACACACGTCTTATTTTTCCCCTACAGTGATGTGTCAACAGTTTAGCTCCTGTGCACATCCTGAGGTCAATGAGTTGGACGGGTTCATTCAGATGTACATTTATTAGTGATTATCTACAGCTGATATGGTGAGTACATTATTGTGACTTTTACAGAATTTGACTCAGCTAGCATGATCCTCAGGATAGGGTTAGGGTTATTCAGAGGTTGGAGCAGTGATACCCAGTGATGTAAGGTGGTTACTAGTTACAAAGTGCACACACACACACACACACACACACACACACATACACGCACACACCCTTAGGCGAGCTTTGCTGCTATCTCCTCCTGTACTTTTCTCTCTCTTCCTCTCTTACTGACGGCTCACTCAGCTTGTCAGTCTTTCAGCTCGACAGATTTGACTCTAAACTAGCTGCCATATATGGTCTCATTTCATCAAATGATTAGTCACTTGACCTCGGACAAAATTACCTTACATATATCCCGCAGTCATCACTGCATATCAGCCCCAAAGAAGAAAAGAAAATAGTCATTTAATTCAATTATTTTTTATATTTATTTACAGTTTTTGTATAATAAGCATACTGATATAGATCGCTACTGACTATTTTATCTTTTAAAAAGAAAAAAAAGACAGAGATTGATTTGTCTTTTCATAGGCATATATAGCAAAAAAAAGTGACTCATAAAATGGCAAATCCGAATCATTCAGAAGGGTCCATTCTCCACCCAACACACCCTTGGAGGACCTGCTCTCCCATCCCACAGGCCCCTGCACAACCACACTCCCCACATGGTATACAGATAGATGTAGATCTATAGATGCACATGTATGGGACATATGTAGATTCCCATTGTATACTAGTGAATGCTTGTGTGCATGTAGGTTTGTGTGTGTGGATCCTGTGAAAGCTAATTTCTGTCAGGAAAAGAAAGATGGATGAAAATGTATAGTATGCATGTTAAAAATCAAAGTACTAGTACAGATCGTGTCTTAAGTCCAAATTTTGAATCCAGAATCATGTGATAGTAAATCAAATTTTGACCTCCCTCATATAAATTGTATAAATTTGAAATAAATTTGACTTACTGTCTCATAACTTTAATTTTTAAAATTTGAAATCATATATTGCATTCAAACGGATAGTGCACGCTAGCACCTCACTGTTTCAAATGCGTATTGCAACTACGGTAGCCGCTGTGTACCAAAAAGCTATGATAACATTGATGAAACCATGTCATCCGATACTTCATGGAGTATTCATTCAGGCTCCTACACAGACACACGCGACGCAATCATGTCTTGTCTTTTGACAACTGACAAGTGGCTCAACCTCACACACCTCATCCCTCTCCTTGCATCACTGTGGCTAACAGCTGGTAGCTGCCAGCGTAGCTGTTAGCGCTGTTAGCTGTGATTGCATTACCTTTCTCCTTCAGCAGCTCTCTCCACCTGGGAAAGACTACCCCGATGTTGACCCTTGTTTTTTTAATTCGCCGGTCACGTTGCCTTTTTGATTCCCTTTTGCGCTTTCTTGGTGACGAGGATTCCATCTCCCATGATCCTGCATTATGCTCAAAGAGTGGGACTTTGTTATGCTGCAGGAGTGCCGGGGTACTAGTGAAGCGCCTCTTGCTCCTCTCCTTCGGCTTCTCAGGCACGCAGCGCCGGCCTGCCTCTCAACAAAAACGCCAAAAGCGGGGCTGTATGTCCCTTGATGGCGGATGTATTCTCAAGATGGCGAAACGTTATGGAACCCCCCCAGACGACTTACCCGCACAATGTACAAACACATCCAAAATTCTCCTTTTACGAGGATAGTCAGATTATTGGCGGAGGTAATAATACACCAATGATGACATATTTATGAATGCAGACATCGATTTTTGCCAATAAACAACTGAAAATGTTACACAATGTCCCTTTAAACTTTTATGTATTTTTCCTTAACTGCAAGAATGACTTGTATTTTCATTTACAGTATGATGTAATGTAGTTTATCAACACTTACGTATGTGGTGTATCCAACAATAGAAAAGAAAAGAAAATTTTTGTGACACCCCTTTGACAAAAACAGTAATTTTACCTGGCTGATCCACAGGAGCTGTTGGTCTACCACTGCCTCAATCTGTGGTCTGTTTGTGTTATTGTCTGACTTTGGTGTTTTAAAGGATCAGTTCTGATTTGCCAGTCACACAATAACACAAACAAACAAACTTATTGAAGCAGTGGTAGACCAGTAGCCCCAGTGTTTAGCGAGGTAAAATTACTTTTTTTTCCCAATGGAGTCTGGCTTTAAAGGGAGCATAGATCCATTTTACTTTTGGTTTAGTTCCCTGCTGGACAGGGCTGTTGGTCTGGAAAGTACTGAGCATGCGACTAGATAACTGAGACTTGGACCCCTATGACTTCAATTCATCAAGAATTTTTTTCATTTTTGGATTCTTCGTTGACTGCAGGCATGCGAGTAGAACATGTTTTTCTTCATAAAGTCAAAGTAACACATAGTGAGCAACTGATAAACAAATGGTTGTTTAGGAGGTGAAGTATTCCTTTAAACCACAGACTAGTGCTTATTGGGAAACTTTTGGTTTTTTAATGGTTGTCAGTGGTACAGTTTAAATTCTATTGTCCCTCTAACGTAGCTTGGATTGAGTCCAGCTGGTGGTTTCATAATCACAGGTGCAACCTACAGTTCAACTGAGGGAACTAGTTCAACTATCAAACTAAAACCCCTCAAAAACAACCTCAATTATTTTTCTTCTCCTCTGATTTTATATCCATTTAAAAAACACCTTTAACCACTTCAATGCGTAGTGTAGGGTCTACAAAAGCACAATTTATTATCAATTAAAATTCAGCACATTCAAAACATGTGTGATCCTTATTTTTCGAGCACTTTTATGCTTTTCTAATTTGAGTTGGGCCAAGGAAAAGGGTACAAGAGTTATGCTTTGATATGCTGTGCAGAATTTTTGCTCCCATATTTTTTTTCCTCTCCTTCCTCTCAGGCTTTGTTGACTTGATGGGGTCATTGCGTTCACAAGCTCAGTTCACACAAGGCAGGAATAGTCAGTGTGGTCCACGAGAGGCTCAGATGTAGACCTGCAGCAGGTAGAGAGGACACAGCAGGCAGCAGAGACTGGGACAGTGGAGACAGTTATACTCTGTGTGTATTTCTATGTGGAGCCTCCATGTTATGTATCCAGAGGAGATCGGACAGTAGCACCTGCTGAACAGATCAGCTAGCCGGGTGGTTTAGGACCTTTGATTCATGACCTGCATCTGTTATGGCCATATCATTTGGAACATCTATTGAAAAGATACAGTAGCCACTCACACGCATTGAATGGAGATGAACAGCATCCCATGGCAGTATATCATCCCGGGGCAGCAGCAGCTGAAAGGTTTGAAGCTGGTAGGTGGTAGCTGGTCTGCTCTGGATGGGGAAATGATTGAGAGACACCTTGAATCACACTCAGAGGAGGCCTTAAGCAAGGCACTTCACTAATAAATACTGCTTTGACAAAAGTGACAGACTCTCTGACTCTCTCTCTGAAAAGTCAACCAGTGCATGATTGAGTAAGAGCCAGGAAAAGATTCATCCATATAAAAGCACTGATAGAGTCATCGTTCCAGTGTTTAGTCCCAGGATTTTATTTTTCCCTCATAATCAAATCTGATGCCTTTTGCTTGGTTTTCACAAACATGCAAACATGGAAATGTATCAGTTAAAGGAATATCATCAGGAAGATGTATATCAGTTACTCACCCTGTGTTACGTTAAATTTGTAAATGTAACCTGATAGAAATAACGAATAAAGTATTCAAAAATGGAGAAAATTCTCGATAAATATACATAAAAGGGGTATGGGTTTAACGACTGCAAAACTATATTAAAATATTTAAAAACAAACTCTCACACAACTCGTGCAGTATAATCCAAGTCTCATTTATCCAGTGGTATGCTCAGTACTTCCCAAATAGACAGTGCTTTCAGAAGGGGAACTGAACTAAAGGTGAAACTTGTATGCTCTCTTCACAGCCAGACTCCATTGACAAAAACAGTAATTTTACCTCACTGAACACAGGAGCTGCTGGTCTACCGCTGCCTTTATTGGTAGTTTGTTTGTGTCATTGTGTCACTTTGGTGTTTTAAAGGGTTACTTTGCAAAGTCACACAATAAGACAAACAAACTAAATGGTGGAGGCAGTGGTAGATCAGAAGCTCCCATGTTCAGCGAGGAAAAATGAGAGCATAGATATGTTTTAGTTCCACATTGGAAAGAGCTGTCTGTTCAGGAAGTACTGAGCATATGACTGGAAAAATTTGACTTGGATTATACTGCACGAGTTGTGTGAGACTTTGTAAACAGATGTTTGATATAGTTTTGCTGTTGTTAAACATGGACACATATGACTTTGATTCATCAAGATTTTTCTCAGTTTTGGATTCCTTCTTTACTGTGGAGGGGTGTGAGAAAAACAGTGTTTTCTTCCCGAATTCAGTATATCACGAGATGAGTAACTGATATGTAAATGATCATTTGGAGAGTGAAGTATTCCTTTAAGTAACTTTTAGCTGGAGGCTTCTTCCCCATTTCAACACTTATGTAAAGCTTTCATTTGATCTCATCAGTGCAGAGCAGTGCATTTGCCCCTGTTCCTGCAGTGCAGGTAAGGTTGCTCTGTATTTGACAAGGTTGTGTGAGCCACAGCATCCTCTGGTGTTGGCTGAAGCTTGTTTACATAAGGCTGTTTGGGCTGCTGCAAATGTTCAGCACATAGATCCATTGATAGGAGGTTGGAAATACTGAGTAAGACCAAAGTGTCAGTGTGAGTATTGGTTGGTTGTGTCATGAACTATTCTGTACTGTAAGTGTACTGTAAATGTGCTGCCCACAAACACCACAGGATATATCAGTCCCAAAAACCCCTCCACTGTAGGAAATATCTGATTAAGATGTCTGTTATATCTTTAACTATGCTTATCAGCCATGGCACTGCAGGAATATCACAAATATTGAGTATTTTTTAAAGAGTTTGCACTATATCAATAATTATCTCCACCAGGCGTAGGCCTTGATGGGACCATGTGTTTGGTCGTGTGTGTGTGCCCATGTGTGTGAGTGTGTGTATCTGTCTGCAGCTTATCTTGAATACTACTGGACCAGTCAGCCTAATGATTTATGTGCACATTTATGCCTGTATGCTTAAGGACCTCTCATGGTTGCAGTGATTTACAGTCATTGAAAAACCTGTTTTATTGCGTGTTTCATTCTGTCATTGACTGCTGACTCCTCACTCCTCTTAACAGCTCTGTTCCGTCCTCAGCATGGCGTCATACCACACCAGGAGCGTTTCAGAAGCAGAGCGTTTTGCCTGCCTGATTTTGTATACTTACAGCTTTTGTGGTTTTGATCATTTTTCCTTTATATTTGTGCTTTAACCATAAGTAAGTATGTGGGCCATGTTGTTAAAAAGTTTTGTGTTTATTGTCTATCTCATCTATCTAACCCTAAAGTCCAGTCATGCCACGGTTGCGTCAAAAATGGGCAAGGCGCTTATTTTGCTTAGCTTCTGGAAGCTTCTGAAATGCATCTGCTAGATTTTCAAGAATTGTCTAGAGTTGCTGCAATCAGTGCGGTTGTCCACTGGTGGCCTGGTAGAGATCTGCACTGTGCTGAGTGCACTTCTCTCGTTACTGTAGCTCTTGTCCATTGTGTTTGCTGCTTGAAATGTTGAATACATGTGTAATACACGTATTTCGTAAGATGAGAAGAACGTTCTGGAATCAAAAAATAATTTCTATATATACAGATAAAATGACAGACCAATGCTAGTGTTGCTCAGTACTTGCTGGATGTGTAAACAATTATCTTCTAACACCTTTGCCATTACAAAACTTTTTCAGCCTGTTCAGTTGCCCCAAAATGACCAAAAACCCAAAACAAAACAAATATAAGCTTAGACACAACACGAAGCTGAGATCTCATTTAATACAAATAGGGGATGTCCACTTTACAACTCTGTGATTTTACCTTCACGCTCATATTGCCCATAATCAAGGCAACTTACTGGGACTTTCAGGGTGCTTCCCAGTGCATACTGGGATACGCTCCTACCTCTTGTGACCCTAATAAGAGCAAAACAAAATGAATGAATGAAATTTCTGTATGTCTCAGCCTCTAGGGATCATGTGACCAACTGAAGCAGTAAACCTTCAGCTCCACTAGAGAGCAGCACAGTCTCACATAATGTGACTCACATCCACACTGAAGCTGAGTGACACAGGACTGTGTGCTTGCTGCATCCTCTCACTTCACATCCTATCTCTTAATGTATTTTCTCATAACCTCATGAAGCATTCAGACTACTTCAGAGCCCAATGGCCCGTTGTCAGAACCTTATTACCCGCAATGCAGGAACACGTTCAGGAAAAGCAGTTCTGGTGCTGCTTGAGTTTTACTGTCCTCTGGTGGAAAAGTGCTGTTATGTAAGGCCCAGATAATTGACCATGTAATGAAGACACTAAAGGGAGCCATTCAAATGGACTGCAGGCTTCTGTCTCTCATCCAGCTGCTAGATTACGCTTTTTACAACCTCACACTGTGAACCAGTTACTGAGCCTGCGGTCACGTCCGTTCCACTGCTGCTGCTGTCCTTATGTAATAAAACGGCTGGGACAACATATAAGCACACACACACACTGACACACAATGCACACTCAGCAAGTTTCACCGCTCGGAGCAAAACAATGAGTGACTGGTGGAAAATGAGGGGGGAAGGTGCATCCTTCCTTCATTTATTTCCATGCCATGTGGTGATGAGATAACCGAGTGACACTTTCAGAAGCAGTTTGCTGGCCTTGATTGACTGCTCCTGAATATTTCATTGGTGTCAGTTTTTTCATGCATAATGAGATCCCATGCTGACTGTGTCATATGGAGATCCTCAGAACACTAAATATCAGCAAAGATTATTTAACAGCAGAGTGTATTTCACATTAAACATTTAACTGTGAAAGTTCCTGAGATGAATGTCATGTGCTTGATTACTAGAGGTATAAGGAGATTAGTGTTACACATGTGATATAAACAGAGGAAGGACTTGTGCATGTGTGCACTGATGTTTGTGGTCAAGGGTATACGTAGGCTACAGTAAATTCAGGCCAAGCTTTCAACTAAAGGTAGCGAAGAAACCTTTAGCTGCAACTACAAGTTTGGCCTCTGTTGTTAAAGTAAAACTGTTTCACATTTAACACCTTGATACACAGTTTCCCCTTAATTTTCCACTCAAGAAGCTTTAAAGAACATTTTGGGAAATACACTTAGCCTATTTACGTTCTTTTTAAGAGTGTCTTTGCAGTCAGTATGGAGCTGGAGTCAGGACATAAAGTAACCTTAAAGGGACAGTTCACCCAAAAATCACAACTACATATTTTTCCTCTTCCCTGTAGTGCTGTTTATCGGTCTAGATTGTTTTGGTGTGAGTTGCAGAGTGTTGGAGATATTGGCCGTAGAGATGTCTGCTTTCTCCCCAATATAATGGAACTAGATGGCACTCGGCTTGTGGTGCTCAAAGCGCCAAGAAAAATACTCTGAAAAACTCAACAGCAATGTCTCTTTCCAGAAATCATGACCTGGCTACTCAAGATAATCCACAGACCTTGTTGTGAGCAGTCTCATGTAGGAACTATTTTCTTTCAACTGAATTTCTTCTGCCAACCATATCATTACAAAAAAAGGAAGAGTGCATCTACTCATGGCTCTCAAGGCTCTCACTTGTGACAGCGCAGATGTGAACGTTAATGGCGCCCTCCTCGGCTGAGCTGTCATGTTAGCTAGCTCAGAGGTGCTTGGTGAGCTAGCAGTAGTTGCACACTTCCTTTTGTGCAGTGATAGAGTTTTTGGGTGTTGTTCAGGAGAAACAAAATAATTTCTACATGAAACTGCTCACAGCAAGGTCTTTGGTCTAGATCCATTATATTAGAGAGAAGACAGACGTCTCTTTGGCTGATAGCTACAACTCAGCTCAAGCAACTCACACTAAAACTATCTAGATTGATAAATATCACAACAGGTAAAAAGGAAAAGGAAAAATGTATATTTTTGATTTGGGGGCCTGAGGATATTTGACTACCAACCCCTCTGAAGTTTCCAAATTAAAATGAGAAGAAACAGCTCTAACATGTAGCTCACCCCTAAAAATCACAAAATGCCATTGTTACATTTTGTTCATTTACTGGTTAAACTAACAAGACAGGCTAGTTTATGAGTTAAGCCCTTTGCACAATGAGTCAGTTTTTCATTAAAAATTGTCGCACATTTAAAAATTAATACGTCCTCACATTGTCTCAATTATGTTTGCACACTCCAAAATGTTTGTCCATCATAAAATTTTAGGAACAGGTTTAATTGTCTGCATTTTTTGCACCCATAAAAACCTTTAGAGAGTTGTTTGGCCAAAAAGCAGTGAAGAAAATATGGCATAACCTGCAGGATTCATACATCCACGACAAGAGAGAGAATCATTCATAACTCAGATAGCCTACTTTCAACAGATAGTAATAATCAGGTGGACAATGATGGCAAGGAGGAGGATGTAATAGAGGATGTGCACTGCACACAGACAGAGGGAGAGAGTGAAAGTGGGGAAACAGAGAGGGAGGACAGCTCAGCCCCTTCAGGTAGCCACGGTGCCAAATGTAAGACTGTAAGAGAGTGCTGACAACTGAGAGGTAACTCAAGTGGAGAGAAGCAAGGAAGCAAATATGTCCTTACATTTTGTTTTGTATCACAATGCAACAGATAGAACAGTCTTTAGCCACAGCTAAGCTAATCCTGTATCCAGCTATAGACACACAGAGTGGTATCAATCATTTGAACTCAGTCTTGGAAAGACAGTAAACATACTTTCCAGAATATTGTGCTATTCATTTTTTGATGTGAAAATATAATCTCATTCCATACTGTGACAGTATTAAATATTCTACCCAGATGGAAATATACAAACCCAAGAGGTCCACATTTCCTCAAAATTCAGACTCATGTATCTTGGAAAACTTTTTATCTCAGTTACAATTTAGAATACATTTTGGTGGGCGGATTGGACCCACCATCTAATCAGTGAAGTTGTAAAGTAAAAAGAAAAAAGACAGTCCACTATCAACGTTGCTATATGACACACAGGAGAATAAGTCCCTTGTTTGAATTTCTATGTATAAAACATCCAAGCAGTCTAGAACAGACCAACTTGTGCAACCAGTGACAACAATGTGGGAAAACTAAAACTCTAAGGAGAAGTCTGATGTTGTTGTTTTACCTTACAAAAGAATTTTAACAAGTTCCTATTCTCTTTTCACAATTTTTCCCGACAAATCCGTCCCTTTGGAGAGACATCTGTTTGAGCTATCCATCTTACCACCTGAGAGGGGCAGCCTGGGTGACACAACTGATACTTGTTCTAAATGTAAGTAGTGAGTGTGCATATGAGGAGAGGGGAGGAGGGGGAGCATGTGCAAGCGCTCGCCCACTCCTTCATAGTGTTTTATTTTTGGAACAGCACACAGGCCGGTCAGGAATAGAACAGCAGTCAAGTGGAATGGGTTGACAGGCTGGAAGGCCGCTCTCTGTCTGTCTCTGCTTTACTATCCTCCATCCCTCCTCTCCAGACAGGGAGCGAGCTTGCGTTGCCTGAGTGTGTCTGGTCTAATCACTCACACTGGCTCCCAGAGCCACCATGACCTGAATCCATCCTTTCTCCTTCCTTATGCAATCCCTTCATCAGAGAGAGAGAGAGAGAGAGGGAGAGAGACTGCTGTTCTAAATCTCCACTGCCCCGCTTCTGTTGCACATATTATGCAATCTGCTTTAGAAGTTTAATCAGGGTGCTGGCACACCAAAAAGGCACTGTGTGTGTGTGTGTGTGTGTGTGTGTAAGAGAGAGTGTTCAATACATGATCTATCAGGGGCGTTACACACTCAGCCATGTAACTGCAGTGTAAACACCAGCGTCATAAGTAAGAGGCCTGATTTAGCTTCAGATTAGAGCTGTATGGAGGGTACACTCCACTAAACTCCAACAAACCATCTATTTTTGGCACCGCAGAGTTGATCCACCTCAATCTAAATCTGTGTGACATAATTTTTGATGTAAATTGGTGTCAGGGCTGGGACACAACTTTCTTTCTTTCCTTTCTTTTTTTCTTGTCTGACCGGCCCATAATCAGATCAGCCCATTGTTGTTTTTCTTAATCGACTCGTTACTGATCAAAATATTGGTGATTACAAAGGGTTTACATCCAAATATATTATTTTCAGTGACACATTTATACAGTATATAGAATATAACAATCAATCTGTTGCTTTGCATCTTTTCACCATGAAGGAATACCTTCTCTTGACACGGCCTATTTCTGGACATTTTTCAGCTTTATTGTCGAGTTTTAAAAGTAATCAAATGTGGGGTGCTGGTGGCTTAGTGGTAGAGCAGGCGCCCCATGCACAAGGCTGTTGCCGCAGCGGCCTGGGTTCGACTCCAGCCTGTGGCCCTTTGCTGCATGTCACTCCCTCTTTTTCTCCCCCTTTCACACTTGTCTGTCCTATCAATTAAAGGCTAAAAAGCCCCAAAAAATATCTTTAACAAAAAAAAAAAAGTAATCAAATGTAATAAATTGCATGATTTTGATGACTTAATTAAAATAGTAATATTACTTATTACATTTTCAACATGTTAACTACTAATTTCTGAAAAACCTTCCCAACACTGTATATATATTTATACATATTTGAGCAATATCACACTCGAGGTCATGTTGTTGTACTGTATGTCAGCATAGCTATGATTAGGTTGTAGGCACAAGGCTGCAGGCCGAGTGACGAAGGTTATCACAGCCGTGTTGATATTCAGTAAAACAGCACGACCTCCAGTGTGATATTACTTTTATACAAAGCATTTATTAACAGTAAAAAGCGGCAACAGGTTATGATTTGTTTGTTTATTTAATGATTTATTTGGCTCTGCTAATATGAATAGTTTGGCAGCTGGACAGAAATGTTGCCAAGCAACAAAGTAAACACTCCTGCACACTGGCTTGGTAGTTTTTGTTAGTCCACACCTTACCACAGGCCAGCTATGTGTTTCCATACAGTAAAGCTGACAGTAGTTGACAGTTGCTTTGATGGAATACGCGTGATGCCGATGAGTTAACAGCTTTATCAGTATGTAGTGTCATCTTCTGATGTCATATGAGCTTCCCTGAAGATTAGCAGTGAAGTATTCAGGCTTCTTTACGTCCCTTTGTCCTTTTCTGACCATTCATGATTTAACAAAAATGTTATTTGTGGTTATATGTTTCATTTTGCGGTGCAAAGTTTGTTACAATGACCCTTAATGTTGGCTAATTAACAGCTAAGGTAATTAAGGGCTCATAACACCTGTAAAGCGGAGTGATACATGCGGAGTTCTGTATATCAGCACTCACTGAATGCCTCCAGTCCAATCAAATTGCTTGGTCAGAACTTACTGTTGTATACATTTATACATTCATATAAATTTATATGTGTTACTCTGCTTTAGCGGTGCTCTGAGCCGTTAATTTACGTTACCCATTAAATAACCAACATTTTAGGGCTGTCATAACATTGCAGCACAAAGAGGAACATATTTCCACAAATAACATTTCAGTTAAATGGTGAATGGTCAAAGAAGAAAGGATGGAAAGAAGTCTGGATACTTCACTGCTAATCTCCCAGTATGCTCATATGACATCAGAAGATGATTTTTGATTTTGGGGTGATCTGTCCCTTTAAGTAAAGGGTATGAGTACTTATAACTGTTGTTATTGCTGGTGATAGATAAGTCACCTTTATCACTGTTTATGATGACAACCAATTTTGGCACAGTTCTTGTTGCATTAAAAGAAGGAAAGTGTCTTGCTTGTTGCTGGAATATTTATATGCGACCTTTCTGTCTGTTTCATCTTAATCAGATGTAGTTGTCATTGCAATTGAAATTGATGTAAATGGTGGTCTCTGCAAACAAAAGTTTTTACTCAACTTTTGTTAATTGTATGACAAATCGCCAAAACAGACTAAAATCATCCTGTCTTAATCAGTGCAGCAGTTGTAATTGGAAAATGAAGTATGAGACATTTCTGTTTTATCAAAACACAATTAGGAGAGTGTCTCCAGCCTCCAGACCGTCAAATCTCTCTGCTGTGTGTTGGCGGAGAACTTCATTAATTCCTACATGGTGTTGATCTCAGCTGAGTCCTCTTCCTCTCTTGGCTCCATTGTTTGCAGGCTCTGAATAATTTGCTCGTGTTAAAGCGGAGCAAAGCTCTTAAACCCAGATTTCCCTCGCTCATCCCGTTGGTTCCCTCATTTCCTCCTTCATCTCCCTCTCTTGCTCTATCCACCCATCCCTCTGTCTCTATCAGTGTTTCTCTGTCTCATTGGACGCGCCTCCCTCCTCCCTGATCTGGGAGAGTGTCATCCCGAAGAGCCGCTACTGCAAAAGAAAAAAAATCCATCTTAACAAGTAATTTAATCTTGTATTGACGCTTCAAATCTCCTGCAAGTTTAACTTGAAACAATTGAACTTGCCTCCAATAAAAACCCTCTTTCCTGGTGTTAGAATTTTCTTTAATCAACTTTGATTTTCTTGACACATGACATGCCTTAAAGGGTACTTTTTCCAACCTGGACTCTATTTTCCCATGTTTTTGTGTTTAAGTGACTAATAGGAACAACAGATTTTAAAATTGCTCCAGTATTGAGCGAGAGGGCTGCAGCCTGTGCCCTTGATTTACGTCCACTAAGAGTGCTTGTGTTTGCCACTGACAGACTCAGCTTGTTATTTTAAGTATCTGACAACATTATGGACATGATCCCTACAGAGACAGAGCTTTTTGTTAAAGAGTAAGATCCTTTTTGTTTAACCAGAAACAGCCCTTAAATCACCATTGCAGGACACACCAAACTCCATTTAAATAAACAACAATTTTGTCAGCGTAAAACACACTTCATTCAAAGTCGACAGAAACAAAATAAAACAAAAGTCATCTTGGTTCGTCTTTTCGTTGTTACAACCAGGGCCGTGCACAGACGTTTTGTAGGTCAGGTGCTCAAGCTGAAAAAAGGGCACACCTGCGCATGTGCAAGAGACAAAAAAACCTGTGTGCTGGCAAAGTGTGCCCTGCTGTGACGTTTCTATGTGTCTGCCAGCACCAGAAGGTCTCTTGGGGACTGAGTAAATACAGTACATTTGTGCACAGTAATGAGAAGAGGATGTCTGTCGAGCTTACATATGAGGTGTCTCTAGATCTGTATGCACCTCGCAGCTGCTACACATAAACTTTCACTTTCTTCATTTATCATTTATTTATAACAGGCAACAAACAAAGAAAACAATGCCACATTGTGCACACTTTAGTGGAATATAAAATAACCATTCAAAATCCACAAATCTAAACACAATTGTAAAATGCTGTTCTCTAGATAAATAACACAATAAAGCAACCAGTCCACCCTCCAAACTTTAAAGCAGGCCTGTGTTCAATTGCACCAGACAGGCTAAGTGAGTTCTGCTCTCCTCTTCTACTCTCCTCACTCTATTCTCCACTCGTTTCCTTTGCTCTCCTCTACTCAATCTGTTCTTCTCATCTCATTTTCTTCTCTCCCTCTTTCTTTTTAAATACTCATTCTTGTAATTATCTTCTAAATAAGCTTTGAATATTCTTAAAAAATCCCGGAGAACAGACTCAAGCAGCAGCTGAGACATGGATGTTGCTCTGCAGGGCACTTAAATTGCATGAGTAAACTATGGTGGCTGTTTCAAAGGAAGTTAAAGAGGGAGGGCAAGATGCTTGACTCAAATTAGTTGGGCATACAGCATGCTTTTAATTGAGAACTGATGCCATTGGCCACATTTAAAAACTAAAATGTAAAATAAAAAAATAAAAAATAGAAATCAATGTCTGGCCACTTGGCACTTATCAGAGGCCAAAAGGTCTCTGTTTGCCTGATTTGGTTGAAATTAGCCCTTCATTCACCCAGTTAGATTTGAAAATAATCTCTGGCTGTTTCTGGTTACACAAAAAAAATCTTAGGTTTTAATTAAAAGCTCTATCTCTGTAGGGATCCTTTCCATAATGTTGACAGACAGTTAAAATAACAATGTGAGCCTGTCAGTGACAAAAACAAACAATTTTAGTGGACATAAATTAATGGTGCACACATGCCCCGAGTGGTTACTTTGCAGCCTGTTTTGCTGTGGCCAGCTGCAGGCCTCTTGCTCAGTACTGGACCAATTAAAAAAATTGTTAAGCCCATTAGTCACTTAGACACAAAGACATGGGAAAATAGGGTCTGGTTGAAAAATACTGAAATTAACCTTTACTCTGCTTCGCTTGTTCCAACATGCTGACACTTGTCTCTTGGATAATCATTGTGGAATCACTTATGACATAATGTTCCTTTCTGTAGGTGATATTTTGCTGCTCTTTTGTTAATTGATATAGGAAAATAGTGTTTAAGGGCTCAGGACAACAAAAGGGGCACCTCCACCTCAGGCAGGGACAAGGGTTCGGTGGATTTTTTGTTCCAGTACTACATTTGACTACTGGGACAAATTGGTAGCAAGGCTGACACTGCCACACCATACCAACTGGTCCCTCATGGGAGAAATACTCTGGCACGTAAGAGTGCTTTTTTTGGAATAAATAGAGGAACTGTAGTTAGAAACTTCATCAACAGAAAGGTCCGGGCCACAGAGCCAAACCCCTCCGTAATGACCGCTTAGCGCCAGACGTGTTGCCAAAATAAAAACAAGAGGATCTCAAGGATTACCACTTTAAATTCTCAGTGCACGTGTTAGTGTAGCGCTTAAGAGAGAGAGTGAGAGTGTGTGTGTGTGTGTGCGTCAGTGTGTATTTTAGGGGTTCTTTTTTGTATTTATGCCACTGGCGCCAGCCTGCAGGCTTGGCACAGGAGACAGTGTTCACCTCACATGACAAAACCCTCTACTCCACTAAGCTTCCAGAGGACAAGTGAAAGATAGGGAGGGACGAAAGACGAGGAGGGAGAGAGCGAGGACTGTATGGGTGGAGGGGAGTTGAGGGGTGTAGTACAGAAACCATTAAAGGACTGCCGAAACCGATGAAAGGACTCAGGTCAGGTTTAGAGTAAAAGGGCTGGAAATGAGGAAAGAAATGAGACAAGACAGGACGTCAAGGGCATTGGAGGGGTATCAGTGGCAGTATGTGTTTGGAGGGTGGGGGTAAAGAAAGGTCACAAGGGCAGATCAAGTTAGGACGAGAACAGAGAATGGGGGGGACGTGTTGGGAGGTGTCCCCAAAGTACATAGCTGCAAGCAGACACTTGGACATGGCCCAGGAAAACTGTGCCTGGGTACATCGTGTTCACTCTCCCATTTCTCTCCCTCACACACTCAGCACACACACACACACACACACACACACACACACAACACACATACTGAGCACACACGAGCCAGCACACCAACACTCCCACGCTTAAATTTGTTCGGCATTGCTGAGACATATTGACACAAATAACAGCCTAAACACTGAAAACAATCTGCTCAGCCACACAGACACACAGACACACAGACACACACACACACACACACACACACTGTGACTGTTTACCTCATATAAACTGTAATCAGGAACAAAATCCATAGCAGATTCCAAATTGAGCGAGTATTTCTGAAGCTAATCCTCTAATTGGTCATAAACATTGCGGGATTTGATTGGAAGGTAACACAACAGATCACTGTGGGAAATATCCCTTTAATCCTGCCTGTTATAGGAGGCACCTAAAGTGTGTGCGGCATGTGAAAGATTGTTTCTTTTATTTAGCCTACCCACGCTGATACACATGGGGTGAAGAAAATTAGAGAAACACCTGTCAGTATAATGCGATACAACTCAACAGCACTGTGAACTACATCCTCCAAAACTATCAGACATTTGAATCAACTTCTCTCTAAAACTGTCTCAACAAAAACTGAACATTATAACTTCCATAAACTGAGGGTTTATTGCATTACTGAAGCATTAGACTGTATTATTATTGGCATTTTTGCTGTCGCCATTGTGGATTTTTGGAGCCAGAAGTGACCATATTTGGACAAGAGGGTGGAGCTGGGGAGGAGTGAGGGGTGGATTTGATCAATTGACGCCATGCAAATAACTTGTTGTCACGTAAAACAGCCACACCCTTAACTTAAAGGGAAACAAGGACGACAGAGGAGGAATGGCTGCTGGAAGGATTTAGCTCTGGAGATCTGTGTAACGTTACCTGTGAATGCTGTACCCCAATGCCCACAGAAGAGGAATACCTCTGTTGCAAGGAATGGGACCGGTTGCAGCCTTAGCTAAATGGTAAACAACAAACATGGCAGCACACCGGTAAGGTAAGACAACACGTTTACATGTCGTTTTCTATATGTTCTCTGACATTTATCCTAACGATATGAGGCGGTCTTTGTGGAGAAAAAGCTTGTTTAGTGGACTAACTTTGCACTTGAAAGGATGCCCGTTCAATTACGTTTTAACAGGTCTGACGCTACGGCTGTATCTAGGCTAACGGCTAACATGCTAACTATTATTTCTATGTCACTAGTGACTTGAAACAAATTTAGGACGATAGGAGACGGGTTGAAATAAACTGAAATTTCCCTTTAAAACCTTATATGGGTGAGTTATATATAAAAAAAAAAATTTCAGGTTTTTGTGCCTGGCTGTTTATTTCTGCTGTAAAGTTGGCCATTTTATCCAAGTGGCAACATTCGGGGCTGAAAAATGAAATCAACTCAGAAGTGCCAAAAACTGCAGTTCTTTGAATGGCCACTTGAGGCTGGCTCCAGGAGCGAGTCAATCCTCATAGACCCCCCATGTGAAAATGCCCAATTTTACAGCAGAAATGAACATGTTTAAGCCTGGTACAAAAAACAATTTTGGTCTTGTAGCTAATTTCCTCGTTCATGACAAATGTTCGGGGGTAAATTTTTATGTAGCTCACCTGTTTAAATTTTATTAAGGCTTAAAGTTCTGCATAATTGGGGGGGTAGCCACTTTGAATGACAGGTAGGTGCAATTCATTAACAAGTCGCTACCACGGCGACAACATTGGTTGGGTAACCCTAGATTTACACAGCATAGGCATAGCTATTGTTTTGCTACCAAAAATTAGCATGAGCAATAGTAGTAGTACAGTAAACCAGTTGAAAATACACAATGCATACCAAGCTAGCAGTTAGCGTTAGAGTTACCTCCTCCCTCCCCTCCAAATATGGTCACTACTGTTTCCAAAACTCTAAGATAATGACAGCCAAAATGTCAAACTCGAGGCCTCAAAATGAGAGTCCACAAAGCAGTGGGTGATGTCACAGAAGCTATGACTATTATTTTATGCAGTGTATGATTTAACATGGGGGTCTATGGGGTTTGACTCGCTTTTTTAACAAGCAGGGAACGGCAGTTTTTGGCACCTCATACTGGCTTAATTTTTCCTCCGGTCCTTCTGCAGGAGTAAGGAAAACACACCGCTAAAAATACTCTCTACACTGGTACTAATGTGATGAAGTGAAGTGCAGACGGACGGTAGATGAAGAGAGGCTCCACTCTGTTAGATTTGGCCTGAGCTGATGCCACAGCAGCTTCTCTCCTCCCCGCCGGCTGGAGTTGACTCCCTCCCTCGGCCCCTCAGGAGCAGCCTGATGAAACTTAAATGAGTCTGTCTTAAAAAAAATCCCCACTCCGCTCCATTAGAGATTTGCAGTGACGCAGCACATACACTTGACAGGGAAAGCCTCGGCAGCGACTGTTCTGTGTGAACTCACCAAGGAGTGGCATTGTGGATCCACAGACAGACTCGCTCCAGGACGGCTGCTCTGCATGAATACAGATGGAGACAGTGTTAAACCAAGATGAGATGAGTCACTGCCTTTTCATGTTTCTTATCTTGTCTTCTCAAGGTTTAAGGTTCGTCTCCAGGGAAGCCGCCAATATGAATCTCTTCTTTTTCTATCAAGCTAACCCCGGGCCAAACTCTTGTTCACAAGTCTTCTGACTATGTATGCAATTCTCCAGTGCATTCATTCCAGCTGCACGACAGCTGATGCTAATGGCTCAGTAATCATACAGGCTTTGGTACATTATGTTCTTGTGTGTGTGTCTGTGCATGTTTCCTGATGACTGTTGCAATAATCTGCTCAGTCAACCCAAACATCTAGTAAATGCTGGCATTGTATGTTTCTGCAAACCACAGATAAGTTAATGTGTAGAAGAAAAATTATGTTTCAATTTTCAATTTTATGTCATGACATCATTATGGTTAACATGTGGTTAGGTTTAGGCACAAAAACCACTTGGTTAGGGTTAGGAAAACATTATGTTTTGGCATAAAACATGGTTTTGTCCCCACAAACACATCTGGAAGTGTCCCAAACTCTAGTTAAAAAACATCCACTTTTGTTGCCACCAACATGGCTGGAAATGTCCTGAACTTTACTTTAAATACCTGCTGTTTTCACCACAAACACGGCTAGAGATGTACCGAACTCTTGTTAAAAAATACCTGCTTTTGTTGGTCTCAAACCGTGCTCTACTGCTGTCTGCTGCTGTTCTCTTCCTGATGAAACACTTATCTCTTTATATGTAATCTGAACAACATCATATGTATGAAACATACAAATGTAACATATAGTTTGCAGAACATTTTATCCTGGTGCCTCGGCTGGCTCAGTCCTTAAAGGGGTCACTTCACCCAAATTACAGAAACCATATTTTCTCACACCATAAATCTGGCCAGAAAGGCTCGGAGTACAAAGGAGAGGTATTTATACCAGTTCCAGATGATCATACTCAAAAGCAGGCTGCTATCATAGTCTCATCCTGGCTGCACCACACTGCCTTGACAGTCTCTCTCCAAAATTTTGGTGTGTTTTACGTGTCTTTGCAATCTTGACTTGATAACTCTTATGGGGATAGAGTGCACACATTCAGAAAGTCTCTCCTCAAAGGCATTTATGTTGTTGCACAAATGTAGCTGTGTAAAGAATGAAAAAAGGAGCTTGAGAAAGAAGCACAAATCCTGTATTCTTTCACATCTTCATTCAACCATTGGGATTGTTTTTGGCACTGTTAGACAATCAGGTAACACTTTGTTTTTATGCATACTGAGCTATTGTTCCATACTGTGAGCACCACAAACAAAATCCCATTTACTGGCATTGTTTTGGGGTGGAGGCAGAAGCCTCAGAGATGAATATCTCTAAATCCAGACAAATAAATCCAAAATATCTGCATAGATGAATAAATGTATAAATAGTACATTACACAGTACATCATTTATTTGAATACTGATTACTTTTCAGATTAAAGGGCCAGTGTGTAAAATGGGTTGAAAACAGTGACATCAGTGGTCAAATTCTAGATTGCAGGGCTCACTCGCTCACCCCTCCCGTCGGGTAAATGACGGTGGCCTCGTAGGGACAAAAAGCCTTGCGCATGAGTTTTTCAGGAGTAGGTCTATCTAGCGACGAGGTGAATGTTTATTTANGCTCACCCCTCCCGTCGGGTAAATGACGGTGGCCTCGTAGGGACAAAAAGCCTTGCGCATGAGTTTTTCAGGAGTAGGTCTATCTAGCGACGAGGTGAATGTTTATTTAGAAATCTAAACCATGTTACGATATTGTAATGAATCCCTCACGAGCAGGAGACC
>NC_065518.1:29569100-29600060 GCF_006386435.1 Epinephelus moara | reverse complement strand
AAATGAAAGCACATGTTCAACTGTGTGTTGATTTGTTTATGATACGCTTCCAAGTTAAAAATAACATGCTGTACAGTGTACATGCACTATTTTTGAATAAAATAGCTATTTTTAACAATAAATTTTCTCTTTTTTTCCCCTTGTATAAATATCGTGATATATATCGTATCGTGGACTCTTTATCGTGATAATATCGTATCGTGAGTTTCTGGTATCGTTACATCCCTAGTCTGGACAGACATGATATAAACGGTATCTGCAACGTGACTCGTTCACATTAGCATACAACTGGTAATTTTAATTTTTATATAATTTTGGTGAAGTTTATTCTGCTAACATTCATATAATTACTTTAAAAATACTCTATGACATTTAAAAAAAAATACAAATTTAGTATCCTACAGCATGTTAAGTAACTCAGAACAATATAAGTAGATACATCTGATGTTTACTGCAATTACATTCTATGTGTGTAAATTTAGCAGTGCTTTTTTGATTCAGACATGTTTCTCCACATGTAAATATACTGAGTATACACACACACACACACACACACACACACACACATGCATCTGTTCAGTTGATCCTGATGACTCACTCACCCCCCTCTCCCTCCTCTGCTATATTTGGACTTATCTCCAGGCCTCAGCTAAACATTGAAAAGTGAAAAGAGGCAAGCGGAGGAAGAGGAATACATCTTGTGTGTATGTATGGGGGTGGGTGAGGGGGACAGACGGGACATGATTACATTCACAACTGAGAACAATTCCTGCTGTGCACACCGTGTAAACTGTGTGACGTCAATGCGAACATGTCAGAGCTGGGGAGACACAGAGCTGGTTATTTGCAAAGTGGTGCTCTCCCCTGGCGTTTCTAATTCTTCAAGTAATGGAGTATTTACACAATCCATCGTGACGCTTTAAGTTTGGACTTCAGCTGCAGCGTGGCAACAGAGCTCTGCTAGTGCCAGGTCCAGATATGGGCCTGCTGTCTGGCTTAATTGGAAGCAATAAAAATGGCAACACTTTGAGAATTTAAAGGGGCAGTTCACCCCAAAATAAATAAATGTATGTTTCCTCTCTTACCTGTAGTGCTATTTATCAGTCTAGATTGTTTTGGTGTGAGTTGGATATATCAGTTATAAATGTATGCCTTCTCTTGAATATAATGTAACTTCAATTCAATTCAATTTTATTTATAAAGCCCAATATCAAAAATAACAATTTGCCTCAGAGGGCTTTACAGCATACTGCATGGTAATTTGGTTGGTAGGTGTAGTTCAGTAGAAAGAAAATAGTTCCACGCAAAAGTGCTCACAACATCTTGAGTAACCTGGTCATGATTTCTGGAAAGAGACATTGCTGTTGGGTTTTTTTAATGTATTTTTTTTTTTGGCACTTTGAGAAACACAAGCAGCGTGTTATCTAATTCCATTATATTGGAGAAAAGGCAGACATCTCTACAGGCGATATCTCGAACACTCTGCAATTCAGACCAAAATAAATATCACTCCAAGTAAGACAAAAAATTGGATTTTTCTTAGCCGTCCCTTTAAGTTTACAGCAGTGTTATAGTGTGTAACACCCAAATTTATTATTTATTTAAGCTGTCTGTCACAATACGAAACACAAAAAGTAATCTTAAGTTGAGGATGGAGGCACGGAGGCAGAAAATACATTCCAATGTTTCATTTTAAACACCTTCTTCAGCTTATTAGACTGTTGGTTAACTCAGACTCTCCACAGCTCTGAACAATAGAGGCCTCGGTATCTACTTCCCCCTCCTGCTGTGTTCCAGCGCTTACACTCATTATTTCTGCGATCCTACGCGGTAATTAGATGGCTATTTCTGCAAATCAGCATGCTCGCTCCTTTTTAATGTGACCAAAATACATTGATGTTGCCACCCTTGATCTCTCTCAGAGTGCGATGATTGTATGAGGGTTTAAAGGAACTGCAGGGGGGGATACATTGTGTGTATGCGTGTGGGTTTTTTGCTTAAAGACCTGTTTATCAGTTTGTTTTTAAGCTGTAAACCTGATGACCGAGCAATTGAGGTTGTCTTGAGAGGCGGTTACTGTACCAACACATTGTGATCTGCGCTGCCTTGTGACTTTTACTGCACTGTGATTTCATTACTGCTGCACTTATCACTCTATCAAGTAAAATGCCAACGCACAGAGATAAAGTAACACTTCAGCACTTACTGTAGGTGGGTATGTGGATTCACAGCATTTTAATGGAACAGGGGTCTTAATATTCTTGCATTTCTAACACCAGGCCAACTAATTTTTATAACCTTTGAGAATCTATTAGGACATGTTCCTGTTTGTGACTCATTTTTCAATTTATTTCCAAGGATCAGATTAAACTATTTTCTTCTCCTTTAAGGTTTGGTGTGTAGGATTTAGTGCAATAAATTGATGGAATGGAATATAACATAATAAGTATGTTTTCTTTAGTGTATTACATTTTTGTTACCTTAGAATGAGCTGTTTATATCTACAAAGGAAGCGGGCCCTCATTCCCAGAGATCTCCATATTGCACCACCATGTTTCTACAGTAGCCCAGAACGGATAACACCAGCTCTGGATAGGGCCATTCGTGTTTTTGCATTGGTCACTGTAGTAAGCAGCCCCTCTGCGACGACAGTGTCAGTAAAACACAGTTGTTGTTTTTTTTAATGTGAAACTGTTTTATTTTGTGTTTTTTTGGGTTTAAGTAACTGAGTCCATTTGTTATGGAGAGGACGATACCTCTTGTGATAATTTGGCTCCCAAAAAACATCTTGAACATCGGATCTGAAGTTATCAGGGAAAAAATGTGAGCACACATTAGCAGGTGCTGGGCTAGTGGCCTGTTTGCGACATGCCAAACAGCATAGGAAAAACACTGATTTGTGAGACGAAACTGCTTTACTCAGTGCTTTTACTGGTTTAAATCACCAGGTTTGCTTGTTTTGGAGAGGAGAAGACCTCTGCAGATAATTCGTCTGAAAGTAAAAACCTCCTGAATGTCTGGATCACAGTATGATGAGCACACATTAAGTTATCAGAGAATATAGGTTAGCACACATTAGCAAGTACTAATGTGCTTCAAGCCGATCAGTGTAGGAGAAACTCTGATTTGTAGAATGAAACTGCTTTATTTTGTGTTTTTACTGGTTTTAATCACCTGGTCTGCTTGTTTTTAAAAGGAAGAGACTCTGTGGATAATTCAGCTTGCAATAAAAACATCCTGAACAAAGAACACTGGAGGCTTTCTAACTATGAAAAGTTGAGCTAGTTACAATCTGCAGTTCTCACTCCTAGATGCCACTAAATCCCCCTAAATCTTACACACTGTTCCTTTAAATGAGCAAGTGGCTTGTGAATAACAGGGAAACTGTGCATCTTTGGGAAAATTCCTCTGCCAACATGCAGATCCAGTCTAATTGGTAACTCTAATCAACCAGAACTGGGACTCAAACTTCCTCCTACTGGTACTCTGAAGACTTGGTGAGCATGCCACATAACAGCATGTTTGGCCCCATAAAAAATAGTGAAAAGAAATCAAAAACTCAACACAGAGAGACTCATAATCCAGTTTCTCTGCAACTGTCAAGTGAATCTCAATGTAAAAAACAAAATTCAAATTAGCTGAGCTGAAGGAAATAATAAGCTTCCTGAAGGCATATCCATTAGAAAAGTGGAAAGAATCCTTTAGGGGTTGATTAGCAGCGGGCCAGATGTTATTGTTCTTTCTGTCAAGATTAATGTTGGCAATATTTCATGCTGTCTGCCAATGGAACAAAGCCATGTCTTCATGCATCAACTCTAGACTGTGCAGTCATGATAGGTATCTTATATAAGGTTTAAACAGCAGGTATGACATCAGAGGGAGGTGGACAGATTGAACACTGCTAGAAAAAATCCAGCTTCATTCTTCAACTTTATATATCCACTGTCCAAACATCTCTGAAAATATAAGCTTTCTTTTATATTCACTTCAAATGTTTTTCTTTCTTACATAAACCTGTCATGTCCTGCTGTGTATGTAATGGTCACAGTGTATTGATTGTTCTATATAACTAATCTTCAGCTGTTACACAATCAGACTGAACCTTGCTGTCAAATTGATCACACAAGCACAATTAAATTAAATACAATGACTTTTTAAATTCTATTATTATTCTGTTCATTGTGCATCTGTCTAGAAAACATTATCTGCTTCTAATGATTATAACAGTGTTTTTGACATTTTAATTAGGTTTTCTGCTGTTTTCTGAAGCTGAAACAGTGTAATTAAAGCTTGATAATCAATATTTTTTACATGAACAAAGGATCAAATACTAAGTGTAATGTCTTGGCCAAAGCCAAACACTGAATGAAGGTAGAGGATAAATCATTTAAGCTACAATCTCCTTGTTTGATTTTGACATTAGCTTTCATTTTCTGGTGTTGAAAGCTGCACCAATCAATATTTTTGCATTAAAAATGAATCAAACGACTACTTGCATTTTGAAATGAGTCACTTTTAGCAACTAATCCACAAAGAATTCTCATCCAACTCTGCAATCACCCTTAGCTTTTTAACCACATTTAGCTCTTTATTTTGGTTTGTCCCACAAAATCTACTACCTGCGCGACATAAAACAGCAGACAAAGTTAGCGACTTGCTGGTGAACATAGTGTAGCATTTAGCTGCCAAAGAACTATTTTTCTCTGGTGCTGCTTTAGATTAAAACAAAGCTAAAAGGAGATCCAATATTGCTAATTTTTGTAGACAAACTCACTACTCCAAATGAATGCTGGTGATGCTTGGTGTCCATTCTGAAGCCTTCGAAATCCGGCGCTTGGGCAGTGACTTGTGGCATCAGAAACCAACAAAAAAAGGTGTCCTTTAATGGTGGCATGATACGTGGCGGCATCAGGGGGAAACGCAGCTGGGACAAGGATGAAAGTTAAGGCGGCAAAAGTTTGACTGGGGCAGGCGGGAGGGGTGGTGTATGGGTCCAACAAACACTGACTTTCACCCAAGAGAGAAGTGTTCGTGTCCTGTAAGATTCTAAAGCCAAACTCTGTTCTTTTTTCCTAAACTTAAACATTTCCTTTTGTTGTCTAAACCCAACCATGTGTGTTTGTTGTTGTCAATTCGTGGTCTTATACTGATGTAGTGTGTTTATTTTGAAAAAGAGACTGTATGTTAAAGTTAAATTTCCTGTTAAAATGGAAGTGTATTTTGAAGGCATGTAACAGGCAGAACTTGACACGGTGTCCCAGAATGTCAACAACCAACACACCCAGGGTACCTTGCACATTATATGGACGTGGGAAGTCCATGACCAAACATCAATATGTGACAAGGTCGGAGTGAGAATGTGTTGGCAAAAACTGATACTCGATCACTGTGGGTAGACACAATCAATGCCAAACACTGTCATCTCTCTCTGTTTATTTACTTTTAAATGTAATAAAAGGTCAAAAACTAGAATGTAGGCAAATATCAGTGCTGTGTAGGCTATAGGTTATATTTTTTTGTAGTGTTAGTATGTATAAAAAAGTACTTAATAAGAAAGTATTTTAAGGTCATACTATAGTATGGCATAAAATAGGTCATTAAAAATGCCATAGTCAAAAAACAAAGTCATTAAAAAATAATAAAAGAGCCATAGTGTGTACACTGTGCAACCCTGATTCATAAGATGGCTTCCTAAAATGATACTCAAGTCATCAAATCTTTGAAAACCCCTGAGCTAAGATTTTTGTTTCAAAAAGCTCTAAAAAAAAAACTATTAAATTTAGCTTTGAAAAGCATGTATATTAAAAAAATGGATGTAGTTTCAGATCTGTCGACACAATTTAATACACCTGCTTCTATGAAAGAAAAAAAAAAACCCTGAATTTTTAATTTACATTGCGTCACAGCTAATAACAAGGTCCCTTCGGCCAAGAAATCCATAACTGTCTTGTGACCTTCATCAACAGGACATGCTTCTTTTTCATGCCCTCCTCAACTGACAGAAATCCACCTGAGGATCAGAAGTGTGTGCTTGTGACATGACAGTATACACGTACGTGATGACAAACACACCAATTAAGAGTATTAATGTTCCTGTGTAGGGCAACTGCTCACATGCACAAGAGACGTGCGGCGACAGACTAGAGTTCCCTAGTGACAGAGGGGGGATGAGGAAACAGGCCAGGGGGACATGTGTTTATGAATAACTACGCTGCGGTGGTGAAGAGCCAAGCAAGTGAGCAACCGTTTGAGATTAATGAGCGAAGATGATCTCAGCTAACAGCGGATACTGAAGCACCATGACCGCAAATGAATCTGGCAAAGCAGATAATCAACACTGTCAGTCAGCTGTGAAGGTGGTGCAGCCCACCATGTTAGAAACCTCCACCTTTTCACTCCGGTCTTGATTCAAAGGTGACTCTTGTGCAGGAGCCAAACCTGCAATGTGACATCAGCACTTCAGTGCTTGAGTAATTTTGCTGTATACCACTTTATTCATGTACTCCACTGCATTTCAAGGAGAAATATTGTGCTTTTCTTCTGCACTATAGTTGTGATAGCTGTAGTTGTTAGTCACTGCAGATTCAGATTTTACATCAAAAACCTGTGATGACTTTATAAAACATGATGCATGATTATAGATAAAAACACCCAAAAGTCAGGGCCAGATTAATCTGCTAGGGGGCCCTGAGCAAAAACTGAGCTGTGGGCCCCTCATCAGACCCCCTATCCTCTCCATTTCCAGATTACTTTAGTAATAACTTGATTAAATGTAAAATCATTTAAGAATATGCACCATGTAATCATAATATCAACTGAAATATTCAATGTATTTATGAGATCAAAAAGCCAGCATTAAAAACTAGGGACAGGGAGTTTGAAAAGTATGACCACGTAATGCCAGGGCCACACTGCCAACGAAGTGCTGCGAAGCGAAGCGCAGCTCAACGATATTCTCGCGCGAGCCCCTTCACATCAGTCGTGCATTTCTCCACGCTGGTCGACAAGCGCTTCTGCTCCCAGCTGTTGTCTCCGTCACATTTGGGGCTGTTTTGCCATCATGGGTATCCCTCTCTGTTTGCGTGTGTGTGCCCCAACCCCCACCCCCTATAGCCGGCCCACACTCTCTCTCTCTCTCTCTCTCTCTCTCTCTTTCTTGTGTATGTGTGTGTGTGTGTGTGTGTGTGTGTGTTCATCTCTCTTGCGCTCTGTTTAGATAACACTGACTAATATGTATATAAACACACACACATATATACATTGCATTTGTCAAATGGGGTGTTTTATTTTGAAATTTGTTTTATTCTGAAAATTGACCGGATGCTGTTGTTGTTCCTTTGTTTGACTTCCTGCCCGGCTTGACACATTCGCTCGCGGCTCACACAGAAAATAGACCAGACGCCAAAACGATCGCTGCAGCGTGTGTGGATGACACAATCGGTTAACATGGGCGCCGAAAGGAAACTGGCTTCACTTCGAGGCGCTTCGAGGCTATTCGCATCGCTTCCGCATCCGGTGTGGCCCTGGCGTAAGGAGGAACATACCAAATTATGTTTGCTGCTGGTTGCATTGTGGGAAATGTAGGAATCTGTGTTTGAGGAGCTTGACCAGGTTTTAAATATTCAAAAATCTTGGCCTCTGCTGCTTTAATTTTGACCATTTCTTTCATACGTTGTTTCTTCTGAGTCCTCTAGCTTTATGGAAGTGCAAAAAAGCCTGCAGCACATTCACTGAGCCTCTCCGTCTACCCTTTTCTCTTTATCAGAACACAAATGAGAAAAGAATTAGCTAGCTAGCCATCTCTCTTTCCACTACTGTTGACTTCTTTGTAGGAGGAGAACAGGCAGTGGCTCAAATTCAGCCAGCGCAAACCCCCCCCACACTGGGTGTCACAGTAGGCTAATGGCCAGCAGCAGTGCCAGGTCTAACCTGAGTAACAGCAGCAACAGAAAGTTTGCTGGTCTGGTGGAGAGTTGGGACTGTCCAGTCCCCCAGAGCTGGGGTTTGTCCTGGCTGGAATGGGGTTGCTGCTGCGCTGACTGGGGGTCTGTCTTTAGAGATGCCGATGAGGTGGTCTCTAGCTGTGGGAAGTGAGGCAAAGGACACACTTGAGGCTCTAGCTAATATTAGCTACATAAATGTTTACTTGAAGCTGCAGCTGTGAGCCTTTAGCTCCAGTTAGCAGAAGGCTAAACTATAAGCATTTTTTTTGTTTTGTTTCATTTATTGTCAGAGTCTCTTTTAGACTCTATTTTTGATGAGTCCATCTTCCTTTTTTTGTTTGCTTTGCGGTGAACGGTTGCTAACGCTGGTATGGTAACTTCCTCTTCAGGATTCTCCACCATTGAATCAGGCTTTCAATGCAGGGACATGCACAGGCATCTACATTTGCAGACCAGTAGGAACACCATCTCTCTGAAATGACCTATGATCAGCCAAAGTCACTCATCGTGAGGAGGTGCAGAAATCCAGTGTTCTTTCAGTCCACTTGCATTATAATATGCTTAGAATAAGTTAATTGGGATTTTTCCTGGATGACGCAAAAGTAAACCTGCCTACCCCAGCTTTGGTTTAACATTATGAATGCGGAACTTTTAATTGGACAGTAACTGAGTATTTCTACTTTGTGTTAGATACCTCTTGCATCACTGCGGTGAACTGCACATGGCGTGCTTTATGCTTGGCAAGTGACACTTTACGCCAGCAGATACCAAAGGGCTGAGAGAAGTCAAATATTCTGCTGTCATTAACTGACTGCTGTTCTAAAATATATTTTGCTCTTAATTCTGAGTGATCATTTCATGTGGGAGGAGAAGTGTCCGTACCCAACAGCAGAATGTAATTTGGGTAAACAGAATGTACAGCTTTCCAGTCAGCGTTGATGGGATGCTGCTCTCTGTTGCAGTGTCACTTTGTGATTTAAGCTGATGAATGTGTTTTGACATTAAAATCTTACTTACTGCAGCTTTGACTTTCTCCCCTTTATGTTCTTGCCACTCTGTGCTTTTCCTCTCGTTTACATCTGCCTCAGTCACCCCGCCACTCCTCGCCTCCGTTGCCCGTCAGCGTCACTTGTTACCGTAGGAAGAACAATGCTGACATCACACTCATTATGCAATTCCATCAACTCGGAGCAGGGAGAGATGCTTTTTTTAGCAACCGCTCAGAAGCAACGGGTCATTCAAGCTTGCACATCTGCCCTGAGAGGGTGTGTGTGAGAGTTTGTGTGTGTATGTGTGTGTGTGTGACTGCAGTGGCGTGTGCATACGCTAGTAAGCACGTCTGCATGTTTATGTCTGATACAATTACCCAGAAGATCGTGAGAGAGAGAGAGAGAGAGAGAGAGAGAGAGAGAGAGAGAGAGTAACAAAGGGCCAAAGAGAGTGAGAGAGAAATACTGCAGTAACCCAAGGGCAGCTTGCTGCTCAAGTGGAGGGATGATGTACCTCCTCCTGACACACACTCACGCAGAAGATAGCCCAAAACAAACAGCTCCACTGACTAGCCAAGGTTAGCTGTGGCGCATTGAAACATATGTTTCTCATAAGGGAGTTCGACTCTCCCCTTGCTATAATGCTACAGGCTCTCAGATGCCGTGTCACTTTGAAATATTGCACCAGCATGCACTTTCACTAAAAGCACACCAAAGCTAATTTAAATTCTCAAATATCAGGCTGTTTTGAATGTGCACATACAGAGGAGAAGCTTTCCATGTGATGGAGAAACTGTTGGCAACTTGTGTCTGCCTGCCATGCAGCCCCTGGAGTGCTGATACAGAGAACAGTCTATCTCTCCTGCTCTCCCTGCTTCACACAGACAGAATAGAAAACAGAGGAAGAGGACTGGAGCTGAATCTCAATATTCCTCCTGAGCCAGCTCCTTCCTGTGCTGAGGTACTGGCCCTTAGTGCTCCAGACAAAACAAAGAATTTCTAGTTTCCCTCTCCTCATTCTCTTTATTTATCTCTCATTTGGTCAGTCTACCCAATTATTCCTCCAAGGTTGTATTTCCTCCCACATCCACCTTTTTGTTGCTTTTTAGGCATGCTAGCTCAGTGAATGGCAATGTTGGTCGGCACATTGGTCACTCTGCCACTTCAGTCCAGACTGAAAAATATCAAAACTATTCGATGGATTGCAATGAAATTTGATTCAGACATTTATGTTCCCCTCAAGATTAAACTTAACGACTCTGATGATCCCCTGACTTTTCCTCTAGCTCCACCATCATGTCAGTAAGTAGACTTGCACAACACTTTGGTTTATGACCAAAAGGCTATGAAACCAGTGACTTTCCTTTTGACCTCAGCTGTACTTTCGCTGTAGTGCTAGTTAGCAGTTCATAGCATGCTAATACACTAAACTAAGATGGTGAACATGGTAAAAATCATGCCCGCTTAACATCAGCTTTGCCATTGTTAGCATGTTACAGTAACATCATGTCAGCTTTTAGTGGGCTCATCTCTGTGTTCCCAAGGTCCTCCAGCCTTGTAGCAGGTTTTGAGCCTGCATCTTTTGATATAACTGTTCAAATTGTAAAAAAAAAAGAAAAGAAAGAAAAAAGGAAATGAAGGGAGATGTAGCCTAGGTTTCAAATGTAATCTGAACTGTAAAAATCCATTAAGCCACTATGGAGATATCGATGTCTAAAGTCAAGAAAAGAGTTTCAAGGTTTCAAAGAGTATAACATCCGCAGGCTTTAAGCTGTGGGTGAGCGCTTTCAACCTACTGACCCAGAGAAACATACACTGTACATTTGACTATGGGCAAGAACAGTGTTGAGAGCATAAAACCCTTTGAAAGCGTTGAATGGATTTTCATTTGTATGGCGCCTTTTCAGTCTTTCAACCTCTTCAAGCACTTTTACACTACATGCCACATTCACCCATATACACACTGCTGGCTGAGGCTAACATACAAGGTGCCACCCGCTCATCAGTTTAACATTCACACACACTGACACACAGTTTGGATTTTGGGCTTCAGTATCTTGCCCTATGGACCATTTTCACAGCAGATATTTTGACTTGTCATAGTAGAAAAGCACAGGTGAAACTGATAACATTAACAATAGCTCTGTTCCATTAAGTGTCCCAGTAAGCTATTCCAGCTAGCCAGCATACACAAAACCAGGACCTGCTCTAAATGGAATACAGCTAGCATTAATGTTATTGAATACACCTGTGCTTTTGCTACTATGAAATGTCAAAAATTCTGCTGTAAAATAAAGGTCTGTTGGTGGATGACCAGCTCTATCTATTGAGCCACAGCTGCCCTCTGAAAGGTCATCTTACTGTGTCATGTTAAGATATTGAGCTAGGGAACACAGGACCCTTGGACCACAGATATACTTCCATTTTAGCTTAAAGCACCACTGTGCCTTGTACAGCCTAACATGGCTGCTGACTCTTAGTCTTGCATCATTATATTGTACATCTTAGTTTTTCAGTTGCTGTTGATAATATGCTCTATTATCTGAAACACCACTGGAAAAGTAGTTTTATGGCATCTCATATCTTTCCATGCAGATGACATTCAATTATACATCTAAATGTAACATCAAAATTCAGTAAAATTTTCAATTTACATAACTGCCTGATGTGATGCCTGCCAAGCTGCAAATCAATGTTTGAGGCCAACAAAAGACAAAATCGTTTGTTTTTTAGCAAGTCATTCCTGTTTTCATTGGCTTTTTAGCTACTAGACATGGGTGGTTATTAGTAACCCATCACTGTGTTTCCACCAGGGATAGAGCCACAAAAAGTGGTTTGTTTTTAATCAGAGGCATCGCTGCAGGACTTCTCAAGATGGCAGCTATCTGGTTAAGTATTCAGATGACACTGCACTGCTGTCTCTTCTGCAGGACTCATGATCAGAACATGACTGGGCTTTACCTACCTTTGTCATGTGGTACGATAACTTCCTTGACTTTAACATGACAAATATTAAGGAATTAATCATTGACTTGAAATCGGTTAACAACGGTAAACCTAAAGCTAGCATCATATGTGGTGAAGAAGTACAAATTGTGGACACACAGAAGTACCTAAAAACAGTATTTGACTCCCAACTTAAACTTGATGCAAACACAGTTGATTGCCAAGCAATGACAACAAAGAATCCACTTGATGTGGAAGCTGAGCTCTTTTAGTTTCTCTGAAAAATATTTCATGTAACTTGTATCAGTCTTTTATGGAAAACTGGGAAGGGTGTCAAACTAAATTGCCCATTTGGGATAAATAAAGTTTTCTAAACTGAACTGAACTGCACTGCACTGCATTTCCAGCCATGATTGTGCCACCAACACTGGGTGTTTTTAGCCAAACATGATCTTTTCCTAACCATAACCAAGTGGTTATTGTGTTTAAACCTAACCACATGTTACCCACAGTGGTGTATAAATGTCAAGAGACATAAAGGTTCAGCATATCTGTTTCATAGTAATGTACAAATGTAACCTTTCTGTGGTTTGCGGAAATGTGCAATGCCGACATTTATTCTGGCAATTGGGTTGTGTGATTCCTTGAAATGAAAGTTTTGTTGGCTTGTGACATTTTGTCACCGATGGCTTCATACTTTGTCAAGACAATTGTCGCCATCTTCACCTGCCTTAGCAAGACATCCCTGGATTGTAATGCTGCAGGTTTTTCACAGACTTCCCATCAAACCCAGAATCCAATTCAAGAGTCTTGTGATCACCTGTAAAGGTCTGCAGGTATAAGTACCTGCTTACATTAGAGAGTCACTGAGCTCTGACATCAGCAGTAGGTCTCAGGTCCTCCGATCAGGGATTGCTGTTTTTCCACACCCTGGAGAAAGACAGCAGATACAGGCTGATTCAGCAAAAGTTGACCTGGTTATTGATAACTTTTGCTCAGCTGCTCCAAATCAATTAATTGGACATGAAATAGATCCACTCTCTCATATTTAGGGAAGACAATGCACACACACACACACACACACACACACACACACACACACACACACACACATATGTCCTTGGGGTGAATTGACTTGTAGAGGAGACTGCTCTGTTTTGCAGCCTCTGTTAATGAAAGCTATAATTATCACACAGCAAAATCAATACTCTCAGTTCCTTTTAGGGAAAGTGGTGGGGGGTTGTCTTGTTTGAGGTAAGATTGGAATGAGCCGTGGGACTCACAGCCCGAAAATAAGATTTATGGAAAGGCTGTGTTCATAGCTGATTGGCTCTAATTGTCTCCCAGCTAAGCAAGAATCCCATTCTGCTAAATGAGCCAGCGATCAAATTCAAATTCATTTATTGGCTGGCAAGCACGCAGAATATCTTCACTGTTCAGCAGAGATAGTTTCTAGCATTTTTGTGTGTTTTTAGGGGGATAAATAAAAACAGTCATTGTAACAGCTGTGTGGCTGAAGATTAAGGAAGAGCAATTAACAAGTCTGGTCAGGGCTTCTGATGCCAGGAAGCACTCTTCCAACATACACTGGGGACTTAAACCACTGAGGCACAACAGCAACTTATCTATTTGGCCCACTGGTCACTGCACACAATATATGGCGAGGGGATCAGCAACAAATCATCCATGTATCTGCAGATTAAGATGATTTCCAATAAGTCACCCTTTATAAAGGGGCGTACAAGTTGCAACTTAATTATTTAACTAGTAAATCATTTAGATAAATAACAATAACTTTTGGGTTGTTGGAGTGCGAAAAATTCCCTTGACTGGTTGCACCATTGGACCAAAATCTATTCATTAGCACCCATCAGCTATTGGTCCAACGATGATGAAGCCTTTGGAGGCAACGGCCAATATTTCAGGGATTCCAAGCGTAGCCAGTGGGCCTCCTATTCAGTACAGACATAATTTTGTGCATCCATATCTCAATATATTTTAGCACTGTTTAGTTGTACATATTTTTCAGTATAACATTTTGATGGTCAGTTTGAGAATTTATCAGCGTTAACAGTCATTTGAAAATATGCAGGAAAAGTCTAATTTTAATCACGGTTACAGCAGTACCAGCAGTACAAGGATCAAAACTTTAAATGTATCTTTGTAAATCAATGATCACAAAATATTTAAAAATCCACACTGTTTTGACAGTGAGGCATCATGTCTTCTGTGGGTTTAATCTTGGGGTTAAGGCAAAGATTAGCTAATGAACAACTTTTTCGGCTATGGTTTTGCTAGTTTATATGACAACTGATGAGACTACCAACAACCCAATGTGAGTCGATGAGAATGGGCATCAGGCATACAACACTCTGTTTGATGAAGGACATAAGGTAGTGCCCTTGAGTAAAACCACATGTTTTTAGGGAGTCCTGAAGCTCTTGAAGTTTGTCCCAATGTGCGCAACTCCTTGTTTTTCCAAATCTCTACAACAGAGGTGGCAAGTACAAAGTTAGCATGATCAATAGAGACACAATGGCTACATATGTGGGAAATACATCAGGATGGGAACCTACCAGAATTGTTTTTTAACATTTACAACATTTAATTAGAAAGTGAGAATCCCTTAGCATTTATGGAATGCTAACATTGAGAAGATGCTGTTATTAATATTTTATAACTAATTAAGTATTATTGAACAATACATTAACATAACACTGTAACGTAATAAAGCCAGTAGTTACATTTAATTAACCCATTATAAAGGATGACATTAGAAAGTGGTACCATCATTTATTTCAGTAACTATTTGACTTGCTGAAGTGAACCTAGATTTATTCTGCCAGTCCAGTTTGCTTGAATGTGTGTCTAATAGATACATGAACGGGTGTATCTACGAGACACAATTAGAGAAATCTCACAATAAAGCAACTGATCAGCAAGTTTGTCCCGGCTTTGCCAATCATATAAAACACACTTAGCATATAGCGTTAAAGTTACTGTGTTCTAGTTCTAGTTGTTACTTTTATGCTCAAGTTACATAGCAACAGTTCCCAAGTGCTACATTCTGCATCAGTGCACAAAAACGACTACCAGTTTGACATGATTTTCTTTGAAGCAGGAACTAAATATCCATTGGTGCCAAATATTTCTGCCATACTGGGTGTGGTGTTTCTGATATGGGTGTGTTACTACTCTGTGTTAGTGTTATATTACACTGTTAAGCTTTGCCACTTGTGACACCCAAATAGCAAACAAATCTCTTTCCTTTTATGTGGCCAAGATACACACACTGAGCTGTCAGTTTAAAATAAACTGCAATAAAAACCAGCAGGATATGTGATACCATTTAAATAGTAATGTGTATTATCACACTACATGTCTTGGGTCATAAAATCAAATTCAGTAAAGAGCAGGATGAAGCTGCTATATTAAAATCTCTGATAGCATTCAGGACTGGCTTCCACACAGTGAGGACATACGGCACTGTGGAAATGCTGTTAGTTAACGGGGCTTTTATTTTTAACGTAACATTCAGCTCAACCTCACCAAGAAAACGCCACATAGGTCGACGGTGCATGCATTTTGTTATGACCTATATTTAAGTTTATTGTGAGGCTGTCATGTGTATGTGCATGTGGCTGTAGTAATTATTATGGGAGCAGAATAGGAAGTGATGTGATGTATATGAAAAGCGAAAAAGACCACATCATGGTGTATAAAGAAGTCCCTGTTGGATGGGCAGTAGGGTGGCAGATTGATCAAACAAGCACAGGACTTTCACTTAGGAGACTAGTGTTTGGGCCCACAGTCAACGTTGACTACTTTAAATAAAAATGTAGTGTAGTATGCTGGTCTGTGTAGCATAATATGCTAGTGATGTATGTGACGTGATATATGTGACATTTGTCATGTGTCTTGTATCATGTCACATTAGTAACAAAAGTACCAAACAATTGTTTTTTCTAAACCTAACCACCTAATTTTGTTACCAAACCTTACCACAAAGTTTTGTTGCGTAACTGCGAGTTGGCCTTACAGGTAATAGTTAGTTACTACTGTAGGTAGTACACTAGTTAGCCAGGTATGCTAATGATTGATTAGAAAAGTGCAGATAAACACAGTTAAACCCATTCCTTCATTTTGCTCTTGTTTTTTTTAGGTTGAGGCTACAGAAAGACACCACCCTCAAAACTCTTTAAATGCAGAGTATCACAACAGCCCCATGCACACCACTCCAACATGTTACCATTGCTTGGATAAGGTTGTAGCTGATGGAAAATTTCCATTTCATTTTCATAAAATGCTGAAAAAAATGAAAATCTGGCAAACAATTTAGACGTGTAGAAGCAGACTACCACTTTCCAGAGACGCAGAGAAGGGTTTGGTGTCAATCCACTTCACAGTGACCGGAAGATGTAGTTCACCATTAATACTGTGAGCATGTGTTTGTGTTGTCTGTTTCAATGAGATTTAAAAGAAGAAACCCACCAAATATGTCACTTGAGTGCATGTACGTGAGAAAACAAGTGACAGAAAGGTGTGTGACAGTACTGGAGATTAATAGGGGATGATGGGAAGTACAGGCTTGTGGGTATTTCACAGACGTCAGTGTTTTCACTGTGCTTGAGGCTCATTGCATCGACTCTTGTCCATGCTAAGTATCATGTTAGTTTGTAGGGTTTTAAACACAACCCAGTAGAGACATTTAACCCCTAAATACAGTTTTAAATTTCAAATCAAGTTTAAGCGGCTTATATTTGCTCATGTGCAGCACAAAGCGTTGGGAGTAATTATTTGTCAGGCACAGGAGTTGAGTTATCGTATCCCTCCCAATGACATGGCACTCTCAGGGCTGTGTGTGTGTATTTGTTTAGTGATGTGTCATGTATGTCTGAGTGTCCTCCGCCACTGTGAGAGAGCACTCAGGATTTATGACCTTTACAGTTGCTGCGTGTGGAGATAAAGCCAACAAAAGGGTAGAATAGAGAGGCAGGCTGAGGTCAGGATGTCATATTGGATATTCGTGGATGGGGGCTGGTGCATGAGGTGGACAGTCCTCCACTTTCTCTTCTAGCCTAGTGATAAGCTCCACACACAATACAGAACTGTGGAAATACACTACTACTCCTTGATAGAGTGAAAAGCTAAATTGCTGTGTTGGGAAATTCACTTTTTATTTCAACATCTCCACATCTGAGATTAGAGGGTTTTCCTTATAAACAAAGCTTAATTAAGATGGGACTGAATTTGTGTTTTTATGGGACATTTGAGCATTAGGAACCTCCCTGCAGAACTGCACAATAGTTTTGCTGATACAATCATCCACACCTATAGAAAGACTCTCCAGGCACCAATAGAGTTGCAGCATATGGGTGAATATGAGCTTGAGAGGACACATACATTTAGATATACATTTTCACACATTCACATGTCTCTGTCCTGTTGGTGTGCAGACTAAGTGGGGTTATGTTCTTGTCATCAGTGCCCACTCGAGGAAGACAGAATTAGCTCCTGAGTCTGTGACATATCAGTAGCGTCATACTCTTGCATGCCACTCACATGCAGTGTGGGCATGCATATTTGTGGCCTGTAGCTCAGCAGGTGTGTTTCTTTGCGTGCATGTTTGTGTTTGTGTGAAGTCGCTATGCCTATCAAGTTAACACCAATAAAATATTACAGCTTATATTTTCAGATATTAATGTTATCTCTGTCAACACATAAGACTATTAGGCTACATTGACATGTTGTAGCTGCTACAGTTTACGTTGACAGCACAAGCTACTCAGTAGGGTGTTAACTCAATTTGAGGTCTTCACAGCTCTACCTGGACCCTAGGACCAAGACGTGGGGCCCGTATTTGTTCAAGTCCATGTTTTATTGTCAACCAGGTCCGAGTCAGGTCCCATTCTGTTACCATTAGAGTCTGTTTATCATTATGACGTGTAACACACAAGTGAATCTGAGAAGACTTGTGATAAGCGTAGGATCAGATTACAAGAGCAAAAGTAATGTGAAAAAATCACCAGCAGCTAGCACCGCAAAGCAGAGAAAAGGTGCAAAGTGAGCCCAACAATATTCACAACTTCGATTAATTTTATGGTAAACCCTTTTCATTCATTTTATTAGTGGATCATTATGGACTAAACTTGTATAAATAATTGAGCAATGGACAGGTATTAATATCTGTTAACTGCTTCAAAGGGAGGGAATCACCATTTTTTTCCCTCTCTCTTGTTTACCATGTCCATAAATCTGAATGAATTATACTTTGGTGCTCTCAGTTTCCGTAAAATAAACTTAATAAAAATGAATTACAAAAAAGACAACTGATCCAACCAAGTGTAGCATGTCCATATTGGTGAAACTTTAAACATTTATATTTGTATGCATAATCTAAGCTGTTTACAATTATTGTAGACTGGTTGCCAGCTGGGTTTACAGGGGGCTCACAACACTACAACAACAAAATAAGTGACAATAGAATAAATTAAAATAAAAATAGGCAGTGTTAAACATATACAATAAGATGGATAAGAACAGTATGTGGTATCTGAATGCCATTTTTTTTTCATGATTTTAATTTCCTGGTTTGTTGGTGTTGGGAATAGAATGATTTTATGTGTTTTACCATAAGTTGTGTTTCACGATATAAGTTTTAGATGTGTGAACAATGAGAATACTGAGATGATTTCAGCTGATCTGAATGTGTTTGCTTTGCAGAAGTGGAGAAGTACAGGAGAGGAAGAGACATGAAGTCTGAGGAGCACATACCGCAATGCTTAGATAATTAGTTTCATATATGGTAAAAAGAATAGAAAGTGATGTACAGATAGTAAGGTACAGCACGTGTAGGGAGTTGTGTTGTTCTCTTGTCTTTCAAAACAGGAACCACGCCCCCACCGCCAGCGGGAAGGAGTCAGATTAACACGAGGCAGGGGCGTGGTGTGGTGAAGGAGGAAGTGGAACTGCCAATGAGAAGAGGACAACGCCTTGCGTGCACAATGACACTGTTACGCTCAAATATACTGGGTCAGGGAAAGGACAGGAGGTCAGACTTCGTGAACTGACACACCTTTGTTGTTCGTCAGGGACGTGAAGTTGAGACCCAGAGCTCTGTAATTTTATTCCTTTACTGCTTAATAAACTACATTCTCCTATTGCTTCATTAAAGAACACGCAGGACTGAGCTCACACATAGCACATTGGAGAGTAGGATGAGCCCCTAGTCCATCATTGGGTACATAAAATACATTCTAGACCCGAGATCCATCCTTGGTTTCGAGTGTCTCTCCTCTCAGACATGCACCAGGTCAGGTCTCTAATATCATGGGGGAAATAGGTCGGGTTAATATATTTTTGAAAATGATCGAGTCCAATTGAATCGAGTCCATTTGGGTCTTAGTGTGTCATTTTGGAATCATGAAGACCTCTGCTTTTGAGTACTTTAAGAAAATTGCGTATTTGCCTTCTTGCAGAAAGTTAGATGAGAAGAACAATACCGTACTCAAATCTGTCCATTAAATATGAAGTTACAGCCTGGAGGCAGTTAGGTTTGCTTACCATGACAATGAAAAATGTTTTTATCAATACACCAACTGTCCCACTTCAGCCATGCATAAAAAATGTTTTGTGATATTTCAACTTAATTAAAAAAAAATCTTGTGTTTCTACTCCACTAAAAAAAATCATTATGTTGTTCATTTGATTTTGATGACTGAATTCAATTTTACTGCTTCACTTTAGGATCCTGGTATTGTGCATGCTGGCTCACTGTCATACTACCGGGACACTTGAATAGAACGGAGCCATTGTTCAATGAGCCAACGCATTTTTTTCATCACTGGCACTCAAGAATAAATGAAAAGGAAAATGTGAGATTTTCTAGGAAGGGAGGACTTTGCTTCAAATGCTTTCACCAGTTTCTTTATAGAACCCACCACTGTCTCCATTTTTTGACAGGCTGAACATAAAAATCATGTGTCCAGGAAAAAAAAGAGGAAGTTCAAACCCACAAATCTCATCAGAAAATTTCCAGAGTTTCACTCTAGTTAATTTTATCAGGAGACCACCGTTTTCTCAATATTCTGGTAAGTACTGTTTAAGCAATTTCACAGATGATGTCAGTAATTACCACAAGTCACTGGACATTGCCAGGACATTTTAACCAATGCAGAGACGCTGAGCTTGTTATTATCTCACACATTCATATTATGCAGTGCATCTGAAGCCCCCTTGGTCTACCTAATCTCACTATTGCCCCATAGTTTTAACCCCAGCTTGTGCCAGAACTCCCTCCCAGGCTGATGGCTTTTCACTCTATGTGTGCAAGTACTGGTTATTTTTTCCACTGGGTCAGGGGAAGGGGCAGCTGGATTGCTGGCTATTTCCCATCATCATGTGATGGGTTAGTGGTGTCATGGGTGCTGTTTCCAAGGCGCAGACTTACTGACAAGTGAAGTGACGTTAGAGAGGCAGTGGGCCTTGCTGGATCTATTAATAGGTGAGTGCTAAAAGTGAATGTATGTGTGGTCGTGTGTGTGTGTCTGTGTAGGAAAAAGTTTGTCCATTTGTGTGTGTGTGTGTGTGTGTGTGTGTGTGTGTGTGTGTACAGTGAGAATTTTAGCCTTTTAGAAGCAGAGGTTGGGATAAACAGAGACAGAAAACAACTAAAGGAAAGAGTAGAAATCTTGAGTGACAGATGTATGTGGGATTATTATATTCTTATATACATTTTTCACATTAACACACCACCACTAATGCACACTGCGTGCCAGTTCATTGGCCTCAGAGGTAATTTCAGGTAACCATTATATGCTCCTCTGTCTCCCTCCCCACACTGTGTTCTTACACATACTTGAATGCACACACTGGACAGAGCAGACACTCACCTCTTTCCCACTTCAGGCTCCAGAGGAGAGCTGCTGTGTGTTGTGTCTACAAAAGCATGACGGAGGAGGTGGAAGAGAGGCCTGACAACCTAAAATACTCACCAAGCAACTTCGACTGAGCTGCCACCTTTCCATGAGACAGAATCTGATGTCCTTTCTGCTAAAAACACACTGAAAATTATGCTAAAAATAGAGTTAATTGTTAAAACAGGATAATTATGATAACAGCATGTTATGAAAGCTGGTAGTTAATGGGCTACTCCAACAAACAGCAGCAAGGGCCAACAATTATCAGCCTAATGCTAACAGTATGCTATTCAGAGAGACAGACATCAAAACCTGGATAAATGAAACGAAAACTATCTCTATAGCTAAAGGAAAAGGCATGGTTTATCTCATCTTTAGCTGGTAGCCATTGTAGCCATTTGTAATGAACAGTTTAAGTGGCTTTTTGGTTGAAAGTATGAGAAGATTGCTAAAACTCTCCATAGTAAATATGAAGCTACCATTAGAAGCCAGTTAGCTTAGCAGCGAGACTGGAAACTGCAAGCTTGGCCTCCACGTGCTGTCACCATAAAGCTCATTAACTAACAAACATAATATTATGTTTCTTCAATCTGTACAAAAACTAAAGAACAACACATTCTGGTTTTACAGAGGGTTAGATTGCACAACACTTGTTTCTAGTCTTTATGCTAAGCTAACTAGCTGCTGGCAGTAGTTTTACATTTAGCGTACAGGCACAAGAGTGTGTAACTCTTATACACATGTTTTCCAAAATGTCAGACTATCCCTTTAACTGTTCAGGTGATCAGTTCATCTGCAGGGGTATGAAGCAGTATCTCGTTTTTGCTAGGTCTTAATAAATATATTTATATTTTGATTGCATGACTACGCACGAGGACTCCATTGTCATATACTGGAGAAATGTAGCTTACTTTACTGAGCACCTGTTTTTTTCTTGTGTAATCTTATGTTTTACATGTGAACATTTTGCATTAAGGATTTGAATCACATTTCTATTGCTCTGTCATCAATTTTCTCTCGTGAAGTGCATTTTGGTGAGAAACATCCAATTACCTAGCCTCTTGTCCATGAGTAGATGCACAATTCCTCCTGTGCAGTGATACAGTTGGTGAGGGCAGTCTGATAGGAAGAAATCAGACTAATGCAGATATTTCCAACACTCAGCAACTCACACCAAAACAATCTAGATTGATAAATAGCACTACAGGGAAGAGGAAAAATATATATTTTTGTTTTGCTGTGAACTGTCCCATTATAGAAGATTCACAATCCTTTGCTTTGGAGTATAGTTAGACTATATTTGGCTGCCACCATCAGTCACATGACCCTCCAAATGGTTGTTCTTCTGGGCACTGATGGCAACCTGCCGATGGACAGTAGGACTAATGTTACATCTGCTGTGGATTGTGTTATTGTGATCTGCCCTTCTTCAAATGGGATGATGAAATTGTTGTGAACATTTAGGACTGTGACTCAGAATTAGTATCTTGGGCCTTTTGATTACTGCATAAGTTATGTGGTTACAGTATGGCACAGGCAAAAATACATTCATGTGCATTGCTCACATCTCTGTATATTTAACTTGCAGTCACATGCTTCCAGTCTGTCATCGGAAACACACACACACACACACACACACACACACACACACACACACACACACACACACGAGGAAACACAGGCAACTGTATTTGTGTGCTATTCGTGTTAACCCTGGGCTTTCTAGCACCTGCTGTGTTTCATATTCAGTGTGTATTCTAATCAGCTGCGTGGTCTCCTAACTGGAGAAAACAACCATGAGAATAGAACATCTATTTACAACCTGAGCCCCATCGTCCAATTAATCACCAGGCAGCAAACAGGCCCACTAAAATTAAAAAGAGCAACAGCTGCCACAGCAAATACGAGACAGACGAGACAGGAAATGTAAAGAGGGGAACTGAGTGTGTTAAAGTTAATGTAAGGCTGAAGAGGAAGAGCAGAGGAGGAGGAGCACACGCAGAGAAACGTGATACACACTGCTGACACAATGGTGACCTTTACCCTCAGATGAATTCATCAACAAGGGGTCAACACAAGTGCCCATTTATTTTTGGACACTGGCAGAGATGCACAGGGACGTGTGTGATGTCCTCTACCTCCACTAAGCTCAGACGCACTCTCTTTTACATGCATTGCTCTGCACTAAGGCACACACACACACACACGCACACACACACGCACACACACACACACACACACACACACACACACACACACACACACAGCCCCTGAGGCTGGCATCGACTCAGCCCTCAGGGTGCAAACTAATTTGCTCACAATCTAACACAGTAACTCCCTGCAAACTCCTCCGAACAACTGTCTAAATACTCACCCTGCTGCAGGGCACAACTGAGATATAATGAGATACTATTTGTTTCTGTGGGTGTGAATGTATGCGCATGCACTTTCAAGCACGGTTTAAAAAAATGCATACATGTATTTGCCTTTGCTCTTGTTGCAATCGGCCTGTTTGCCCGTGAGCTCAGAACTTTTACGGTAACAAAGTGTAAATGAAGTCGTAACTGCCTCTCATGAATCTCTCGTGCAAATGCTTATTTCATGAGGTGAACAGGTGAAGGTTTACTTCCTTATGGTTTGAAAAACAAAACTAATTATTTTTTTTATCATGACACAATTTGTAGAGAGGTATTGAACAGGTATGCCTAGGATAAAAATAATTTAGTTATCAATAAATAAATGAATAAATACATTATTCTAATCAATAAATAATAAGGGTAATAAGTCACTAATAATAAACAGCTGAAATGGTACATGAATAATTAAATGCATAGTTAATTAAAAATAGATGTTTTTAATAAATAATATGTTTCAAAATAAATAAATGACTATTTTATTTTTTTATTTCTTCAAATCCATGTTTCTCTATTTATATGTGCATTTCTATTTCTATTTATTTCTGTATTTGTTCACTTATTTTTGTATTCCTCTGTATGTTAATAAGGTAGGTAGAATCTTGCAGTCAGTGAACATCAATAGCAGGTAGCTGTCAGCTTGGTTTAATAACTCTAATAACGTGAAAGAAATGGAGCTGAATTTATGTTTTGACCAATTATGCGTCACAGTGAGGTTTTCACTGCAGATGCAGAAATACAGACATAAATGAAAGTAGAAAAGGAAAGGTGTTTATTTTTTATTACCAGTATTTGTTTATTTATTCATTATTTATTTATTGATGTATTTATTTCTGCTTTTATTTCCTTGTTAATTCTGTTGTTTTATTTCTGTATTTATTTCAGAATTTCTTATGTATTTTGCTGATACTGATTTTTGGTATCCCTTTTAGAAAAAACCCCCACATTTTTTTATTTTACTTCATTTTAATTTTTGTCTCACTTAAAACCAAAAGCAGCATACAAAAATGAAATGATGGATCAGTCATTATTTTCATTATATAAAAAGTGTCCTTTTATGTGAGGTTTTCACTATATTCTTTTTGTCCCTGAGCCAAATTTTGGACATTCAACCCTGCTTTTTGAATGTAATGTCAAATATTAACCTAAATTCATATGACACATAAATACCCATTTTAATGACATGCATCATGTGTTGTCCATCCATCCATCCATCCATCCGGGGCCGGGTCGCGGGGGCAGCAGGTTGAGCAAAGCACCCCAGACATCCCTCTCTCCGGCGACACTTTCCAGCTCCTCCTGGGGGACCCTAAGGCGTTTCTAGGCCAGATGAGATATGTAATCCCTCCAGCATATTCTGGGTCTGCCCCAGGGCCTCCTACCAGTGGCAAATGCCCGGGACACCTCCAGCAGGAGACGCCCAGGAGGCATCCTAGTCAGATGTCCGAACCACCTCAACTGACCCCTTTTGACACAAAGCAGGAGCGGCTCTACTCCGAGCTCCCTCCGGATGTTTGAGCTCCTCACCCTATCTCTGAGGCTGAGCCCAGCCACCTCACGGAGGAAACTCATTTCCACCGCTTGTATCCGCGATCTCATTCTTTCAGTCACTACCCAGAGTTCATGACCATAGGTGAGGGTTGGGACGTAGATTGACCAGTAAATCGAAAGCTTTGCTTTCTGGTTAAATGTGAGTGTCTTTTTGGTGCCAAAGGCATCACGAGACAGACTGGCATAATTTTACTTTTTGCCACTATGTAAAATTGGTTTCAAAGCCCAGCTCTGTTCCTGGAGGGTTGCTATTTATCCACTGGTGATTATGTCATTTTCAGTCCTTATTTTTTCCACAAACTTGGCTGCATATGTAATAATGGAGACAAAATATATAAATGACCATATATGCATTTTAGGAAAATGCATAATTAATTAAGCCAAATAAGGAAAAGATTTGTGTTTTATATATCAAATGGGTGTTGCATGAACAAATATAATATTATGTCCCTCTGTTTTTACAAAAGTGAGGTAGTGTGTGAATCATATTGGATGTGCTTCTCAAGATACATAATCATTTATTTTCTTTGCTGTTCACTGTTGATCTTCTTATTCTTCTACATTGCAACCAGTTTGAACTATAATCACAACTGTTTTATTTTTATTTTCCACAGGTTTTCAAAATTTGCTTTGGCAACACAAATGTCTTTGCTGGTCATCGATTCAAACGATTCAAACCAAGGTTCCCATGGGTCTGCAGATGCATCTGTGGGGAAGTGCAACACACACATACACATTCACACATGTGAATATCTGTGTGTATGTATACACAGGGGTAGAGCTACAGAGGGCTACAAAGTACTATAAACAGCAATCACAAGTAGAGCATCACTTCCCTGAACCAAATGACAGCTGTTTTTGACAGTGATGGAATCCATTGCATTTCACTCTTTTACAAGACACCAGAAGTAATGCATCATTTTCTGAAGCGAACTTCTCTGACTTGTCTTCACTCAAAATCATCTCATAAAGTCAATAATTATCAAGCTTATAAAATATTTTTAAGCTGTTAAGGAGGGCCCAGGGTCTGAAGAATGCAAACAGACTTTAGGGTTATGTGTGAAAAAAGGTAGGAATAACTAAAAAACAGTACGGAAAAGAAGGAGTAAAAACAAAGCAGTAAGTGTGTCAGATATGACCTGTGGGTGTCTCTCACTGTGTCTAACTGTCACGTCTCAGTTTGTTTACTGCTGCTGCCCTGGGCTTCTTGTCCCAGCTAAAGTAACTTCCTCCCCAGGATCCTGTATCCTCATCCTCGACTGCTGAGCGAGAACACATTTGCATAATCCTTGTGAATGCATCCCTGTAAAGACGCCGCGTAATCATCGCAGCCGTGTAGGTATCAGTTTCTATACGAATTCTTTCAGTAAGCCGGGTATCATGGGATAATGGCACAAAGAGGTAAACAAACCCTCTATGGAGCCTATAGGCTGCCACTGCACCACACAAAATGTCTATTATGTCATTTAGGTGTATTTTACTTCTATGAAATGAAGATATAAGCTGTGTGGCAGATTTGCTCTCCTCTCTACCACCCTGTGGACTGATTGACTTGTTCAGATGGGTGTTTTTTTGCAGCGAAGTCTGTCGAGGGATGGTGAGGTGTGAGTGGAAACACTGACCCAATCAACCTGAGCCAGTGAGCCCAGTGTCTGTTGACCTCCTCGTCTCTGGTTTCCCCCCTTGTTCACTTGAAACCGGCTGTCAGTCACCGCACAACGGGAGCACACACACATGCGTGATCCCCATACATCCTGCTGGTAACGAGGCCGCTCTCATTCATTCCACTTGGTCTGTAACCTTTACCTCCGTCACATCCTCCTTCCTCCAAAACAAGAGATCAGCTTACGTTTTGTTTTTCTGGCCCATATTATCCTTTATCACAGATGTATACGACCTCCATGGGCTGGATAACCTGGGAGGGAAATTGAAATATGAGCTCTGGAAGTGATAGGGAAAAAATGAACTGTGCAGTATTTACATCTCAGGCTTTAAGCTGACAATGTTCCTGAGAACAGCTTACAATAAGTGAGCAGATAGAGAGTTAGTGTTTTTGTTCAAGGTCACTTTTACAAGATACGTGACTGCTGATGGACACGTTGGTTATTGCTGCAAGTAGTGGACCTTTCGCTGCCGTGTAGTCGCCCTGACAACGAGCCCAGCATGTGATCCATTGCAATCACTGTTTATGCATTAGGTGATAATTTTATTCAGAATGACTTACTGTTAGTGAGGAGAGAGGTTTAGATTCCTGCTTACTGACAGTTTTGATAAATGCATTTTGGAGATCGAAGAGTTTCCACTTGCAACATTTCAGCTTCTGCTTTTCCCCAACTTCAGAAGCTATTAGCCTCTGAAAGTACCCTAAAATTGCATTTGTTTTTATCAACCAGTCATTACAAATGCATGCTATGCAGCCAAACTTGTTTATAACTGCAGAATGTCTTGTGGAGATTCCAAAGTTGCCAAAAATGTCAGACTGTATTTTGGGGACATTGTGTAAAATGACGCACACAAGTTGTTGTTTTTTTTGGTATCTGCTGAATTCAGATACAGCAGGAAAAACAATATGACATTGTCAGGGATGACATGATAAAGCCCAGGACTTAATTTCATCATGGTCTCTGATGTTCCATCAGACCCTCCACTACATAACAAGATGGAGACAGCCATTCAACTGCCAAAGTGGAAAACACTCAACCACTCCAACATTCCAACATTCCAACACAGCAACTCACCCACTAATATATGCCAATGATAAACAACAACAACAAACATATAGACAGGGTGCCCAGTAGCTCAGTGGGTAGAGCAGGCACCCCATGTACAAAGGCAGTGTCCTTGCTGCAGCAGCCACAGCCTCAACTCCAGCCCTTGGCCCCCTGTTGCATGTTGTCTCCTCGTAAAACAATAAATATTTTTTAGAGACCCAATTTCAATATGCAAAATGAAGAAATCTGTAATATATCTATTTAATGGAATAATGTAGCCGCCAATACATTGACTCATGGTTTGACAAAAAAAAAAAAAAAAAGAGTTTATGAGATAGCTTTTGTAGAGCTTTCAGCGGCATCTAATGCTGAAAGAATAATATTTCAATATTCATATGTCATCAATGCAGAGCTGGAGTAAGCTGATACAAAATGTACATGACACTATAAGACAAAGCAATGAGATGACTCTAAAAACCTTAGCAATGGTAATTAACAGGCTGTAATATAACCACTCGGGGCAATTTATCTCCACCAAAAGTGCTTGTTTTTGCCACTGACAGACTCAGATTGTTATGATTAGTTACTATCAACATCCACAAAGGATTCCTACAGAGATAGACCTTTTTGACAAAGAGTAAGACACAGATTTTAGTGTGTATAAAGCCAGCATATATACACATCTAACTGGGTGAGTTAAGGGTTAATTTCAACCAAACCAGGGATAATGATTGTTGGAACAGTGGAAAGACAAACCAAGACAGCTTTTTTTTGGGTTTGGGTTTTGTTTCTGTCAATTTAGAATGAGGTGTGTTTTATGATTCTTAAATTACTGTTTTTTTAAATGGAGTCTGGTGGGTTTGGGCTGTTTCTGGCTAAACAAAAAAGGGTCTTACACTAAGGGGTTATTAAGGGGTTAAATGAATCAGAATTACCATTACTAAATCAGAGACCACTGCTGAGGAAGCTTCTAGCAGTCTCTGCATTTTAAATATCGGCCACGTTGGAGGTCAAAAATAAAATAATTGTACAAAGTCTCCAGAATGATCACAATTCAGGCCGAATTGTTGTATATTAGAGGCTGTGACCTAGTTCACAATACCCTCAGGCCTTCACAAAGTTGACTGCAATGGGCTCCAACTACAAGCCAATGTTTTTTGTATTTTTTTACAGGACACACAATCCATCCTATCAGTAACAGGTTACAGGTTCACCATTGTAGCACCATGGTGAATGGAGGCGGAGGCGGACTCCGGGTTTTTTTCTGACCTAATTGTATTGCAGAGTTTTGCACAGCGGCGACCGGATCTTTGCTCTCAAACCACAAAAAAATGTGATGGCACAACAGTCTCCTTCAGTTGTGTTCTGTTTAATTTGTCTTCTGATTAAATCGGAACCATTGAAACAAGTTGTAGGAACTTCTGATTAAATCGGAACCATTGAAACAAGTTGTAGGAAGCCTCTGCAAGTAATTGGTTGCTGGCGGACACTCTGCTGCAATAAAATGGTTAATCAGCAGTGCCGTGCACTGTAGAGCCGATGCACTGCTGGTTCTGCCGGCCTGAACAGAATATAATGTCTATAGCCTTACTGTTGTGTGCAGCCTTTATAGACTGAGCTGAGTAGTGATGCGTGGGTCGACCCGTAACCCGCGGGACCCGCAAATGGACCTGCGCTCAAGCGTGCCGTGTGCACAAGCTCAGTTGGTAGGCTATACTATATTTTCACATTTTTAACAATGCAATTTAAAAGTTTTGATTTTTATTGATAACCTACATTTACCAACAACAAAAAGACTACATTTAGCACCAAAAAAATATGTGGAAAAAAAAAGTAAATTAAAAAAACGAATATCGAATACCAAATTTTCATAAGGAATACCTACCCATAGAAACGAATATTCGAATATCCTAATATGTGGGTACAGCCCTAAAATTATCATATCTTTTAGGGGTTTAGAAATACTGCTCATACATTGTACAAGAAGCTGTTGTTATTGCTATTATTGTTCAAACAAGCTAATAACTGACTAACTGTACCATTAGGTTGAATAAGTTTGGAAATCTGATGGATAAGCTGCTACAGAGATTGCTTTACGTCACAAAACAGGTTAGGAAGCTTTTCAGTAAACAAAACAAAAGCTTATTCTAGAAACATTGCCTGTTGGAAGGAGCCAGTAACAAAAATCACAAATATGTTCATTGTCTTCTACATTACATAAGGTGCATTATATAAGACTGGAATGTGGATGACGTTGAATCCAACCACCAACAATAAGTTCAAAGTCTAAATAATTCTGAATCAAATTTAAATCCTCCAAAAGATTATCGGCTTTTAACATAATTATTTTTGTTTGCTGGTTTAGTTCCATCCACATTCCAACCATACATATTGTACCTTGAAGACAAAGAGAAACAAACTCACGTAGAGTTACAGTGGGGAGGAGGTTACTTTGAGAATGACACGAGCATTTTGCTGGTGACAATTAACAGTAAAATGTTAGCGGAGTGTAAACACCTCCTGGTAGTGTGTTAGCAGTAAGTGGTGAAGTGTGTGAGTAGTTTACTCCAGGCTGAGCTCAGCAGAAGGATTGAATTAGGAGCAGCGAGAGGCTGAGCGGGGCTAATTGGGAGCGACAGGGCCTGGTCAGTGTATTAGGGTCCAGCTGACTGGAGGAGCTCAGGTCAGCTACACAACCAATCTCTAAAGTTCACCTTAGTCACAGTAGAGAACATTTCACTGCAGCAGGGGTTACTGATGTTCTAGTTGGGGTGCCCACCTTCACTTTTATGTCATTCAGTTATCTCTACTTTCACATGGACACATCATTTAAACTTTAAAACATTAAGCTCATCTGTGCATTAATTCAGATTCTTGCTATTATATTCAGTTTTTTACTGCATATTCCTCAGTGTTCAAATGAACATCTTTAACCTTTTCACATTCTCTTTGACCTCTTCATACTTTCATTTAGAAATGTCATTCTAACTTTAAATCAGTCAACACCCTTTGTACTTTATTGTATTAGTTCAGCTTTTTCATACCTTTCATTTTTCTGTAATCGCAGTTCTGGTTTCTTGCTTCAGCTCCTCAGCTTCATACTGTAGGAGATTTAAGTGTCTTATTGACTTACAAGTGTTTACACTCACTGTTAAGCTCACTGACACTTCGACTGCTCTGACGCATTACATATCAGTGTCACTCTTCAACTGACACCTCAACTACTTTCAACTGAAATAAAATTTCGGGCTCTAGTTTCCCGGTGCAGCGCAGGGTGACGCAGGGTAGTGAACCCCGCACAGTTTCGAGCAGCGCAACCCGAGGCGCGCTCAGTTTGGTAGTTTGGCAGACCGAGGTGCGCTGAGATGGGTGTGGCGGCGCAGCAGGGGGAGGTGTCGACAGATCCAGCTTGGCGCATTGACAGTTTTGTGCCAAAAGGCTTCGCTGAAGGTGCACTAAAAGCTCGGCAACTGAAACCACGTCTACTG
>NC_065518.1:29564666-29568815 GCF_006386435.1 Epinephelus moara | reverse complement strand
TCTGCCATGGCAAATTGAGTAAACTCTCATTACGCCTTCACGCGGCGCATTTAAGGGCGAGGAGAGGGGCTCATTTGACTGGTGTGATGTGTGTAAAACCCACTCCACGCCTTCTCTCCTCCCTCTTTCCGACTTGCGCAGGTAGGAGGGACGGAGGTGGGACAGACGAGTAGCTGCGCCAGGCGCACGGTGTGCCAAACTCTCAAAATCCGCCTGGCCACACCCAGTTGGTGAAGCGCAGGTGCGCTGCGCCCCCGCCTCGCCCGGTCTGTGAAACTAGAGGCCTACAACTCATTACAGTGCACACAAACTGTCTTCGTCACTTCCCATTCAGCTAAAACGTCCACTACTGCTAACATGTCACCTGACATTTCAACTGCATTCATTTTTTACTCTTCAACTGCTTTCATTACTTACCCTTCAAATTAAATGAATTGGCTTCTTTCAGGGGTTACACTTCAACTGGTATTTCAACTGCTCATGTTTTTAGCCTTCAACTGATATTTCAACAGCTACCATTGCACAGGCCTCTGGCAAAATACTTGCCTGCAAATATATTGCATTAAAACTATTCATACTGGCAGTGCTGCAAATTTGTCACCAGGATCTTGTTGATCTGTTAACTATTTTACAGCAAAATGCTCAGTGAATTTGAGTTTCCCTGAACCTATTGCAATACATAGCTTATATATTGTGCTTTTATTGTGAAAGATAAGGATGGGATCTCATATGAGCTGCCCTTGTCAAGGTTAAAAGGAGAAAAGGAGTTTGCTGTGTAGGTTCAGACTACAGAGCCTCCCTGTTGATGTATAATCCTCATAAGTATGGTCGCAACATGATTGGTTGATGTCTTTATTCATGGTGCAAATGCTCCTATAATTGACCTCATTCTGAATTTATTTTTTATTTTTTCACCTTTTCGGTGTATTATGTTTGCATTCTATGTACACACTCTATGCCCTCAGTGTGTACATCTTAACTGCTATTTCAGCTGTGATCATATCCAACAACAGTTTGTATGATATTGAGTAATAAATATTAACATATTTTGCGGGGCACTAATTCAAATAACAGGGCGGCACGGTGGTGTGGTGGTTAGCACTGTCGCCTAACAGCAAGAGGGTTGCCAGTTCGATCCCGGTGCGGGAGCCCTTCTGTGCGGAGTTTGCATGTTCTCCCCGTGTCAGTGTGGGTTCTCTCCGGGCACTCTGGCTTCCTCCCACAGTCCAAAGACATGCAGATTGGGGATTAGGTTAATTGATAACTCTAAATTGTCCGTAGGTGTGAATGTGAGCATGAATGGTTGTTTGTCTCTATGTGTCTGCCCTGCGATAGTCTGGTGACCTGTCCAGGGTGTACCCTGCCTCTCGCCCGATGTCAGCTGGGATAGGCTCCAGCCCCCCCGCGAGCCTCAAGAGGATGAAGCGGTTAGAAGATGAATGAATGAATGAATGAATAATTCAAATAACGCGCCCCGCAAATGGCATTAGTACTTTACATAAAGTTATGTAGGTTAGGCTTAGGAAAAGAAATATTGTTGGGCGTTGTCGTGATATGTACTTACCGAAAAGTTTCGTAGGTTAGGTTTATGAAAGTCAAGGATTAGACTTTGGTTTAGGAAAAGAATCATGGTGACCACATACCTTAAAATAACTTAAAGCTCACTTGGTTTGTACACAGGACATGAACACCATTCTGCTGGGCGAATGTCCTGTGTTTGCTTGATCTGTCCATCACCCCAACCTGTGTACTTACACAGACTTTCACACTTTATACTCTTTTCTTCTTTGCTCCCATAAGTGCGTTGGTCATGTGATCGCAGTCTTCCCAATTACGTGGGTTATATACGAACTGAGGTACATTACTTTTAGTAGGTACATGTACAAACAGTGCATGAGAACAGCTTGATTTTTTTATTCTACAGCTGACATTTCAACTGCATTCTTCTCTTTCTCTTCATTTATCCTTTCAAAGCCTGTTTGATACCTCACACTTGTCACGACTTCTATTTCACTGCTATTTGAACCACTTTTGGTATTTGTATTATGACTGCCACTTAAACTACAATATTTTAACTCTTTCAATGTTTTAACTAAACAGACAGAATTTCAGCAACACGCAAGTCTTCTTCAGATACTCAGTCCTTTATAAGATTTGTCTGCTACCAGCCATTGAAAACATGACAAAAGGCAGTCCATATGTACAGCATAAAGGATGATCAGTATTACATTGAGCTAAAACATAAAGAAGAAGACTAGTGATCAATACTGAAAATGCTTTTTGGCTCCAGGCTATTATGAAGCAGAGCTTAGTATTCACTGTGTTCACACAGGGCATTTGGTCCATTAAGTGACTCATATATCCACTTAAGGTCAGGCTGCTCAACTGGCCTAACAGGACCTATTCAGACCTTGTTAGCTCATGCTGTTAATTGAGCTAAGAATAACCACAGTGACAGAGAGCTATATAAACACTCACAGCCCAACAGCACAATGGTTTGTTCACATATTTAGATAACTTCCTTTTCCTACATTTGACCATGCTCACTACCTGTAACCCCTCTGCTTCACTGGCTACATGTTGGGGCTGAATGCTAATGTGCTGCTGTTCAGTGTGAGAAAGCGGAAGTGGAGCTGAATGCGATCATTAATTGCGAGCCACAATGGCGTACATATGGAGAGGGCATGGCTGTGCATAAAGAACCTCAGTGCACAATGGGCTAAACATCCCTCACAATCAAAGCCTGTCAGAGGGGAGCACTTTCTACTGTAATGTGCAACATGACAGATTAGGCAACAAATCACACATTAACAAAATAACATTGTGTGGACTAACAAGGGGAGGAAGAGGGAGAGGGAGCGGAGAATTTGACTTGGAGAAGGGAAGGGGGCAGTCCAGTTTAGTGTGTAAATCATCCAGATTGAATGGCTGCCAGGTAGGAGGGCAGCTTCTCACACTCTGGAATACACGAGGACAGAGACAGACACCGGCAGAAGGATCTTAAAATCCTCAAGCAAGATGCAAACCGTCCACTTTCTTACCACAAACGGGATTGAAACACTGACCCCAACCTTTTTTTTGTGGTCTAGAGGAGCTCTTGTCGGTGAGAAGCAACCCTCCAAGGATCAGACTTTAGAGTCAGCATGGAAACAAATCATTCCCTGGCTAACGGGTAGAGGTTCAATTAGATGCACTGCCTCGAACGGACTAGAATTCAATTATGTAAAGAACGAGTTACGGTTGAAGGATGGAAATAAACAAGGTGCTCTGATGTTTTATTCATCCCACACCCCAAAATACCTCCTGCATTAAACAACAGCAGCAGCCAGCTTTAGCTTCAGAGTCTGGAGCCTTTTTTTCCACTGCTGTTTGCCTTTAAGGCCTCTAATTAGAGGGGTAGCAATTTTCATATTTGCAAAGATTGGTGTGATTTTAATTATTTTGGTGCAAGAAGCTAATAGAGCTACACAGTGGCTGCAGCATTCTGATAAATGAAAGTGCTCTTTAGAAAGATTAACCTGGACAATGATTCAATACAGTGACAGCTTTGAGTAAAGGGATTCTCCCTGAAGTATTTATCACTCTAATGACCAAGGTATACATCCAAAATGGAGCTCATGTCAGGTGTGTAGCACAACACTTTATTTTAATGCAACACTTAGCATTTGTAAACAGTAAATAGACAATTCATAAATAGTTTACAGCACACTATGATGTAAGCAAATAACAGTAAGATCATTTAAAGTTTTAGTTAAAGGCGCTGTATGTAAGAATGTGGCCAAAACGGTTACTGCACTCAAATTCAAAATACTGCCGCGAGTCGTGTCCGCCCCCCCTCCCCTACAGATTCGAAGTTGCTGGACAGCGGCACGCTCAAGACTGATTTGTTTGCCCACAGGCGGCTGCCGTGGCAGGGCCGCATCGCCGCGTCCTTGATCTTCGGTTTTCCAGCGGACCGTTCGAGCAAGTCCGGCTTCGCTGCTGCTAACGCTGCTGCCAGGATACAGCTGAGGAGGAGCCGGCTGCTAATGCTATGTACCGGGACACTGCTAATGCTGCTGCCCGGATACAGCTGAGGAGGAGCCGGCTGCTAATGCTATGTACCGGGACACTGCTAATGCTGCTTGCCGTGCTGCTGTAGCTCAGTCG
>NC_065518.1:29491810-29564007 GCF_006386435.1 Epinephelus moara | reverse complement strand
ATTATTTTTGATTGATTGATTACGTTCATGTTCTTATTTTACAAATAAATCAGACGTTACTCAACAGTTACTCAGTACTTGAGTAGTTTTTTCACCAAATAGTCTTTTACTCTTACTCAAGTAATTATTTGGATGACTACTTTTTACTTTTACTTGAGTAATATTGTTCTAAAGTATCAGTACTCTTACTTGAGTACAATATTTGGCTACTCTACCCACCTCTGCAGATTAACTTAATTTTATAGAAGAAGGAATAAACACTTAAAAATGAAATGATATATGTTTACAGCTACATCTTTAATATGTTGTTTATAAATGTGGGGGTGAGGGGGACGGTCTTGATATAAGTGCATGGCTCTGGGTGTTCTTGTCGGCCAGAGGGACTGTGGTCCAGCTTCTCCTCTCGACCACTGTGTCCTTCTCCTGAGCTCGGTGCACGCTGACCCCTCACAGCCTGTGGCGTCAGTTTAACATGCAGAGAAGCAGCTCTCCAAACGCCCACCACCAATGAATCATGCACACTCTTACACACACACACAAACACACACACACAACATTTAATCTCATCCACATAGCCGACAGCTCGTTAATTTTACACTCCATAAAGGCGTGAAGAGCATTGCATCAATATCTAACACAATCACTTTGCTGAGACCAGCAGATAAAAACACACACACACACAGAAGTAAATACAATAGTTAATCATCATGAATGGTGTGTGCTACGTGTTATAAATTCTCACTTTTGTAAGTATGTACAGTATGTATAGTACGCCTGCAGTCCGGTTAGGCTGGAACCTTAATAACGTAGTATTAGCAGTATTGTAGCACACATTTAACCCTTTCCTCTTTGTAAATGTCACGCAGGTGAGGTGATTCCCAGAACAATCGGAGCGAACATACGATAACAGTCAAACACTTCCTGCTCAGACACTCAGCAGGCTGATCAGGTCCTGACAGTGAGCACAACCTGTAAAAATAAAGAAATGTTCCAACTATGAGGAAATGAAAAAGCACACACACCCTTCTCCAGGACTACTGCAGGAGTAATCCATCTGTGACATTTTCACCTGCTAAACATCTATTTGCTCTTAATACTAAAAGGTACAACACCACAGTGGTATTTGGTGCTTCATACACTTGGTGACTGTCTTTTTATTGGGTATAAACCAATCACAACACATATGGTTGACAAATTAAAAAAGAAAAAAACAACAATATAATGTCTTAGTTTGTTTCACCACAGGCCTCCAGAACAGCTTGAGTGCTTTTTAAGCAGATTCCCCAAGTCTCTGGACTCTGCTGGGCGGGATAAACAGCATTCTTATAAACGATTTTCCTTCATTTGGTGTTTTTATGATGGTGGTGAAGAGCACTATCATATACTCCAAAATCTCAGCTGTTCATTTGGGTTGAAACCTGGTAACTATTGACGCCATAGTATATACTTCACATCATTTTTATGGTCATTAAACCTTTCAGTGACCTTTTGTGCCCTGTATGTTCAACACTCAAAGCTCAGTGTCTGATACTGATGCACAAGGCACCCTTTAGATTCTGTATGTGACGCACCAGGATTACAACTAACTTTGACGTAAACCAATCCGCACTAATATTAGACGCTCAGAGCAACTGATGTGGTATAAAGAGTGAGAAAGTCCATGTAGTCCATTTGCACACTCGCATACAGCTCCTCCAGGTAATGTCTAGATAAGTTTAGGGTTGCAGTGCATGTATGAAAAGGCTATAGATTTGAAGTGTAGGGCCATTGACCAAGCATCGGGGTTCGATAAACTGGAAGTGAGAACATGTTGCTATGGTAGATAAAGAAAGGGGATAGATAGGTCGAGAGATCTAGGAGCTGTTTTTTGATAAATGTCTAGACATCTTTAGGATTTCACTTTCAGCCCTGGCAATCCAACAATACCATTTAAGGTAGCTGTTTTTTAGTATGAAGTGAGGGAAGTGTTACTGTTAACATCCACCTTTGGTTTCATCTCTCTGTTAGAAGTTTGAGAGCTAGATAGATGGACCTTGGATCTTGATTGAAAACCTACAGTTGACAGAATCATGAGAGAACTGACCTTCTCTTGGTGCTCTCTGTACCTCAAAGGCATCTTAGCAGCCGTCACTGCAAATGATTCATTGGTTCACAAAATGAGGACAATACACACACACACACACACACACACACACACACACACACACACACACACACGTAGAGCCAAGCCAAGCTGAGCGCGTCACCTCAGAAGGTCAGTGTATGGAAAGATGGAAGGTGACACCCTCTGACACAGACCCCACCCTCTCGCTACAGCTCTGTATCCCCTGTTCACAAAGGAGCCGGACTAAGAGGACAATGATGAGGTACACATACACACTCACAACTGAGTATGAGTACCAATCAGTAGCCACGTCTCATCTCTCACGTCTCAGGTTGATGTAGAGCTGAAATCCCATCCACTCCATTACATAGTCAGGCAGATGTCAGCAGCTGTGCACAGAGCTGCTTGTTTCCCCACTGATAGCCACGCAAGCAGAATGTAACTCTATTGATTTGCTATAGCAGGAACTGTAGGCTATTAAAAAGAGAAAATATCTCTGGCCCTGTGAAAAGGCCAGCACATGCGAGGAGGAGAGGAAATAACACCAATTTGATGAAAACACTTGATATGCAACGTGATCTCACCAAGTTGCTGATGAAAAGCTCGCAAGTGAGAGAGAGGCTGAGCTGCCTGAGTGCACAAAGCAGGCGCTAACACTCTTCCACCACCGAGTATAATAGAGTCATACTGTGTTTTATTTTAAATGTCTCCCAGTTTGTGTCTGGTACTCTGTTCTTTACCGGACGATGACTTAGCAATCTGCAGGGGAGCATAAACGCAGACTTAGGCTCTCATCCCTGCCACTGTGGTTACATAATCCAGAAACTAGTCCTCACCCAATGCTCTGCCCCTTGTTCAACTTCCTCTTTTACCCTCTCTTGTACCCTCCACAGGGTTTCCCTCTTTCTCCTCACCTCATACCCCTCCCTCATCTCTCATTCCACTCTGCCGTGTCCCTCCGTTCCCCTCTGATCTCCTGCTCTCCTCCCCCTCCTCTCCCTCCATCAAATGGTAGTATGTATCTGCTCGCCCACTGCCGTTGGCTAGGGCGGCGCTTTGAACCCAAGGATGAAAGAGCTGATCCTGTAATGAGAATCTTAATGCCGAGAAACTGTTTGGTTCTAACACACACACGCGAGGAGACACAGACACACACTCGCAGGCTTTGAAAAAGTGAATTTTACAGTGCTCCTCTGCTCGCAGCTCGGCTGCATGTCTAATGCGAGCTATTTTGAAATTCTGCTGCCGCATGAAAGTTGAGTTAAAGTGGTTATGCAATTTCAGAGTATCACTTTCGCTTGTTGCGGATGGATTGCATGCATATGTTCAGAGCACAGAACTGGTCTTTTTACAGGAGTAAACAACTGACATGGATGTTAGCGGTGCTTGCAAACCAGTAAACACTTACTCCACACTCATTAGGCATGACAAAATCCACTCGCATCACAGATTCTATGAATTTGACCTCGAGCACATACTCACGTGACTAAAGGTAAGAGGTGCATGAGGATTTTGGTTGTGGTAACATTTTCCATAAATGAAGTGTGTTTTCTCAACAAGAAGGACTCTGTGTTTTCCAGATTGTGAAACCTTAAAGCAGCAGTAGGCAGTTTGATTTTGCTGTCATTTGTCAGCAATACCATTAAAACATTCAAGCATATTGTAATTTAAGTGGTCTGAGAGACAACCAGACTTCTGCACCTCCTCTTGGCTCTGTTTTCAGGCTGTAGAAAAATCTAGCCTGTGACAGGAGACTTTGGCCAATCACAGGCCATGTCAGAATGAGGGCTTTCCTATTGGCTGTTCTACAAATGAGGGGTGCATGCACATCCCATCCCATCCCTGTGAAAGCCCGATTCAGTGGTGGAAAATCATACTGAAAAAGTTGCTACAGTATATCAGCATTGGCAACAACTGCCTACAGTGCAAAGCAATCCAAAACAGCGAGACAGAGTCTAAAAGTCTGACAATAAATGACAAAAAAATGTCGGCAACGCATTTGAGAGATGGAGAAAATGTTGGTAATAGTTTTTAGCCTTCTGCTAACAAGTGCCAAAAGCTGATGGCTGCAGCTAATTGGAATTCATGTGTATATTTTTAACACCTTCATACCTTATGCATCAATATGTTTATATTTTTAATGCTCATGAAATGACTGGCACAGATGACGTACTTTTTACAAGTACGAGTACCATCCGAGTAAAATGTGTCAATATCCTAACTTGTGATGAAGAAAAATCCTCATTTGGGTTCAGCTCTGGTGATCACAAATGATCTGAAGTTAAACTGATATTGTTCTGTAAATAATTTAATAATAAATAATAAATATAACGACTTCTGATCAACCCATATCAGTTTCAGGCTTAAAATGACAACTTGTGGTTAGGCCACACCCATTTTTAATTTAAGCCGCACCCACTCCCGCCCTCTCTAAGTACAGATACAGATAATTTAGTTGGTTGAACAGATAGAAATGAAGATACACACAATGGTGTAGCCACTCGCTCATTCCTAATGTTTATGTAACGTTAGCTAGCTACAATCTCAAATCACAGCATTTCCCTTGCCTCACTTGCCAGTGCTACCAACCACCTCACCAGCAGAAGAGGGAGCTGAAGCAACCCGAATCCCACCAGCACAAACCCCAGTGCCAGGGTACCAGAGAGCTCTGACTTCCTGCCAGATCAGTAAACTTTCTGTTGCTGCCATCACACAGGTTACCCTGGTGCTAGGAGGTTTGTTCTGGCTGTATTTGAGCCTCTACAGCTGCCAACTGAAGGTCTGCCTCTAAGCTGCAGCCGGCTCCCCTCCCAGGGTAGCAGTTCAACGTTGCTGAGAGTGAAGTGGAAGGATCATGAGCTGAGATAGCTAGCTAATTCTTGTCTCATCAAGGTTTGGAAAACACAAGGTTACTGTATGAAGCATGTGCCCAAGGTTGTCTGGTGGGAGGGGCTTAGGACAGAGAACTGCAGGATGAGGGTGTATATTCAAGTTCTGCCATTTCTGGCCTTTTACAGACAACTGCCTACCCCAGCTTTAAAGGCCAATTCTGCTGTATAAGAACCTGGATCTTGTTTTTGTAGGCTTGGCCATCCCTCGTGTTGGTAATAGTGAGATTGTACCCACACCAAGGTAACTGCTGAGATCCAGGAACATGGTGGCAGTATCTCTTAAAGAAGTCTGAGGAAAGAATCATGAACAGTAAACAAACCCCTAGGTTAGTCAGACTGTTTTAGTTCCAATGTCCCTGTTCAACTTTGACTTAATGTATTGCCATAGTTGTACATGCACAGTTTTCCAGAGCAATGACAGACTATTTCCAACATTTTTTACTTAAAATTTTAAGTCCAACTAAACTAAAACATTGTTAATTATATACAATAATGGCAGTAATTAATTCTTCTCAAAGCATAACTGACAAAACAAATTAGTAGCGTACAAAGATTATTTCTAGGAGACATGGTGGTTGAATGATAAACTCATTGACCTAAAACAACATGATAATATGCTGGTGTCTGTGTAGTTTATAAGCTTTCAATACTTAATGTATGTTTGTGACACAGCCCAGAAAAAAATGAATTCACCATCTACAGTATGATGATCTCACTGTGTTGCCAAATGTCAGCAATTACTTTAAACAATGTTATCCTAACCGATTATTATGAAAATGAGATCTAAGTTGTAATAGACTGGAATTAGCCTTTGAATAAGCACACAGCTACACTTGTTGCACATCACACTAGCATTTCTACACAGTGGTATCACTTTAGTCATCCTCTCTCTCTCTTCTGTATAATAATGTCCCGTGTGGTTTCCAGCGGCAGTCAAATATTGTGTGGTTGCTATAAAGGTTCTAATCCAAACCACGTGGGAGGAGAAGTGAGTGTTGGCCTTGAATGTGTGTCATCCTTTGAGTGTGTCAAACAATCGCCTTTCAGGAATCAGAAGAATGCAGGAGTACAATATAGGATGTCAGTAGCTGTAACCCATGTGCTTAGAGTCAAGGAGTGCACGTCATTGTCAGGCCAACAAAAGGATAAGGTGGGGAGGACATTCTTTGTATCTGAGTTTCTGTATGTTTCTATGCTCAGATATGATACACTGAAACTCTTAAAAGCCCGTGCAGTTGTCAGCACTAGCAGCTAACAACACAATGATGTATTGAATGTGACAACAATGTTAAATATGAGAAATCATATTACAAAGTTAAAAGCTAAATAGCAGGATTTTTTGTTCATCCTCAGGGCCACAAGTCTAAGAAGACATCAGATGGATCGATATTACTGAAAGGCTTGGAGTTGGAGTAGTGGAATGAAAGCTGTATCGACCCGCAGAGCAATGATCTGAGGCTGATGTTACTCCAGCCGACAGATTTCCCAGCAGCACTTGCTCTTGAGCAGTCCTAAAAACGGCACAGATGTGAATCTTTCCATTCCACCTTGACCTTTCCCTGAATATCGTGTAGCGCATCAGAATGCCATTTACTCTCTCAGCTAGTGAAATATTTAAACCGTGGGAGAGGGCTGCTTAAAGTGCAGCGCCGACTCCTCGCTCTTCTCTTTTCTGAGAGAAATATGACAGAGCATGCATCTATTTTGATGTGAGCCATAAATCAAACATGGAGTTAGGGTGATGGAGCCTCAACATGGATAAACAAAGAGCATTTTGGTAAAGTGTTTACATTTATGATTTACTGCCTCTGCAATCAAAACTCAAACAGCCTCACCTGCTCTATTCCATGAGCAAACTGAATATGTTTAGAAGCAGGCAGCTTTCACATCTGTTCCCAGCTTATCTGCCGTCCTAATCACTTCTCATTCCATCAGTCGTTAAAATCATAAGGATGAACAGGAGAAGCTCAGGCAGAGGAGCATTGATGGATGGTTTTCTTAATATTCCTCGGAGCAACTGACTGACTGGCCTCCGTGTATCGGACAGAGTTCTTCAGTGATGAGTCATCTTGGGGTGGTTCCCTTTCTGTCTATACATACGTCACATACAGAAACACATGGCAACAGCACACAGTACTGAAATTCATCCACCCCTTTCATTTGACACACACAGGAGGTGATCTGGAAGCTTATAAACTGCTGATAACTGAACCCTGCCCCGCTTAGTTACTGTTGCTATGCCTAAAGCTATACGTACTAGTGCTGCACTGTACAAAGTTCACACTGATAACAGGGACAGATTTAGTTAGTTTAAAAAAATTGGTCCTTAATTTCATAAGTAGACAAAAACAGGCTTCTCATTTCAAGCCAATGTTCTCACTTGTCATTTGATATGACAGCTGTAACTAGCAGATTTTAGGTGCCATGATAATTGTTCCAATGGCCCAAAATTCTAAAGCCATATTAGTACAAAAAATGTCCCATTGGAACAGAAGCACATTTCAATCAGAAAAACAGACACCCACTGCGAAAACAAACGCCAAGGTCCCGCAGTTAGCTCCATTTTCCCAGCAGCATTTGAGCCACCAATCGCGGGTGTTTTTACCGACCCTTCCCAGAGTTAGCCACTGAACCCAGGTGCTTTTCACCAACCCATACCAGCTTTTTAAGCGACTTTTGTGCCATCAAACATAGGTGTTTTGAGCCAAAACATTTTCTTCTTCCAACTATTCTTTTGTTCCTTAAGCTAACCAAACACCAGAGTTGTTGACAATCGTAACATATCCATGGTTTACATAAACATACAAACTGAATATTATTTTCTGGTGATTGTCTAACTGCAGGGAGTGTGTATTTTCTGACAAACCTGATTTCAGGATAGGCATTTGTTTTTGGGATAATGAGCTTTGAGAGAAATCGGCATTTAGTTCAGTGGGACATTTTTCGGACTTTGGAATTTCGGACCATCGGAACAATGGGCAGTCCCACAGATTTTATTGGCTAAAGCTAGCTAATAACTCAATACGTTGGTTGAAAACTGTTCTCATTACAGAACCCTGTAAAAGGATCTTGAATGTGCACTTAATGGCTGCTTAAATGATATAAAGCTGAAAGGTTTAGGCTACAGCTACCTACCTGTCCTAAGTAAGCACACTCCCCACCTAATGCAGAAGACATGTTGTTCTTGTAGCTTGTTAGAGCTATGATTATAGTGCAGTATTGTCAAAATGTAATGAAAGTGTTATTTTGGTTCAAATACAACCATGTTTGGATGCTTGCTGTAGGCAAACATACTTGAACAGCAACACAAAAGCTGGACTTGGACATTTTACAAACGCAACTGTATCCCCAAAAACAACTCTTGCCTTGTTGCTGAAGTATTTAATTCTCAAACCCAGTAAAGAGCGGGACATATTAGCCTAACATTAGGCCAAACTCTCATGTAGCATCTTGGCTCTCAGATGATGGATGTGTCCATGCTGGAGGGGCCTTATTCTTACATAACCTGTAACCCCACGAAATAGTGTAAGTGCTGTCTGGCCTTGGAAGTAAAGCTTACTGTAAATTTTAAGCTAGTTACATAGCCAGTAAGCTAATGTTCGCAGTTTATGGCACAACAGAGAAAAACACTGTTAGCTTAGTTTTAGCTTTGTTTGCTCTTTTGATTTACATTTTAGAAAGGCAATAAGATGCCACCCAATCCCCCAAAAATCATTTGAGCGCCCAGCACACAGTGCTTGGGCATGTGGCTGAATCCAAAGCTTCACAGGCAGACAATCTCTGTTCAGGGTAGGGGTTTAACATCAAGTAAGAGAGCAGGATATTCAAACCTTCCAAAATCCCAATGTGATGATGCTTTCATCAAATGCTGGCCTACAGCTCATCATGGATGCTGTTTATCCAAAGAGATGTATCTGTTTTAAGTTCCATGTAACTAGAAAAAAAGCATGAGAAAACTTTGTTTGGAAGACACATTTTAATTCTTACCCAGCTGAGTGTGGGAAGCAGGCCTCTCCGGACACATATGACAGAACTTTGAAAGCCAACAGAACCATTACTTAATGGTTTAATCAGTTAACTTAAATTCCTCTCTCATGCCTTAATGCTGCACCTAACACTGGTGCCATGTACTTGTGCTGTATCCGTCTCCTGAAAGCACACACAATAGAGAGTCTGCACAGCACAGCACTACACATGAATGGTTCAAGGGTCTGGTATTCCTTAAATTATCCACCCGTTCCTACCTCGCTCCCTCTTTCCTGATTCTGTATCACTGTTGCAATTTGTGAGTGAAAGTTAGCCTGGCCAAAACAAATGCAGCCTTATCTCTATGGTGCAGAGGCAAGAGCAGTTACACACAAACATCCACACAGAGAGGCAGAGATTAGAGAGGAGACTGTGCCTGGGCTTCCTATTATTAGAGCAGAGGTTTATGGTCGGAGAGAGCTGCAGGGAATCACTGAGATTAAATTACACAGACGGAGAACATCAAATACAGGAGAAACTTCCCAGGCTCTGGAGAGAATGATGGGGTTTGGATGAGTCGGGAATAGAGAGGGAGAGATATCGGAGTGGTGTGAAAGAGAGATGTATTACACCAAACCAATCTCCATTAACTCCTACTCTCAGTCTCCAACACACCATCAAGCAAGGCCCAACTGGAGTTAGAAGTCTTGACAGGTCTACCCGAACCCTTCGACCAAAGACCCAATCCAGGATCTGTAGAGGTTTGGGTCCACATTTTATTATGGTCAAATGGGTCATGGTATGGTCCCACTCTATTGTTTGTCATTATGTGTGACACCCAAATAGATCCGAGAATACCCATGATCTGCGCTGATCATAACCTCACGTACTTTGTTGATCCAAGCTGGGTAAATTAATGCGTTACAGCACAACAACAACAACAACAACATAAGTGACAATAAAATAAAGTAAAATAAAAAATAGACATCTGGAATATTATTTAACACTATTTACAGTAAGATGGGAAAGAAAAATATGTTGTGTCTAACATGATGAACGTTTTTAGCATTAGAACGGCATTTTTTGGTAGCAATTTTAATAAGTGGGATTGTTGGGTCCATAAAATACCTGAAATCCAACACATCTTCCAACACATCGACATCGTCGACACCCATCTTTCTCCTCTTGGATATGCGCTGGACAAAAATGGGTAGAGCATATATATTAGATTTTGTAATGAATTTCCTGGGTCCATTGTGGTTCGGGTACAACATTTTGGACCAAGGATGAAGACCTCTCATTGGATTGTGGCTGCCATAGAAACCATACAAATGCACCTCAGCTCAAGAAGACCTCAGTGAATATTTAATGGTATAGACACCATCCTGTGGCTGAAATGTCACAGAAGCAGTCTCTAAAATCTCTTAAAGGCTGACAGGTGAGTTAACCCAAGTTACAGATCACATCATCTGAAAATGTTACACTGTATTACTTTCATAGGTGTACATCATATTGAAAGTGTGTTACAACTGGGGCTGCAACTGAGTTACTTTTCATTATTGACTTATTCTTCTTCACTAATCAATCTCTAAAATTTCCAAAAAGGTTTTTTTGTCCAATCTGTGATGTAAATCAGATGTAAATTAATGATTAAAATATCAGTGCTAAACTTTTTGTATCCTCTGTCCCTGACTTTGACTTTCTCAATATGTCAGTGTTTGATTTACATGAATTCTTGTAAAGGTACTATTAATGCCACCTGACAGGAGCATCAAGTCTTTTTTTTTCAGATTAGAAGGGATCCATTATGTTCATTTTCAGGTTCATACTTGTATTTTGTCTGTCTTCTATGGTCAAAAAACAATTCATTTTCTTCAAACAGTCTGTACTGAAACACCTGTATTCACAAATTGACCAAAACACTCTGTTTTTGCGCCCATCTCTTTGACCCAGTCTACCAAAAAAGCCCAGTCTGCTCTGATTGGTCAGTACTTCCAGGTCTTCCATATCTTGCCATCTCTGCACCTTTATTGCAGCCGGAGAAATGACTGTAGCAGAGAATACCAGCACTTTCTGTCATAAAAAATCTCCAGTGTAAGCTTCTGAACATAACCAAACATGTTCCAACAGGAATATGATCCAAAATCATTAAGAATCAGCAACTGAGGTAACATGTTTGCCTGATGTTAGCATGTAGCTACATGAATATAAGAAACTGATGTCTCACAGCTCAAACATGTAGCTGCAGTAGAGAGATCTGTGGAAACTCCTTAAACTGCCACTTTCCCACTAATTATCTTTATATATAATATATAAACTATATAATAATAATAATAGGAGCCAATACCTGAGAGACCCTTAAGTGCTTGCGCAACCCCTCTACACAATAAACAAGGTTATACCTGTGAAGGCAAAACATTTTCAGTGCATTTATTTGCCTTTGGTGAATTGCCCAGACCTAATTCAACAGCTAGTGCACTCCTTTCTGCTTCAGCAAGCCATTATCAGAATGAAAAGGTGAAGGAAATGTGTTGTCATGGCTACATGGTTTGCCATCAGTGTAGTCGGCAAAAAACATCTGTGTATCTCACTCCTTTGTCCTTTGTCTTTTTTATTTTTGCACTTTTCTTCCTGCAGACATGCCTGCTTTTCCAGCTTCTCTTCATGCCTCTGACTTGAGAGGGCAGGGTACCTACATAACTCTAGAGCAGGACCCACCCAGGTTCCTCAAAAGGGTATTCGTTCCTCTTTAGGCGTTACGTCAGCGCAGGTTATGATGCAGGTGCTAGAGGAAAGAATTCTTCCATGCCTTATTTGCATAGTCGTAGTCCCTGCTGTGAAGTCAGGCATGGTTGGCTGGTGGGAGGAGGAGGGAGGAGGGGTAGTATGAGCGGCGAGGATTCTCCTACGATGACGCAGAAACCCTGCAAGGTCTATTTTTAAACCTATTGAAGTGTGCAACACCCTTTCGGTACTGTAACCTTCAACTGCGCCTTCAAACCAAAACAAACAGAGACAGAGAGGCAGAGGAGGAGAGAGAGAGAGAGAGAGAGAGAGAGAGAGACAGAGAGAGAGAGAGAGAGAGAGAGAGACAGAGAGCGCAACAGCAACAATACATCCAACTCTTTCTTTTCCTCTCAAGCTTATAGAGCCACAATGAAATATGGATTATGACTCCATATTGCTGAGATGTGGTGCTTTTAGGTTGAATGATTGTCTGGCTTGGAATAAGAATAGGGTCGAATGGATGATCCCCACTAAAATGACTTGGCAGCACTTGAAAGCAGCAACTGACTGAGGTTCTGCTCTGGCCAAACACAGCACAGCCTGTATTCATTAAAGTCTCAGCTCCGGGTTTATCAGCGAATAACACAGACTGGACGGGGCTTTTTTTTTTATCCTCTTTATCTTTCCCCTCTCTCTGGTCCTCTTTTTTTCTCTTTCAATCAAGTGAAATGTTGAGCTTCCTTAAATTGCAGATGTGCTTCCCGCTCGTGTGGCGGTATCTCTGGCCCACGAGCTTCAGAAATGTCACTGGCCATACTGTACATGCCAAACTCAATAACCAGGAACAGGTGCTAACCTCACTTCCTAACGTTCAGCTCTGATCAGAGGCTTAATATAGAAGTGTGAGTGTTGATCAAGGTCAAAACCTATACCAGCACCTTTTGACATTTTACGACAAGATGGAAAACGCGTCATTTTCTTTCACGATTCTATGCTATACTACGTGTTTCACCTCTGGCCTACTGATCCAAAATCCTCATCTGGTATCAACTACAATCCAAAACATGCTGGATTTCCCTCCCAGCTCCTCTGTGTTCCCTGGCATCATGCTGAAATACTTGGACCCATCTGTCCTTGCTGAAAGCCTTGTGATACGCAGCACTGTGTTAAAACACAATTGAAATGTATCATCTGCACTTTAGGATGACTCACTCTGGCCTGCCCTTTGCCTTGTAAACACTGTGTTTACAGCATATCAGCCATTTGGATCTTCAAATTGAGGCTTAAAATGTGCGCTTGTTTGAACAAGTGAAAAAAAAAAGTCTGCCAATGAGGCGACAGGATTCTTTCCACAGCAGTTTGCCTCAGTAATTATATGCAGCTTCATATTTAGGGTTCAGATATGAGCATGATATCAATCTTCCCTCCAAGAGAGGAAATAAGTGTATTTCTAAAATGTTGGACTATACCTGCTGAAATTTAAATTATACTAAAGTTATTCCATTAAAATATTTCTTTAAGTGAACAATCTGTCGAAATTCATGAGGTTTAAATGACTTATTCTTTAATTTCCAGTAGGTAATTATGCAACTTTAAAAAAACAACAAGATCTTAATTAGTGAGCTTTAGAGGTACTGATAAGTAAATTTTGTTACCTTCAGACAATGCCAGGCTGTTTCTCCCTGTTTCCAATCTTTAAGCTAAGCTAGCCCTGGTCGATGTGGAGAAAATCAAAAATTACATTTTTTGACTAAATACCTCAATAATGATATTGCAAAAAATATATATAGGGTTTACTACTGGTATTTTAACAAAATATTTACAGTTACATTTTTTGATTTATAATCGTCAGTAATGTGAATATAATGACTGAGTGGGTAAAGGAAAATAATTGAACAGCTAGAACAGTCTGGTAAGTTCAGAAAATTACATCACTTTACTGTAATGCAGCCATTAATACCAAGAAAAGACAACACTTAGAATATTATGATATCCAAAATCTAAGACAATACCTAGTCTCATATCATGATTTCAATATGCTCTGCCCTATGCTACGCTAAGCTAACCGGCTGCTCACTCTTATTTCTTTTTCAGAAATGAGAGTGGCATTGTTCTTCTCATCCATTTCTTGGAAAGAAAGTGATGAAGCATACTTTACAAAAACGATTCCTTCAAATGGAAACACTGTTGTTAAATTCTGCAATTAAATATTCAGTTATTTTTAAAATTCTAATAATTACTGTCTTTCCTTGCTAGCTCTAGATATGCTGGTGGGAGAATTCTGTAACCTCTAAACAGAGCCAGGCTAGGCCCATTTTTTTTAAGCTAAGCTAAGCTAACTGGATGCTAACTGAAGCTTCATATTTATCATACAGACCCACCCATTCTCACTCCCAACAAGCCATATACTGATGCTTGTTGCAGTGGACGCTCTAGGTACCCTCCTGGGTCAGTTTTGGATGCACAGGAACAGCGTGTCCATTCACACTTGTTACATGCATTGTGTCTTTTCAAAATAAACTTCTGTATTCACAGGAAATGTACAGTTTCTGCTCGTTAAATGCATACAGTCTCTTTTCAAAATAAACAAAGTAGGTAAAAAAAGTACTTATTAAGCTATTAAGTTTAAGCAACAAGATATGTGGTTAGGTTTAGAACTTGTTACTAATGGTGCATTTGTTTTGTACTCAGAGGTCGGAAATTCCCAGTTCCCAGTCAGAAGTTTAAAGCTCAGAGCAACCGCATCAACCCCGACTTACTTTTCGATTCAAGATGGCTCCCGGTCACACAAATAGTGAGAAAACACTCTGCTAGAGTACTGTTTATAGCAATTTTATCTTATTTGTTTTACATTTGGTCAGCCTCATCTGCAGCGTTCATCAGTTGAAGTGCATGATGGTTTTGAAGCTGTTTATACTCCGAAAGTGCAAGGGCAACAAAGGCTTTCTTGCGGGCGTCCATGTTTTTTTCCGACTTGTCCACTGTTGTCAACTAGAATGCAAAAACTGTTGTCAACTCGGAGGTGACGTCATTCCCACTTCCGACTTCCGACTTCCAAGTACAAAACGAACGCACCATAAGGTAATGTAATGTCACATGCCATGTTTCACATGACATACACTAGCATAGCATGATACACATACTAGTACACTGTTGTTATTAAAATAATTTGATATGCTTTTGGTTTCACATGGTAGACAAACTACAGTCTCCTGAATGAAAGAGTTTATTTGACCAATCCAACTTCCCTCCCACCCACCCCATACAGACTATCTTGCTCCTGATGCTTTAGTTGTTGCCCTAAATGTCAAAAAATGCCACTGCCCGGTGCATGTTTTACCACCTCTAAAGGGTGCCTTTGTGCCTCTGTGTCTGATGCCGAAGGCCACTGACCAAGTGTTGGTATTTAACAGGTTGGGAGAGAGACCAGGCTGTACAGACATAAGAGTGGAATCTTCTCATCTAACTCTCGAAGAATGTTTAACTTAAATCTTAGCACTGTGATTAAATTTCATAATGAGCTATCTATAAAATTCAAGTTATTATGGCATGTCTTTGCTTCCATAGATATTCTTTGCAGCTTTAAACACAGCACTTGCCTTGGCTGAGAAACAACCTTCAGAACAAACACAAGTCCTGCCTGTTTAGCACACTAACACTACTGGGCGTATGAGAGATACGGTATGATAAGGTCCTGTGTGTAATATGTGAAGCTCATGTCAGGAATGTATCTCTCTGAAGCAAGGGGAGAGCAGGAGAGCACACTCTGGAACAGACAAGATGGAGTCACAGCAAGGCAACACCCCACACCCTGGGAGTCTCCCAGCTGGTGTGACACCAGACCATCTGTGGGCCTGTTTATCCCAGAGAGCTGAGGTGGTCATGTGGAACTGTGTGTGTCAGAGTGTGAATATGTGTGAGTGCTTCTAATATAGTTTTCCACTCGGACTGCAAGGCTTGCAAGACTTCTATTGAAAAGTGACAATTTGGGATGAGGACTAAAATAGTTTTATCTGGTACAGACCGACCCAGTTAATTACAGCAGTGCACACAATGTGAAATGGACTTTGGTTTGGGAAGTTAAGTTCCAGAAATAGCGACTGCCTGGATATGCACCTTAGTACCAACATACCATACTGACATTACATTCACTTTAATTCATCCAAAGTAAATCTGCACAGGTGTAGGCTGTGGACAATTAACTACAAAGGGTGTGCTACCTGACAAGAAACCAGTTATGAAAGCAAAGACTGGTGTCCTTATGCACAAAGGCATTGGCATTATTCACAGCATCAACTAGGAATGTTTTAAATGCAACCGTGTCTTACAAGGGTGGAACGCAACTCGCAAAAATCGCTTTTCCATCTAATCCTCTGCCAGCTACTCCCCTGAGCACCAGAGGAATTCATTTGCAACGTCTGGGATTCTGAGCAATTTATTTGCCACACCAATCTAAACTGAGATTTAGATTACCGCAAACAGAATTCAGAAGTAGATGTATACTTCCAGGCCATATTAAGTGTTTTAACTTCTACAGGCTGCAACACACACACTTCTAAGGCCTTAGCCATGACTGTCTACACCTACATGATGATACAGAAATGCAGTGGTGCTAAATAACTAAATACATTTACTCCAGCACTGTATTTCGTACTGTACGTCCACACTATTGCTAGCTGCTATGTAGCATGCTTGCTCACATTAGCGGTAATGTGTGCAAAAGGAGATATCACCGTCAGCAGAATTCAACATGTCTCCTTCCATAGAGCAAAACGATGGATGGTCACGCAACACTTCATTCAACTCAATATAAAACAGATAAGTTATAGAGCATTAGTGCGCTGTCACCACAACAACCAACATGTCCTGCACCGATGATGTAGTCCTCGCATTAGTGTTTACACTACAAGAGATATGTGGTCACATGCGTCCCAGATCACATCACCTCGGCAAGTGGTTTGAGTGATCGGATCACAATGCGTCTTAGTGGTTGTTTACACTTGTCCTTAGCGCTGTCCACTTGTTATCAGGTCTAAACAGGGCCTAGGAATTGTTTACAGGTTCACCAAAAAGGCATTTCCCCTCTAAACCAATTACATGGCTTCATTTAATTATAGCCCAAATATTAAAGAAAAAAAGAGAGATACCTTTCATCACATCTGTTGAGTTTGTACAAAAACTCAAATTCAAACACATGGTATAACTTTTGTGCATCTAAAAAAACAAAATTTCAAAAGAGTGTGCCAGTAAACCCAGAACTCCATTAGCGCTTTTAGCACTTGCGGTTCTCTCGTCTAAAAGTCAATACGGTTTTGAATGGGAATTTGGTAAAATACCTCAAATAAGGTCTTTGGTTAACAAAAGCTTAAGCGAGTTTCAGGTTTTGTTTTACGACATAAAACACGTCAGTAAATACCCTACTTGTGAATTTTGAAGCTTTTATGTGTCGTAAAAAAGGCGGTTGCTAACAAGTTGCTCAATACGACAAACCCTGTCGGGGACATTAAACGTCATCACCCCCGAACAGGCGAGAGTGCTGGCAGTCCGCCATTACAGCTTCTTATTTAGCTTAAACAGTCCGATTTCCCCATTATACAATGTTTTTAAAATAAAGCGGCCGAAATCAGTTGAAAGCTTAGTGGCGGTGACGTTAAGAGTCATGTGATTGTGGAGTAGTGATGTAGTCCATTAAAGCCTAACGTTAGCTTTTTACTTCTGGCGATCGCATTTAAGCTTCAAATGCAGTATGAAAGGTGTTCATATGTGAAGATTATCTCGCTGAACAAAACCTCTAAGTATCATAAACTTGTGTTGGCCACAGAGCTTATTTTCTGATATAATCCAAAACACAATGCAAAAATCACATTCACTTTCTCTTCCGGGAACCAGCGCGATGCTAAACTTCCGGGTTTTGACATCAGCCCTGGCACTCTATTACTGAGCTTTGGAGGTGCTGTTACCTTCGGACAGAGCCAGCCAACTGTTTCTGCTGTTTCCCCTCTTTATGCTAAGCTAAGCTAACCTGCTGCCAATCTGGAAATCCATCGGTGAAATTTTCTTCCTTTACCTCTGGAAGCACAGCCCGGAGTTTTTCGACTAACCGTAAGTGAAGGGGCCTCACACCCTTCACTTCCGGCGGTGCCCCCAGGCAATCACCGTGTTGTTTACAAATACTTCGGGTAGAAAACCAGCAGAGTTTAGCTCACATATCTCATATCTCACATTTTTCACGTCACTATATCACCGTGTAGACTAATCTGATGTTTGTTAAGTCTATAAACACAATGACTGAACAAACATTACTATTTCTGTGTGCACGTAATTAATATGGTTATCGTAGATTAGCTGGGCTAACAGCTGACAGGGACAGTTAGCAAAGCTAACATCAGGACGTCATCTGTTAAAAGCCTCCCGTTGCCAGATACGACATGAAACTACTCCAGTTAGCTCAACCATGTTGTAACTAAGACATCCGTTGGAAAAAAAAAAAATTTCACGTTGACGAGACGGCATTACTGGAGCGGTCGCTATGGACACGGAGCTTGCTGTTTCTGTAGGTACACATTTCCTGGGGACACCTGCACGTCTTGGTCGCGCCCCCTCCATTGTGATTGGCTAAAGCACAGCATCGTTCAGACTCAAAGCCCCGCCCTCCCCCCTCTCTAGTCGTCTTTCACACAGGGCTGCCGACAGATTCTACAATGTAGATTGCAGAATCTGTCTTTAGAGATTAACCTGCTGCTGACTCCATTTCTTGGCAGGAGCGTATCTATGTTTCCAGGGTTCTATGTTGCCCGCTTAACCAAGCGGGAAACATAGAACCCTTTTTGTGTAAGCAGGAAACATAGAACCCTTTTTGTGTAAGCGGGGAATATAGAAGCTTTTTTGCAGGGTTAAGTGGGGAACATAGAACCCGGGAAACATAGTACCCTGGAAAACACGGAAACCCCTTTCTGGGCAAGCAAGCAACTGAGAATCCTGTCCAAAATGTTGAAATATTCCTTTAAATGGCAACACAGGTTGTCTGCACACAGTTCTCAACATGGAGGCAGCTAGCAGCTAACAGTGCTAACAGCGCAAACAACAGCAACAGTGCTGACAGAGCTGATGATGTTAATGTGGGAGGAACCGAAGGATTGGCTCCGTTTCTGTGACGATGCTGTGGGTCAGGACAGCGCTATTGGCAGTGACCGCCGTACGAGCACATTGAAGAGCGGCGATTAGCCAGCCAGTGGGATATACTCGGATTGAAACACACACACAGGAAACGTGACTTCAAAATCTGCTCAGGATGCCATTACTCCACTATATTGTCACATCGCAAATAGTGTTTTGCAGCTGTATTAATGACCTGAATGTTGTATACCGCTCCTTTAAATATTCAGCTTTTTTCAGATTTAATTGTCACATTAATAATCTCTCAAACCCTCAGATTCATTGTAGCTGGCTAACTGTATAAAACATTAAATCTATCTCCATGTCAACCAGCTACAACATCAAAATGTCTCTTATGCTTTGATGCATCAGTATTACCTCATAATAATATAAAATCTATCAGCTACACAGGCAGTTTGAGTACATTTGCTATTTTAAACTCATAGAACTCTGTATTCTGTTTAAGTGTGACTTTGAATGGAGTATTTTTTACATTTTTGTATTGTTGTATTGCCATTTTTACTCAAATACAAGTCATTCTGTCACCACTGCAGAAATGGTATACACTGTTCTTAATTTAGATTTTTTTTCATAAAAGTGGTAAACCAAAATACAGCATTATAAAATGTACAGAATTAAAGTAAAAACACAACAACGACAAGGGCACAGTGTTTGTCATTAGATCAGGCATTTAAGAAAATTCACACGTGCATTTCTTGACAGGCTCTAGGTGTGTTTAGCTGGCTGGGTTTGTTTAGTCATAATGACATTTCTGTGTGCATAACAAGTCTTTGACAAAGAAGGGAGGAGGAATTGTTTGAGCATAAGAACACACAAGCCATTTCCTCCTCAGACCTTTGAGCCGTACAGAATTGCAAACGTGATGATGTGTTTGGCAAGTTCCACTGTTGGATGTCTAAACCTTGGTGAATGTTTGGCTTGTTCTTTACTCCACTCTTTCCTTCACATGACATCCAAGCCCATAATAGCCAACCAGTGTGATTACAACACTTTCCCGTACTGTTACTGTAATTGATGTTTTCAAGCCTGTAAACATACCAGCACACCAACACAAACCTGCCCTGAAATAAACAAAGACAGACTGAATGAGCTGTGATGGTTCATACTGCTACAGTGACACATCATAAATAGCTCTCCACCTGTCTTCACAGCCATCATGTCACGTGGCTTACTGAGACTGTAACCTCCACCTTCCAACCCTGAACAGAGCCAAAGTTTACAGTGCATAAGCTGCGTGCCTTATGTTGCCACATAGATAGATTGCAGAGTCAAGTCTTCATTTTAACAAGATGCCCGCATGACACAGAGTGGATTCTCCTAGCATGTGACCATCAATACTATTATCTAATCAGGCAGAGGACTGTCCAATGGCAAAGTCTGCTACTGGTTAAATATTAATAAAAAAATAAAAATAAAAAAAAACAAGTCACAGTTGTGTTTAAACACGCAATAAATAAGTCCGCTTCCAACAGATCATGTTCAACTGTAGTTTATTTTATTAAAAAGACCAGGGTGCAAATATGAAATTAAAAAAAATAAAGACAAGCATATAATTTTTAAGCATTTAATACAAACTTAACAATATAAACTATTTCAGTCCCTCTTGACATGTAAGACACTGACTCAAAATACTTTGTTATACCGTATTTTTTATCAAGTATTGCACAATGTAGGTACAAAATTAATATTCATACGATTACATTTTGTCCATTGTATAGCAAAATCTTTTTTACCTCTTAACAGAAAATACAATTCATCTTTCAGAAAAAAAGCAAATATTCCTACACTTGAATTCCACCACTAAGGAATACTCTGTACACAATCTTTAGAATATTTGATGTATTTTTTTTTTTTTTTTTTTTGCACAATGTAGGTACAAAATTAATATTCATACGATTACATTTTGTCCATTGTATAGCAAAATCTTTTTTACCTCTTAACAGAAAATACAATTCATCTTTCAGAAAAAAAGCAAATATTCCTACACTTGAATTCCACCACTAAGGAATACTCTGTACACAATCTTTAGAATATTTGATGTTTTTTTTTTTTTTTTTTTTTTTAAAGATGGTTTTCTTTAACAATTATCTTTAAAAAAAGAAAAAAAAAATAAGGAAAAGCTGCTGCAGCCATCACAGATCACTGGAGTAGTAAAAAGATATAAATGCAACACCATGTCATAGAAACAATATATACTCTGATATCTTACAAACTCTGTACTAAATTAAATTATACAATTAGAAAAAGACCAAGTAACCCCACTTAGTAGTGCCAATTCATAAAAATCAGCCTTGTCTTACCACCTGTAAAATACTGTAAGAGGCCAAAACTTGAAGCTTGTACTTTTTTTTTTTCCTTTTACATTTTTTTGGAGTATTTTCTCAACATGGTAAAAAATTTTGTGCTTGGTTGGCATAAAGGAAAAAGAAAAACAATGATGCATGTTGAATTGAAGTAACCAAGCTTGGATGTGTTTGTACAACAAGCTTTTAGTAGAAACAAACTCAAGGGGGCACGGTAAAAACACCCTTGGGCACATGCGCTTGACTGACTAGACACTATATCCTTGAAAGTCCAGTTTCTAAGTGTGCGTTTTTGTTTTTCCTTCTCTTTGAGCCACCATCATTCATAAATAACATCTTGATGATGAGTTTAGTTAGCCATGACTGGCTGGAACTGCTGGTTAGAATACTGCATGTTGCTCAGACTGAAATTGAGGCCATCCATAAGGGACTTGTCGTTGAGGCTTCCATAGGCCGCAAATACGTCAAAGGCATTGTTGTACTGCAGGGGGCCCAGACCCAGGGAGCTCTCCCCAGGGAACACGGCTCCAGGGCTGGCCTGTCCCTGGAGGCTAGGGAACACAAACTCCTTGGCATTAGGGGAGAGAGCAGAGGCCTTCTGTTGTTGTTGTTGTTGTTGCTGCTGCTGCTGCTGCTGCTGACCCAGACCCAGCCCGTACAGTGAGTGCATGGAGGTGGAGATGGCTTTCTGCTTCAGTAGGGTGTTGACATTCAGACCCAAGTTATTGGTAGGGGAGGTGCGGGCCACCTTGCTGCTACTGCCGCTGTTGGCGTTGTTGTTGCCTCGGCCGCTGCTCTTCATCTTAGTGGAGCCGAATTTGGTGGCAGCAAAGGTGGCAGTGGTGAAGGTTAAGGGCTGGGTGGAGCGTGGCATGAACGAGGGGCTCACGGCAGCTGACTGCCCGAAAGGAGGGGATGGGGAGCTGGACTCTGAGGAAGCCCCAACAGGGTCGCTGATTGGCATGAAGACCTGGGCCTCAGGATTAAAGCTGTTCTTGATCTCTTTGTCCAGCTCTGACCCATTCTCATTGTTATCATCCACATATAGCACCTTGACCGGTCCTTTCTCCCCAATCTGGTAGGAAACCTCAAATGGGTCGATCCACACACTAAGGTCCTGAGGGAGATTATTCCGGACGTCTTCAATGTCCAGCCCGCTCTCTTTGGCTGCCTGCTCCACCACAGGGTCCACCTTCTCCCCTACATGGATGCACCTGAACCCTGAACCTTTGTATGGCTTATCCGGATACCAGTGGCCTTCATATTTTTTCTTCAGCTGCCTCTCGAGCTCTTCGCCGAAGATATTCACACGTCGTCGAGGGAGTTTGTTGTATAAATAAGAAATAATAAAGTTGAGTGCTACTTGAATTTCAAGCTGCATAGCTGCTTCAGTGGCAAGGGTGATTCTTTTTCTGTCACAGAGTTGCTTTTTCCAAGTCTTGCAAAAACCTCCACGGCAGCAGCGATCAGTTTGATGAAAAAACTCTGATTGAGTGCTTGTTGCCAAAATGAATATCCTTCCTGCAACAGGGTGAGGTTTAGGATCCTGAAAGGGAGCAAAAACAGAAAGGCATTAAGTATATGAAGCTGTTTGTATAAGCCAAAATCAAATTACATATCAAATTAAGCACCATTATGATCAATGACATTTCATCTGTATTCGCTCCTATTACTCCCTATTCACCATCCACTCCCTCCTCCCCACAGCAGTGCTGTATCTCAGCTGTACAATATAAACAGCTATAAATAAACAGAGGCCACTGACTCAGAGACAGTGTCAGCAGTGTGTGTTCCCCAGCGGTCTAGTGTGACAGAAATACGCAAGCACGGTTGACCTCTGCGGAGGGCGGTGGATCTGATGGCAGGTGTCAAGTCAGAATGATTTTCGATTGCCTCATTTTGGCACACGGACATGTTCAGGCAAAACTCCTGCCTCGTGCGTCGATGTGAGAGAATGTTTATTAACCTAACAAGGCTATTCTAGTGCTTTCCCCGTGCACCGACGGAGCTACAGTGGGTGAGAGGAGCACGTAGAGCTCGCGACGAAAACTGCTGTTACATAATCAACATTCAAAGTCTAACCACGACCATAAAGCCCCTTTCTGCAACAGAGAAAAAGACACTCGTTCAATTGCGTGACGACAGTGACAATAAATAGTTAACGCTACAACCACGACTTGCTTTCTGGTCACGTTCGGCTCTGATATAGCCGAGCAACTAGCATTAGCTGGCCAACTTAATGAAGGGTGTGAACAGAAATGTAGCCTGCTAGCTATCTTGAAGCCAGATACTGTTAATGTTTAGCTCGACCGGCTGGTTATCAGTGTTACCTCACGGTGACATAGTGTTAAGCAAGTCAAAGATATAACGTACGGACACGGACAGAATATGGCAACGTTGCTGTTAACAGACGGAAGAGCAGAAAATTCGCTTTTAATCAGGACTAACGACCGTGTTGAAGGATAGCAAGCTACGTAGCATTTGAATTAGCTAAAGCTACAGCCTGAATATTCGACTGTAAGACTAATGTTCAAAAACACCACTGAGTGACAGCGTAAGGTATCAACAAAATAATGCACACCTATTTCAGAAAACAAAAAATAATGTAATGTCGACATTAAGTTAATATTTACTTACATGGAAATTCACAACAGATCCTCCTTGCATTAGCCAGAGTCCGCTCCAGCAAACGCTTTGCTCGTTACAGCCTAGTGTTTCTTTCTAAAGGAGATACAAAATGAAGTTGCCGTCGCTGTGTCTTTATAATGCTCCAGGCGATTTTTCTTCTGTGGGGTTTAGAAATTCCGTTTCACAGGCTAGCAAGCGAACTCCCCACAGCCTGGGAGTTTTTACAACTCTGCCCTTTAAAACTTGGGCTGATTTGTATATATAGTAGTCCTCCGCCACGGACATGGAGGAGGTGGTGATGCGGCTCACAGAGGTCAACACCCAGTAACGTGTTTCTATTGGCCAAGAGCGGCGGCGTCATCGACAACCACCGCCACCACCGCTGTGATTGGAGGATTTTGTGCTCAATCAACCGCAGGGTTCTATTTACGGTAGTGGTTTGCCTTTCATGTGCTCCGGACTATTTTTTGCGAGCAGGTTTTGGCTAAAATATCATTTGAAAACCCAATTTGGGGCAAAATATAACTCTTGTAGCACCACTGAAAAAATTCTAACGCTAACATGGTTGAAGGGTAAAAGACTGTCATGTCTGGACATGTCTGTTTATGTGATGCCAAGCCTTAAAAGGTCCTCTGTGCTCAGAGGTTGTGCTCAGTCATGCATGAAGCCTATGGCTGAACAAGGAGTCTATTGTGACGATAACGCTCAGTAGTCTGTATTATTACTGTTGCCAGCCAGAGTCAACATTGAAATGAAACCTCATTTGCCTCTGCTCTTCCCACTACAGGGTTAAACAGAGCTAGATAGTCACTGTGGCGGAGGGACACACCTGTCACTGGTTGTGTTCCTGCTCCTCACCAATGACATTTTGATGTTCCCTGAGCCAGCTGTAGCTGTGGATCTAAACCTGAAAGCCTCCCCTTACTGAGAGAGAGCAGTGTTCTATGATACAGCACAATTTCCACCTCTTTTAAACAGAACAGATGGAATCTCATAATTGCCATCTGCGTAAATATTGACATTATTTTCCCACTGTGTACCTGTGATAAAATTCTCTCCATTATAAGGTCTGTGGGCTGTGAAAATGCATTGTTACACAATGGATCCAGGCAGCTCTCCGGTGCCTGCGTGCTGGCCTCTTGTTTTCAGCAGCTGTACAGTGCGAGGCTTAAGCTCTTCCCTGTCAGGCCTAAGGTGTTTGACGCCACAGCCTGCTCTTACCTAACATGGGCTCCTGCACTGTGTGTTTGCACAATAAATACAATGCCATATGAATTGTACTGTTGGAAGGGAGGTGGCAGGGCAGGGGAGGAGGAGAGAAGACAGGCTGTTCTTTGGAAGGGGGAGCTGAGACATAAAGTATATCCTGACTAAAAAAAAAACACTCGAATGGTGTTTGTCATATCTGTAAATGTTGCATTTGAAGGCTGATTTTAAAGAGAGCTGCTTGCTACTTACAGGCTCTCTAGAGGAAACAGCAGGGGAGTCAATATAATTTCAGAGGCGTATATGATTGGTCTAAATCAATAATAATTCATTTAAATAGTCTGTTGTCCAAGTCATGTTCCTCACTAGATCTTCATAGCAGAAATGAAAAAAATGGACACATTCCTCTCCTCCTTCTTCGCTGAGCTAAAATGAACATATATGCCTCAAAGTACATTATACATTACGGCAACATCAGAGTGGCCTTGAACAGCCTGCTATATCCCCAGTGAGAACATTTGCTCTAAGAGGATGTATAGAGTACAAAGAGAAGAGGAGCAGAGCGGGAGTGTTTCATCAGCCTCTTATAGTCATTCTTGTCTTAAAGTTTCTTTTTTGTATTCGTAGCATCACCTCTTTTTCCAGTCAACTGTGCAGGTGTCTGAAGAAAATAGTTAATGTATACATTAAAGGGACAGTTCACCCCAAAATCAAAAATACTCTTTTTGTCTCCTGACTGTAGTGCTGTTTAGATTGTTTTGGTGTGAGTTGCTGAATGTTGGAGTGGCCATAGAGATGTCTGCCTTCTCTTGAATGTTATGGAACTAGACGGTACACGGCTTGTGTGGCTTAAAGTGCCAAAAAAATACATTTGAGAAAGTCAACAGCAATGTTATTCAAGATAATCCACAGACCTCATTGCGAGCAGTTTCGTGTAGGAACTATTTCCTTATAACAAATCACACCCGCTAACCGTATCACCACATGACAGGAAGCATGCATCTTCTGCTAGCTCAGCTGAGCTAGCTGAGGTGAACACCATTCATTCCAAAGATTACTTTGTTCGCATACAAAAACTATGCGGTGGTCAAAAAAAACAAAAAAAAAAAGAAGAATAACAGTACGCAAAAAGTGTGGGTCTAAAACTACAAAGACACAACAATTTCCACCTTCGTTCAACATTTGAAGCTTCATGAAGTACGCAAAGTCAAGACCAACAGCCTGTTAACATAGTTAACGTGCTAATGTTTAGCTAACGTTAGCTTAATAGCTAAGTAGGTTTTAACAAACATGTTTCAGCAAATAAGATTTAAATAGCATTCATGTTTTTTTGTAATGTAATATATTGTCCTGTCTCGACTTTGGACTTGAGTACAAAGATTTGAAACATACTAGATTTGCAAAACAATGACTTGGTCCAACCTCTGGCACTCTGAGGACCACAAGCTGAGTACCATCTAGTTCCATTATATTGGAGATAAGCAGGGTTCAACGCTAAGGTTTTTTTTTCACTTGCACTTTTTTGTACGCTTGCAAAGCACAGCCTGCTGGGATGTTTCTGTGTATCTACTGGCACCAGAAGGGCTCTTTAGGACTAAGTACATACAGTACATGTGTGCACAGTATGAGCAGGTGAAATGTCTGTCTAGCTTACATATGAGGTGTCTCAAGATTTAGGAACATACAATTTTATTGAATATAATAAAGTAAAAAGTCACATGACATGGTGCTGTTTTGTGCTATGACCTATTTAAGTGTTGGAAGTTGTTATTTAGCTACATGACAACGCCTGAACGCAACACAAGCTTAGCATGAGTGCCGTGCTACGCGCACAGACAAACACGTTGCTCTGTGCGTAACAGCAGTCTGTTGGTTATTTACACACTGTCCATTTCAATAACTTTGTCAGCTGACAAACTGCACCGGGCTCGGGGTCAGGTTTGGTCAGGAAAATGCGGCCCAAGCCGCTCTAGCGTGATCACCTGTATGTGTGGCGGAACAGAGAGCAGAGGAGAACTGTTAACGCATGACCATGTAGAGACAGAAATGACACGATGGCATAACACCATAAATAGTATATTGTTATGTTATTATATGAAGCGTCTGTCGCGCAAAATAATATCAATGGGGGCTGTGGGCAGGACATTACACAGCTGTGCCTGTGACTTCAGGCAGAGAGACCGCTGCATCAGAGCCAAAGAGCACGTTTTAAAATACATTTATTTTATCAATTAGTTATTAACTTTTACTATTTTTAGCAACTTGCCCGATCGGGCAAGTGAGTTGTTAGTTTACATGCCCGACCGTGAGTTTTACTTGCCCCGGGCAATCGGGCAATCCTTATTGTTGAGCCCTGAGATAAGGCAGACATCTCTACAGCCAATATCTCAGACACTTAGCAACTCACACCAAAACAATCTACACTGACAAATAGCACTACAGGTAAGAGGAAATATATGTTTAGTTTATTCTGGGGTGAGCTGTTCCTTTAACCCTGTATGTATAGATATTGAGGTTAATTGTTTTAATCACAATGCTACAGTCGATGTTTAGCTCAGTACCACGTCCCAGTGCCATAAACAAAGTGCTATAAAATGCAGTCAGATCATAGCTGGAGGGCTGCAGGACGCTGCAGGCACAATGGAGAGTTCTTCCAGCCTCCAGATTGAGTCTCAGCAGGTGTAAGAGATGAGTCCCTCCACCACCGACGATCTCGTGTGATGGATGACCTGAGCACAAACTTAACACACCATGGGGGCCTTGGAGACACACCAAGGCCACCAGAGCAGGGCCGGCTTGTTTTTCTTTTTTTTTTCCTCACAGCACAGGAAATGTGTGACTATGACCAAATGCTCAAATATGTTTCAATTTTCACCAGGCTGCATCACTATTCAACAGAAAAAAAGTTTTTTTCCCAGTACTGTAAGAAATACCATGAGCAGGTCCAGAATCCCTCATTCTCCCACTGTGTCTGCTCAGTAAGTAAGTGTTAGTTTTGGCTGTGGGGAGGTGGTGTTTAACAATGACCTATTTGTTATTCTCCACCAGAGTATGGATCTGGTGAGTGGCGAAAGTTTCTTCCTGTTGTTGTGAGTCTGTCTGTCTGGGACCTGGAGGTAAACACAACTAATAAAACGAGATGTTTTAGCATGACTCATGCAAATTTTTTAGTGAAGTCAGTTCACATCGACATTTTACCCCCTTCTCTTCACAAAGCTGTGAGATCCTTTTCTCTTCTCTCTGGCTTTGTAGCCGCACACAAGCTCTGTTAAAGTCCCAGATGTGGTCATTGGATATTAATCTGATATGTGTAACATCACATGCTCAGTACTGGGGGGGATTAAATGTAAGAGGAGATGAATATGTGACACTCTTTGTTTGCTTACTACCAAGAAAAGAATGAAAAAACAGTGGTTTTATAAGGGAAGAAATTGGGTTCTTGCATACTGAACTGACAGAAGTGGTGAAAAAGCGTTGCTCATGTGAGCCTGCTGTATAATGAAAGCTGCCACAGACAGCATTCATTTTCTTTTGGTTATTTGACTTACACTAAAAGAGCTCGGGTAGATTTATTAGATCTTGTTCTTTGCGGCGGACTTCAAAGCTCAAACAGCATTCGGAGAGGTGACTTCACTCTTTCACACTCGCCATGTGGGCTTTGTTCATATCTTGAGCTGAGAATTTCCACCTGCAGGACAAAGCAGAGACTTCTTTATTACCCTTTTCAATTTTACGTTATGGCAACTCATGTAGCACTTTCTCATCTGGTTGTTTCTTTCCTTAGAAGATGAACAAGTATAATTCAAAGTTAAGGCCAAAATAAATAGATTGCTATAACAATCTACAGGCTCTTAGCTTTCCTGCAGTGTTTTATTAAACCCTGCACCCCTTTGAAGACAGGTTCACTTATCTTCATTTCTTTTTATTCCAACATTTTGTGACCTCTAACCAAGTGCAGCTGCATAAATCTTTATGTATATTGCAGAAAGTAACAACTAAAACATGTTGGATATTTTCTGCTTTTTAAATTAACAATTAACAATTATATGACGATGTGTAATGTGAATGGGTGGAAGAGACGTCAAACCAACACAATGTTTTGTTTTTTTTTGTTTTTACAGATTTATGACTAGAAAAACTTGAAACAAAGGGCTGAGCTCATCTCAAATTAATCTTCAGGTTCCCAGCTTTCACATGATGTATGCTACTTGTATGGGGCATATACTGTTGACCTGCTATCTCACCCCGAACATCCCTGGTCCCCGCCTAAAAACACAAAAGTGTGTCTATGCTGGGCTTCAGAGGGTTAACAGCTGATAATATGTCAGTGTTGTGTTTACAGCTTGTTTTGCTGACCAAATAATCAATTGGTTTAAGCTTAAAGTATTCTTGGGGCATTTTTGCCTTTTAATCTAAGCTTGGCCCTAATTGGAAATCGAATCGGGGTCGACACAATCACAGTAGATCATCGCAATGCTACTTTTTTGCCCTTTAAAGTGAGACTATCCTTTGTTGACTGAAGGCTACAGAAGCCATATTTAGCAGTTAAGGGTTAATTATAAAGGGTAAAACTGTGTAATAGTAGCACAAGTAGAGAGGAGTCGTGAAGACTTAGGCTTTTAACAACAGTCACATAGCACATTGCTCTTAGGTTTGCTAACTTGGCTAGCTTACATTAGCAACCATAAGCTACTGGCCATAGCAAGTATGGCTGTAAGAGCAAAACCTCTGAATTATTAAAGTGAATAAAAGCCATTGTACATCAATATATTTTTTAGAATTACTATTTTTGTCATTAGTGCTTTAATACAGAACACAAATATAACAGGGTGAAAAAAGGACGAATTTTTTTCCCCCCAAATGAGGTAGACTTTCCTGAGCTTTCATACTGCAATTAAAGGCGTTAATTAAACCCATAGGGAGAGCGGATGTTACATCACAACGTCACGACCATAGACTAAAGGTGGGCGACATGACCGCTCCTCAAAGGTGAAGCCAAAATATCTTGACTGCCCCCTGGTGACTGCCTAAACCCAGCCCTTTCCATGTCAGCGAATTGGACATGGGCCAAGCTAAACCCTCAACCTGATGTGTGTTCAAGTGTTCATTTTTCTGATAATTTTGGTTATAACTAGCAATTTTATGTTTAAAAAAGGGGGATTGAAGTTATGATTTACAGCTATGTGCCAATGGGTATGCTCACTATCAGTGGCGCTGCTTAGGATTGGTCACACGGGTGTATGGACAGGAACTTGGTATCGGCAGAGATTGCTACTCTCCGGCTCCAAATGACATCACCAGAGCAAGATGACAGCAACCCTATCCAGAATATTTCGTCTTCATTTCCAGTACAGTGGGGGGAAGTGGAGACATGTCGTCCATCTTTATATACAGTCTACGGTCATGACAATGGCTGTTGGTATGAACGTTTTGATGCCAAATATTTGTGTTGTTCATGCGTCATGCCCCCAGTGTATAAAGGCCTTACAGGTGTGTTTTATTGCTCAGGAACTCAGATTTCCAGAGGAAGACTTTGTTGTGTCACATTTTCAGATTTTAAAGTGTAAAGGATGTTTCTTAATGAAATGAGAAGTTTGACAGTGTGACCATGTCAGGGTTTTGAGGATTATATTGACTTATTCAATCAATATCCTGCCTTTGCTAAAATTAAATTATCTCAGCAACAACCTGACAGCCACTATATGTGATATTTCATTATGATCTCTCAAATGAGCCCAGTCACCAGAAGAAAATGTTGGCATTGTGCATTTCTGCAAAACACGGATACGTAACATTTGTACATTTCATACATATCACATCAGCGTTTCTAAAATGACATAGCTCTGATTACATGTACATGAGCTGACTTTGTCATCAGGGAGGAAGAGGGGATGGTGGATGGTGTGACACCTAGGCAAGATGGCTGCCAATCTACAGACTACCATTCAAGAACAACAACCAGTTGTTTTTAGTGATACATCGGCAGCATTTCCAGCTGTGATTGTGGCACCAAAACCTGGTATTTTAAGCCAAATCATGATCTTTTCCTAATCATAACCAAGTGTTTTTTGTACCAAAACATAACCGTACGTTAACCAAACATTTCAACGTATCCGCTACATATTAACATACAAATATTACATGTCCATAATTTGCGGAAAAATATAATGGCAACATTTATTCTGGCAACTGTGTTGCTCCAAAATGTTAACAACTCAAAAAAATAGCCTTTATTTTGTATTTATAAGAAAATACTGAAAATATACTGTTTTTATAAGACAACCTGACTCAAGGCATAATATTATGTTAACGTTCCATTTAAGTGCAGTGTTGGCAGCATTGTGGATCAGTACTATTTGTTATAATCCTCTCTCTAAACACAAGGCTCTCTTCAGCAGGTATCTTCAACCTGTAAAGAAGTTCTCTGTGCATATATATCATTTACCCGCTGAATAAATGTGATCCTGTGTGGAACAGAAGTTTAACTGCTCTGTTATTGAAATACAGTCTTAGCCGTGGAAGAGGAGGTGGTGCTCAATTAGTATTCATAGCGGATCTGTGGCGATAGCAATCTAAGATTACGCTGCTCACTGGAATTTATGGCTTCATGCACACATGCACAAGCACCTGCTTTATTCTTCCCTTAAATTCAAAGGAACGACCGTCTTTAAACACTCTGACTGTGATGATGAAAGTGGGCAGATATCTGCAGCACGTATGAGCTGTTTATACTGGAAAATCATTTAAAAGTTTGGAAAATGAGTCTTTACTCTGCTACATGACAGCCCTCTTGAGTGTGGTGTGCGTGCTGCTTCCTCTTGAGTTGTTTACAAATGCTGTGGCAGGCAGGGGGAGGCCAGAGAGCTCTTTTTCACACCAGTGCCAGGAATGTCATTAATAATATAAGCAGTGGTAATATTTGCCACCACAGCCCCCCTGGAACACACATACCTGCATGCATGGACAAACACAGACATTTCTCGGTAAGTCTGAGCTTGAGCGTACTCGCCATACATCTGGAGAGGGAGATGAAGTGGTGTTTATGTGGAATAATGAGCGTATTCATGCCATGTAGTACCCAGCGGTTACACATTTGAGCCTGGTCACAGTGTTTTGACCCCTGGACAGATTCATATCAAGCCATCTGGAGGAGAAGGAAGGTTACACAATAGGGGATCAGCTGTGCTCCTCCTATTTAAATACCATTCTGCTCTACTATTTGGTTTCATGTCAGGGGATTATGTTTAGCATGCCGGGTGCTGTGTCATGAATCAGCCAACAGAACAGAACAGAGTTGCATTAAGCTTAATAACACAAGCATGGCACGAAGACAAGATCGCTCCGTGCTTTCGCTGCCGTCCTCCCTCAGACGGCACACTACATGGCAAAGCTGTGCCCTTGCAGTCAGATCGACTTTTTGAGAAATTCAATTACGCTCTGAAATGAACAGCCAGTGCTTGTGGATAGAATGGGTTTTAGAGTGAGAGCCATCCATTGCAGTGGGAATGTGCCACATTTCCATGAATACTGAATGGAGTATGCTACAGTAGGCAGGCTGTCCCTGTCATTGTGATTTGTATTTTTATCCCCCCCCCTCTGCTCCTCTTCCATTTGGACTGTAACCTTCTCCCCCGCACCCGCTGCACGCTCCTTAAAACAGATTTCTGTCTTCTCCCTTCGTCTATGTGGGTGAGTTCCGTCCCTGGGCCAGCTATTGCAACGGATGATGTCAGATTATGCGAACGACATGCATCATCATCGCAAGATATTAACAGAAAACATTTGCATATACAAGCTTGAATGCATCCTCAAAACATGGCCTTTTCACATGAACTCCCATCAAAGTGTATGCACAGCCAGAATTTGCACAGACCCTCTATTGAGAAGTCCTCAATCCTGTTTGCCAGAAATGATGTCAATGTAGTCATGGCAACTATTCTTACACATTACCCCATGCTCTTCCACAGTTAGAGTAGCACTCAAGTGCTATTTTTCTGACAAATGTCAGATCTCATCTCTTAAATGGCAATGAGGATTTTTTTTTTTTCTTTTACAGTTGGTAGTTGAAAATGCAGAAGAGGGAGAGTAGTGTATGGGCTGTAGAGACAAATGTGATGGGGAGGAGAACAAGAGGAAACAGCTCTGTTAAAAGGGACCTATTATGCTTTTCCTTATTTTCATGTGTAAACGTAATCAAGACAAGCTGACGTCAGATTGTGACAGATTTCTTTATATGGTCATCTGCTACAGGCACACTACTGCAGGTGTTACTATATATATTTTTGTAAATAATCATGTTAGATTTTCTTATATTTTCACTTCAAATTGCCCTATATGATATGTCTTGTAAGGAGCACCTGTAACGCCAACAATTTCCCCCTGGGGATCAATAAAGTATCTCTGATTCTGATTCTGATTCACACTACATAGCTTACTAAGCTACATGAAGCTACATGCTGACACTGGAGAAACGCAATCTTGGTAGCCAGCGTTGTTATTTTTCCCAGATTTCGGATCATATTCCTGCTGAAACATGTCCAGACTTGTTTAAAAACTTTTATTGGTGATTTTTCCCCAAAGTGCCACTATACACAGTCGTTTCCCAGCTGCAACTATGATGCAACTACAAACATTGTAGTTGCCACTATACACAGTCGTTTCCCAGCTGCAACTACAATGTAGCTACATGCTAACATCAGGGAAAAATGTAATCTTGGTTGTTGATGTTGTTTATTATGCCCCAATACCAGATCATACTCCTGCTGAAACATGTCCAGTTTTGTTAAGAAGCTTTCATGGTGATTTTCAATGGGAGAAAGTGTTGCTGTACACAGTCATTCCCCAGCTGCAAGAACATTGCTACATGTAGCTACATGTTAACGCCAGGGAAACATGTAATCTTGGTTGCAGATGTTTTTAAGTTTTTCCCAGTTTCTGTTCATATCCCTGCTGGAAGATGTCCAGTTATGTTTAGATGCTTTTATTTATGATTTTTATCTGGAGAAAGTGTCATTCCGCATGTGCAAGTACACTGCCACATGTACTTACATGCTTACACCAGGGTTGCTGTTGTTGTTAATTTCCTCACAATTTCAGATCATATTTGTGCTGACATCTGGTTTAGCCAGAAGTAGAATGGGGATAAAATGATTTAACTGCGCAGCTCCTCTAGATTTTTGAAATGTAATTAGACTGAATGGATCAAATCCCAAAAGTCAGTCATTTTGCCGGGGTTGTGGTGCTCAAAAAAATGAATCCACTGATTTACAGTCATCCCTTTCCTAATCTAAGTCTATGGTAAAAGGAAAAACTGGGCTGAGTGACATCACATGACGGACCCAGAAGTTGTATGGACCCAGAAACGCCAACCATTCAGAGTAGATATGGCCTTTTCGGGAGGTCGGCTTGTAGAGACAGGAGCTAAAATGGCGTCCCCTCTGACAGAGGGTGAATACCATAGACCTTATAAAATAATGGACATAGCTACCGTGACATCACCCACTGGTTCAAGGACAGCTGTTTTGAAGCCTTGAGTTCAGCATTTCAGCCATCGCCATCTTGGTTGGTTGGTTGGAGCCAAAAGTGATCATATTTGTGAGAAAGGGTGGAGCTGTGAAAAGGCGAGGGGTGAATCTGACTCATAGACTGTGGCGATGCCCTGCTGATAGCCTAATAAAAATGTAAACAGGTGAGTTTAAAAAAAAATTGGATATGTTTACTTCTGCTGTAAAGTTGGGCATTTTAAAATAGGTGTATATAAGGATTTATCCTGTTTTAGAGCCAGCCTAGAGGGGCTATTTAAAGAATTGCAGTGTTTGGCACTTTGCATTGGCTTCATTTTTCAGCCTCGAAGCTCACTACTTGGAAATATACAGGTGTTACCAGCTAAGGAATTATGAAGAAAATAATGCGTGAAAAAAGTGGGGTTTTTTTAACCATTGAAGCATGTTCTAGTAGAAACCCGAAATACAAGTATGAACCTGAAAATAAGCATAATAGGTCCCCTTTAAGGTTGGTCCTTTGCTTCATTCTGCCTACATGAACAGATGACCAGGATAGGGGAACAGGATGAGAAAGAATAATTAGCCAGACATCATGATCAGTCACATGTGGAGAGGGTAACGATGAGTGCTGCTCACAAATGTACTCCTATACAGTATGTATCATATTGTAAACATCCTAGTGGGAACTCACGAGGCACTTGCTTGATATGTAAAATATTCAGTGAATCACTCAGAAAAGCGGCATATAATTTTGATGGCGTCAAATGTGCGTTGTCTGTAACATCCCCTTCACCAGCAGCAGCAGCAGCAGTCAGTGCTCTCTGGTTCAGAGAGCTGACACAGTGCTGTATGGGTAACAAGAGAAGGTGGAGCCATATTTCGCTGATGGATGTCCTTTGATAGAAATGGAGAAAGGTGATAGGCTGGGCAAAAAAGAGCGTGAGAACACAAAAAAGAGCCGCGGTGCAGAAAAACGAGTGTTTCAGGGGCCGCTGTACTGTATGCAACTGCATCAGCAGCTCAATGCTGTAATCTCCGGGGAGGGAAGAAGGAGAGTAATTGTGACATTGCTCTTTGGCTGCGAATTGCTACTCAGTGCAATTCAGCCCAGTAATCAGAAAGCATTGGGGTGAATACTCAACACGGTCAATTCGGTCAGTTCAGTCGGTTTAGATGATAAATGGAAATGGCAACACCTAACTGCAGTACACCTGAATGATAAAGGAAAGGCTTTCCTCATAGGCTCCCTCCTGATGTTATTGATGGCAGAGAACACTTACTCTTATTGTTTAGCCCGGATTCTCTAGCATACCTTGTGTTCTATACACAGACTGTATAAAATAATGGATATAGCCTCTGTGACGTCACCCATTGGTTTGTGGACTTCTCTTTGAAGCCTCAGTTCTGACTTTTTTTGATTTTTGGAGCCAAAGGTAACTACATTTGGACCAGAGGGTGGAGCTAACCGTAACGCAACACACTAGCTTGGTTAGCATGATGCATTTGCTGCTGTAGTTACAGTAAGTGTGATTTTTGCAGGTGAAAAAAGGCATAACACTATTAAAACACATGCATTTAACAGAAAACCTGCAAGTCCAACTCTTGTCAACAGATAGTACCCACCTGTCACTCAAAGCAACCACGCCCTTAATTATGCTTAAATTGCATAACCCCCCACCCATCAAGACCCACACTGTTTTCGTACCAGGCTGGAAACATGTTTACCTCTGCTGTAAAATTTGGGATTATAACATGGGGGTCCGTGGGATTGACTCGCTTTTTAAACCAGCCTCAAGTGGCCATTAAAGGAACTGCAGTTTTTTGCACTTCCATGTTGGCTTCATTTTTCAGCCTCAGAAATTTCCACTTGGTTATATTAACTTATATTCTATGAGTAGCATTTGAACTAATTATATGTTCATATTGCAAACACATTGTAGTATGTCTCACTTCATTCTGAGGCTTTGGCTCATTGGTGCATGCTTTTCTTGATGTTAAAAGTTCGTAAAGGGTCAATTTTTTCATATTACAGAAAAACATACATTCATAATTAGTGGTATCTAGCCATGCAGATAGTTTTGGGCTATTATCATTGGGATTATATGCCAAGGTTTTGAAACAGAGTTTTTATTGGAACTACTTTCTGCTTAAGAAAAAGTTCCTGGAAACTGGTGACAGTCATTTGTCAATGTTGTGAGCACTGAAAAATGACATTCACCTCAGCGTTACCGGGGTGGTGGCAGAAGTGTCAGAGACTGATAGCTCAAACCTGGGTGCACAAAACTGAAACTATCTTAAAGTAATCACTAGCCTACTAGTCTAAAATAAACAGAAACAGAAATGATAATGCTAAGCACCATCTGAATAACAGATGCTGCTATCAACATGTCTTTTCAGCTGTCCTCTAGCACTAAGCTTCTATCTCTCTCTCTCTCTCTCTCTCTTTCTTCACCATAAATTCTCTTAGGAGTAAAGCCACCGAGGAACAAATGCCTTACTGTATAGACTACTTTTCTTTTTCTTACAGTTTTCAGATGGGTGGATTCTACCTCTGTTCAAACATAAAATAAGGACTCTGGGTCGGTGACTTCTTGGCCACGTTGCTTGCAGTTTGTCAGTAGATAAGCCCCTACATAATCTGAAGTTTGACCTTAGTGGGTCAGCTCTCCTCCTATCTCTCAGCATCCAAAACTAACGTCATGTGTCCCTTTGTTACGCCACCTCCTATAAGTACAATACAAAAGGCCACACAAGGCCTCTCCAGTGCTCGCCACAATAAAGCTGAGCTGTGTCAATCCCACAAAGCTGCTGGTGTTGGGAAATATCCACTGCCTGGTTGGACACAGAGACTCAGTCTCCACACCAACAGTTTAGCTTACAATGTGTGATAAGGAAATTCCTACATCCTGGTTAATGATGTAATTTGATTTGTAGTAAATATTGCTGTAGACACACCACAGAGTTGAACTCTCTGTTGTTCTTCACATTCATGGCATAACTGAACATTTGGATCCTGTCATCCTATGTAAAATCAGCTATTGTCAGCGCTTAATGTAGTCTTTGTATTAATCCTACTGACTTTGCTGATCCCTGAATTTTTGCCATCAGCTGGTTTCATAAGTCCTCTCAAATATCTCAACAAAAGGATTGGGCCTTTTCAAAAATTTTCAAACCAGTTTGATATTGACCCAAAAACACCAGATCGGACCAGTATACCACATTCTACCACAAGGAATTGTTTTCGACTCAGCAGCCACTCCCAAGTGGAACTTAATGACACCATATCCCAACAGCCAATGAAAGTCTGAATATTACGTAGCATAACATCGAAACTGTCCACAGTGAATCTATTAATCTATTAAATACACACTTCTGTTACCTCATATTAAAAAAAATGTAATTCAGTCAGAAACACTTTAGTCAAAGAAAACTTTATTTCCATTTGCAGTATTATATTTGGAGGTATGGCTCTGTTCTGGGGCCTCTGCCTTTCCAATACAAGTTGGATTTTGCGCTGACCGGCAAAACCAGAAATCAACGCAACATATTTGGATTGGCACAAAAATTTGTATGGCCACTCATGCCCTCCAGAGGATGAATCCTACTGATTTTGATGATCCAGCATAATTATCAGGTTGACCTTTTTTTTTTGGAAAAATCTCAACAACTGTTGGATAGATTGACATGAAATTTCATACACACATTGATGTCCCTGGATTGTAATATTATTGTAATAGTGATCCCGTGGTGACTTTTTATCAAGTGCCATCAGGTTAAAGTGAATAACATTCCTGCCTGCCTCAAGTGTATTTGTGTTTAGGGCTATTTAGCTAATGTTAGCATGCTAACATGCCAATCTAAAATGCGTTGGCTCAAAACATCAACATACACAAGTATAGCCTCACAGTGCTGCTAGCATGGCTGTACACTCTCAGTCTTGTTTGTGTATATTCACCAAAAACTGGCTTGGCCTTAGATTTTTTCACACTCCAACCTGCAAAGCATGTGTTTACCGTATGTGTGTGTGTAATAAGCATTTAGTGTGTGCCTCGGCTTACAAGGGTGGGAATAAATAAGCTTCTGTATGGAGACCCCAGTGTATCTAACCTTCTCTTTCTGAGCTGAGTCCTGTCAGCCATTTACTTAGCACAGTGTTTACTGTCTGCCATGACCCGCGGTGTGGGCGGAGAGACACCCACAGCCCTGAGCTTGGATCAGGCCTGGTTAGAGCCAACAGATTGGAAAGAATGTCACAGGGAAGTGGTGAGTGATTCCATGTCCGTGTGAAAATCCATTAATCACAGATTTGCCCTGATGGAAATGAGAGGTCAAAGAATGAACCCGAACCTGCCTCGCCACACTTCCTCCCCCACCTTCAACCATTTCTTCATCTATTCTTTCCCATTTCTCCATTCTGTTGTGTAAGTGTATTCTTCTTTTCACTTAGCACTGCAATATTTGCCCTCTTTCCCTGAGACGGTTTGCTCTCCTTATCTGTACTTCTTTCCATAAAATGTTCTATATTTTTCCCCTCTCAGTGTGAGTGGCTAAAGTCTGGAGCGATGCCAGAACAAACAGCTTGGGCAAACCTGCTTTCAGAACAGGGTCCATAAGAGCACAAGAGTGTGTGTGTTTGTGTATGCGTGAGGCACTCACATGACTAAGTCCAGGACACGGTGCCTTGTGTCTACGAGGTCAACATGTGCATCCACATCCTTTGAATAGGCAGCATCAATTAACCACACAAACACATATAAGTATGCTCTCCCTTCTAACTGGGTTGGTAGAGCATGATGTCCGCTTAATCTAACATCAGGACACATTGTACACACATGCTGCATTAATCATCTGTGGTATTGATAATTGCTTTGAGGTATGCTCATTACTGTACCTGCCAATATGGCAGAGTGGTGATAAGACAGCTGTACCAGCAGCACAAAACAATTCATTTATCTATAGGAAGAACACTTTCTAGGCTAAGCTTACATACTGATAAACAATGAGGGTAATAATCTTATATTTAAAATTTGCTTGATTGTTTTAAGAATCTAGTGCTGACTTAATTGATTTAAATGGCACATGCATTAAATTGATTAAAAACAACAACAAACAACATGTCTGCTAGTGATCCACCTCGAGCCCATGATGCAAATAAATAATCTTTAATCCATCTTTACAAGTTTTATTGAGTCCCACAAATCTTTTGCTTTGGTCTGCCACTACAGTAAGCTTATTTCAGCCTGTTTCCAAAACAAATCTTATGTACTTATTAACATAATTTATTTTAAGTATTTTCTGGAAATTAGTTTCTTGGAACATGAGGGAATATGGCTGTTTGCACAGTGAAAGTCTGCAAATCAATCAATGTGCTCCAGTCCCTTTCTTTTCCCACTGAATATGATGGATTGCTTCTTTTAGAGAAATCTTGAAAGAGGTGGACTGTGGCTTATTTTGAAGCTGCACTGATTGATTTTTGGTGCAACAAGAAGCTGTAAAACACAGCAATGACATATATCACCTTATAATGCCAATATGATGTCAAAGAGCAATATTTACATTCATTTGGACTCATCCTTTCAGCTCTGTTTTGGTCTCCACCAACTCTGGATTGAAATATCTGGTTCTTTAGCACAGACTGTATTAAAAAAATATGAATGAATGAATGAATTAATTAATTAATTAATGCATTTTTTATGATTGTGTTATGCAAACAGTTATGCCACCATAAGATCAAAACAAGGCAGGACCAGAGTCCATTGTACATATTTTAGTCATCAATAAAAAGAAAGAAAATGGAGCAAAGCAACAGAAGCACCCATCACAGTCAGATCATTGTGTAAGAGCTCATGGGTCACCCACAAAGACATTTACTGTGTAACACTGAAGAATCAAGAAAGATTCAACAATCTATCTTGTCTTCTTTTCCAGGCTTTTGCAACAAAATTGGCAAACTTAAACACATCAAAATTAAACAACTCTCACAACTCACAATTCTAGCTCAATAAAATAATAGACAAAGCCACAGAGAAGTAGCCTGGAGTTTGACATTCTTTCCTCACCATGTTAGAGTTTTGGAGCCAGAGGTGACCAAATTTGGACAAGAGGGAACTGTGGAGGAGCAAGGGGTGGATCTGACTCAGACTTTGGTGATGCTTGGCAGACAGTCTATCACTCAGAGTAGCCACGCCCCTAATTATATGTAAGTTTAAGCCTTGATAAAAATTTAAACGGGTGAGTTCTAAAGACATTCAAGCCCAACAGTTGTCAGGAATGGGGATATTAGCTTTAGAGATCAAAACTTTTTTTGTTCCAGCCTGTAGTTGGGCATTTAAACATGGGGGTCTATGGGGATTGGCTCACTTTTGGAGCCAGCCTCAAGTGGCCATTAGGGGTACTGCAGTTTTTGGCTCTTCCACATTGGCTTCATTTTTCAACCTGAGAGGTTAACAGCTAAATACTCCACTAGGACCAGCTAGTTGCAACCGTTGTCTGCTGTTTAGAGCTGGGTAGGTGGTGCACAGTTGGTTTAGAGCTGCCTACTGCTACTGAACCAAAACAGTAAACTTATTGAAATGTTTCGTAGAGCTGAGGGTAATGGTAACTTTCTCATTACACATAGCCAGTTTTTTATTGTCAGCATAAAAAAGTTGATTAATGCAGCTTTAAAGGTCCAGTGTGTAGGATTTAGGGGGATATATTGGCAGGGATGGATTATAATGTTATATTTATAACTGTTTTCATTAGTGTATAGTAACTTTAAATTAGAATCACTGTGTTTTCTTAATTTAGAATGGGCTATTTATATCTACATACTGAGCAGGTCCTCCCCCACAGAGTCCACATGTTGTTTCTACGGTAGCCCATAATGGACACACCAAACGCTGGCTCTTGATAGGACCATGCCTGTTTTTGCGTCGGCTACTGTAGTTCTTCTACATGCTTGGCAATCAGGAGAAGTTTCAGTTGGTTTCAATCTACAACGCTATTACTAGATGAAACTATATCGTACACACTAGACCTTTAAAGTTCCACTTAAAAGAATAAGCTGTGTTTATCGGTGGGAAGCTAGTGAGGGATCATGCTCTTGTTACGCTAATCTGACTTCTACTGGGGGGGGGAGGTGTCAGCATGCAACTTAGTGGTATTTAAAAGAGACAACATGAAATTATCTGTACATAGTACTTCTTAACTGAGCTGAGTTAAAAGACGAATGTAATTAAAATCACCTTTACCTTGAACTTTTGACATTTCGTTGCTCACTTTGACCAAAAAAGTTGTATTTTGTTGTTTGTTTGCTTTGCTTGTTTTACTGTAGATTCAGATTGTTGTAGTGGTTACATATTTCTGAAAGTCTCAATAATTCTTTACATTTTTATTTTTGCACACTTCATTAGTCAATCTCTTACTTAATATTAGCAAATATTACTAAACTGCAAAATATTTTGATTGCGTCTACAAGGGGATTTTTTGCTCCTATAGAAGCTCAGATGTTGGCACTCTCATCTTTCCCCAAGAGATAATTCTGCCTCTCAATCAACCTGTTCTGTGTATTGTAGAAATAATGATCGAAATACACAAATGTGTCGCCAGAGAGTACTAATCACACTGAGCAATCTGCAGCTCGCCTCAAAATCCAAACCTGCATCTGTGCTCCTCGACAAGACAGATTGCTGTCGTTAATGCAAATCGCAAAAAAAAAAAGATGCATGGATGTCACTCAAGCGGCTTAAAAAACCACCTCCAACCACGGTGAGTCATCACGTCAAACTCCGAAAGAAGAGCGCCAGAGACGAGGGGAGAGAGAAAGACGAAGCGAGACGTATTGTCACAACATCATCCACACCCTCCAACACAAGATTTTGATTATTTTTTCTAATAAAACACTCAGAGCTACTTTCCCCTGCTTTGAAGTTAGAGCTTGAGTTGTGAATTCTAGAGCTGAGTGGAAGTTTTCCTGACGTGCCAGCCCCGGAGGCAAAAGCAACCCACGAGCTGGGAGATGAAGCTTTAGTCCTCTGGAGATGTTACATCTTGTTTCATGCTGCTAGAGCCAACACTCGCCATATTTTCAACATTCATTTAGGCGAAACTAGCCTGACGAACACAACAACCGCTGCCTAACAGTGGAGCCACACACTTTCTCAGCAGGACAGTGGGCAGCTTATGCAAGCAGAGCTTCATTTTCAACAGCAGCTGTTATCGAATGCTAATTCACAATCCCATCTTGTGTTTGTGTATCCATGTATTCATTATTGGCACAGGGCAGACTGAGCACAGGATCATAATTGTGTGCAGCCACTGGTGCTGTGAATGATTTCAGGAGGACTTGTCCTCTTCAGTGGAGTGGAGCTGAGTTGCCACAATGCAGTATTGTTCAGCTACGTGCTGATATGAGCTTTCCTGTTATCCATTTTCACCTTAGCAATAATAAAATACGGAGGGGTCGCAGAGAGGAATCGATAATTTGTTTCTAGTGGGAATCAGAGCCTGTGATGAGAGAGGTTTGTATTTCACCAGCCCAGACCGGGGTGAAACTCCAGCCTAGGCCTAGTCTCTGTGGGGAATGAGGCAGAGGCCGGGCTGAATGCTCCCTATTCATGGATGATGCCCTCTCTCTCTCTTTCTCTCTGACTCCCTGTAACATGTTAACTGTCTGTTGCCTGGGGCAGACCTGCTGGAGTTGTTGTCTTTTTGCAGAGAGTTGGGGGGGGGAATGTTCAGAGCATGAAAATAGTTGGCCATACTTGGAAACTTTTGGACCATCACACATGGAAGTGAAGTTTGAGGGCTTTGATTAAGATTTGGCACAGACGCAAGAGCAGGACGAGATGGAGTGATAGATGAAATAGATGGGAGCTCACTGTAAAACTCATATTAAAAGTCTTTTAACACATCGGAACAGACTGTAACACAAACACTAAACCTCACACAAAAGTATGGTCACTATCTTGAAACAAGACAGAATGAATCATTACATGCTTTCAAGGAAGACTTGAAAATGTTTGAGAGAAGAAATAACACATATTTCTGATTATATATATAAAAATATCATTTCATAAGCAACAAGCAAGCTCCCACTTTCTCAGTTCATTCTTTGCAGACATTTTGCTGTTACAGCCTTATTGAGTCTGGCATGACCAGTCGCTTGTGGCTAATGGTAGCTAATATTATGTAAGATGTAATTCATTTTATATTCTTCTCTTTCTTCATGTATGTATTGTATTTTATTTCTATTATTGTGTAATATGTACATCATTTATTATTAAATGTATATGTCAGAGTTTAAATGTCCCTATTTTAATGTTTTGAGGAGAACTACATACCGTTTTACTTATTGCCTGTTGCGTTAATGATACATTGATTTGGAGTGATACATCTATTTACTGATCAACGATCCAATATCACTGATGCAAAGCAAAAACATCAATGCATATTGTCATCTTTAAGACATGCCTTTATTTTGAAATTCCCATGGCACTTCTGTGTCTCCATTTCCATTCAAGCACACCTCCTTTCTAAACATTCAAACAGTACTAGAGATCTAGTGCCTCGCAGACAATGGCATCAGCAAAGACAAGACAAACAATATCGATGTGAGGCACCTGAACTGAATCGATTAAAATGTTATCGTGGCAGACTTTGTGATATCAGAAATATCGTATCATTGTCCAAAGAATCAATACAATATCATGTCATGATGAAACCTGTGAGTTACACCCCCATGCATTTGTTGTGTTGTAGGCGGAGTGATAAGATGTGGAGGGCAAGAGAGTGATGCGATGAATTATGCAACTCTTTTCCGAAAGTAATGTTATTTCTTCACGTTTTACTCCCTTCCAACAGTAATTCGTTACAATACTGATTATATTACTTTTCCTTTTCACCCCATAAAATTGGTCATCTCCGGTAAGCACAGCTAGCCTTGATAGCTTGTAAATGTTTTTTACCTGAAGTCATCTGTTGACTGTGACCAGAATTTTCCCAAGAACTGTCTGAAAAATGGAAAGTCAATTGTGAAGCAGCTTCTCACCCAGCTCATATCCAGCCACAATCTTCATTAGTTCTTTGTCTCTTGTAGCCTGCAGCTGTCCACAATTAAAATCCAGTTTTGGTTGTTTAGCCAGTGTAGGGCTACAGCCACTCTCCGCGGCTGCAGAGGGCTCACCTTTGATGGAGGGTATTTCCACAGCTTCATGCTGCTGTCGGTCATAGTAGTTGTTTCAGAAGGTTTGAGAACATGTTCCTTGCAGTGGAAAGAGTCTTTGTACCACTACCTGAAAAAAACATGTTTATGTCATCTTTCCTTCTGCCAAAATTGGGAACATTTACAGCTGCTGGATGTAAGCATTTCCATTTTTAAAGCTAGCTTGATGCTTTGTGATGTGCATGCACAGTGCAACAATTACGAAAATGAATGCAGGGATGTGATTAATAGCCTGATTTCAATTCGAAAGGGAGCTGACACTAAAGGTAAGGTTGTAGCAAGTTATTTGATTTTGGGGTAACTGTAATATTCTTACTAAAATTTTATTAGTAATTTGTTACATCACTTGAAAAAGTGCCAATGCCCAACACTGATCTTAGTTTTAATAGTTTTAATGTACTAACCAGCTAACTTTGAAATGCAACATTACATTAGCAAACTATAAACAGTCTACTGTACCTAACCAGGAGACGTGTGTTGTTTCCCACTTAAAGAACAGTTCAAGAATGTATTATGAGAAGTGGCTTCTAGACTTTAAGATGTCACCAATTTCTTCCAATTAAAGGTGCCCATCCAGTGTATATTGTTGTCAAAATGGTTTCCAATTATATGGCTTGCTTCCATGTTGTGCAGCAGCCCACTGCACATGTAGATTAGTGACTCATTCAATGTTGAATTTATCCCACAGGCAAAGACAAATATTAGCATTTTATATGATCTCCTTATGTAGCTCTGTTTTTGGTCTCCACCACCCCCTAAAAAATAGTTGTCTCTTAAGCTGCTAAATGCTCCACTGTGTTCCCCAGCTAGCTGCTAACTTTGTCTGTCTGCAGTTTGGTACTGAGCAGGTAGCATACAGAGGGTTTATCAAAGCTCTTTTGACTGAAAACAGCTGCGGCTACAAATTACAGTAGGTTGATGAGATTGGAGGAGAGAGTGAACAAAAACAGGAAAGTTGTCGGCCATAAAACCAAAACAATGAGCTCAAAGCTAAAATGTTCTGTAGAGCTGAGGGGAACTGCAGAGTTCGGTGATAATTCTCTGCGTCTTTGTCACCATGAATGACCTCTTTCACGTACACAGTCATTTTTTTTATTGTTAATAGAAAATATTTATTGGGACAGCTTGTGCAGAATGCTCTGAGTCCTGTGCTATGTTTAATTTAGTCCCCAAGAGTTTCACAAAGAGCAAATGACAAAAACAGAACAATCTAGAAAATAAGACACAGTGTACGCATATCTAGGCATACACACACTCCTGTGAGTGTGAGAGCGTGTGTGTGTGTGTGTGTGTGTGTGTGTGTGTGTGTGCAGGCCTCTGTATGAGACTGTGGCTACCTACTGAGTCCCTCTTTAGTTTCCACCCTGTGCTCAGTTTCACTCTATTTCAGAGTTGGCTAATTAATCATGCATTATTGAGAGACAGAACCAGGGAGTGTAATAGCCTTCACTGCAGTCCCAGCACAATACAGAACCAGGTCTTAATGACTGTGTGTGTGTGTGTGTGTGTGTGTGTGTGTGTGTGTGTGTGTGTGTGTGTGTGTATGAGGGGTGCTCAAGGTCAGGCAGACAGTAACTTTGACTGCCGTTGTTTTTCCTGGTTGTGTTTAAAGACAAGTTTCCCCAAACTCCATTTAGATTTGGCAGCTGACATATTTATCCTATTGTGATGCTGCTCTGCATCTCCCAACAAAGTGTACACAGTCTTCTGCTTGTACAAATTTGCTTGTGATTGGTTGTCGGAGGTGAACAAACCAGATCGTGGTGACTGGATACAGAGTTGTCTAATCCCTATTCCTCGTCTTCCAGACAGACGCTGGTTAGCAGCAGTTAGATAGTAAGCTGTCTGTGACGAGCAGCCTGGCAGCGCCACAGGTCACCTGCACTTTCCGTTTCATATGCCTCCTTCATCTCTCTCTTTCTCTCTCATCAGACAGCAGGACAGGCTGACAGACTGCATGCCAATGTCCTGCTGCGCCTGCCCCCCCCACACACATACACCTCCACCCATAGCTCTTTTCCTCCTCCCCTTTTCCTCCCCTCACCCCCGGTAGATAACGTGGGCTGGCGTACACGTGCAGACAGAGCTACGCCGCTGCCTCCTCTCCCCTCTCCCCCTGCTGCACACACAGACATGTTCTCTCTCTCTCTCTCTTCCGATCACACACACATAAGCACACATGGGTTCTTGCCAGGACGAAGCCCTTGCTTCAAGGGTTTAATCAGAGGCAAAGGGACTCTCGTCTGCAGGCAGCCGCTCTGAGAAATAACACATAAACCGAGCGGCGGTGAGGTGCAGCAGCCCACTTTGCAATCAGACAACATTTCGAATACTAATCAAATATGAAGCAGAAATTTTTAAGGAGCCATCTGCCCATTGATTAGCAGGACACAGCAGAGATCCCTCTCCTCTTGGACGGTGCACATGACATGCATGTTAGACACAATATTGATTCCACTGTACGAATGTCAGTCTTAATGAGGAGGGGGTCATCCTTTTATTGTGGCAGATTAGTATGAAGTCTGCATGTGTAAGAAGCACAGTGGTGATATTTTACACTGATTGGCTGCCAGTGTTGCTGACTTCAGCAATCCCTTAATATAGTAAAAGACTAATTCAGACCTGAGTTAGAATGATTCAAAGATGCATCGTACAATGTGCTGGGACATTTCATCAATGATGTTACCTGAGGGTATTGTTGTTTCAGGACTTTCAGCATCATACACACCCCCCCAGTCGACCCAGCCAGGGTTGATCTGACCCTGACCCACAGATAACCTCTCCTGATCCACAGCCATCAAGCAGCCTCTGTGGTGAACTTGATGTCTTTCTTCTTCATAGCTCCAGAGGTGTCAAGTTGGATTTAGACTCTGCAGAGCGAACAGCCAATAAAGTCTTTGCAGCATACCTCGACAAGCTAACAGCGAGCCCTCCAGCATTACTTCACCACCACCAGTGCTTGGCCCACTTCTGTTTATTTACCTTTTCGATACAGTCCTCTCAGTGCAGTGTTAGCTCAATTAATAGAACCTGCTTAGAGGAGACTGATGTAAGGACCACATAAGGCCTCAATTAAGTTGATGTTATGTGGCCCAAGAACTTAAAAAGTTACTAGTTTTTGTGTTGAGGTGACTAATGGTAACAACAAATTTTGAAATTGGTCCAGTTTTGAGTAAGAGTGCAGCAGCTGGAAGCAGCAAAACAGGCTGCAATGTAACCACCCGGGACACCTTTGCACCATCAATTTATGTCCACTAAAAGTGCTTGTTTTTGCCACTGACAGGCTCCGATTGTTATTCTAAGTCTAAGTCTTTTTGTGTCTCGGTGACTAATGAAAACAACAGTTTTTAATATTGGTCCAATACTGAATGACAGTGCTGCAGCTGGCCATTTAAGGCATGTTTGCACTGTCAATTTACATCCACTAAAAGTGCCTGTTTTTGCTACTGACAGGCTCATATTATTATTCCAAGTGTTTGACAAAATTATGGAAGTGATCCCTACAGAGAAAGACCTTTTTGTTAAAAAGTAAAATCGATTTTTTAAACCAAAAAACAGGCCCGAAATCACCATCAACAAACCCACCAGACTGCATTTAAATAAACAATCATTTTATCATCTTAAAACAAACTTTATTCAAAGAAAACAAAATAAAACTCACAAAAACGTCTTGGTTCATCTTTCCACCGTTCCAACATTCATCAACTCTGGTTTGGTTGAAATGAATCCTTAATTCACCCAGTTAGATGTGAAAATATGCTGACTCTATGCACACTAAAATGACTACTTATTTAAATGCAGTCTAGTGGGTTTGGTGATGGCAATTTCGAGGCTGTTTCTGGTTAAACGTAAAGGATCTCACTCTTAAACAAAAAGCTCTATCTCTGTAGGGATCCTTTTGATAAACTGTCAGACACAGAATAATAATCTGAGCCCGTCAGTAGCAAAAACTAGCACTTTTAGTGGATGTAAATTGACGGTACGAACATGCCCCAAATGGTTAGATTACATCTTGTTTCACTGCGGCCAGCTGCAGCACTTTCACTCAGTATTGGACCAATATTAAAAACTGTTGTTTCCATTTGTCACTTAGACACAAAACGTGGGAAAATGGTGTCCAGGTTGAAAAATACTAAAGTTTTCCTTTAGGCTACCTCCACAAGTCGACTCGCAGCTCCCAGTCAGACACAATAGTGAGCAGGCCTGATGTTCATGGCTGCGGTCGGGGCTGCTCACTGCATAGTGAGCCGTAGTAACATCATCGTAAGTTAATGCATATTTGTTAAAATTATTAAATTATAAAATTGTTTTATCACATTTAAAGACATCAATATGCTGTGCAAAGTGCTTTTTATGATGGCAAGGTGACACACTGTGCCAAAGGCTCCCTGTCAGATGACATCACAGCTCCTCCTCCTCATCTGGGTGCAGGCGTACTCACCCCTTTTCCAGCTAGTCTTCAGCAGTGATAAATTGTGTCCAGAGTTACCTGTTAATTGTTTAAGAGCCCTGCTTAAAGCACCAGTGGTGTGTTGTTTACTCAACTGTGTGCATCCCTGAGGATAAACCACACTACCCTATACACATACACGAATACACTCAACTGTACTACATGCTCACTGGAAAATAAAGAACGCTTAAAGACAGAAAGAAGAAACCGCTTCCTGGGTGTTCATACTGACACCACCTGAACAACACTCATCCAAACCGAGCACTTTCGTTTATACCTAGCTCTCAACAATACACATACAAAAAGGTTTGATGTGGCCAACAACACCAGCACTGAGATGACAGGTTATAAACAAACCACCAAGTTAGAAAAAGAAGACTAACAATAAAATGATCATACTGCTTGTTTCCTGTTATTTTCCAGATATTATGTGGTCAGGAGCAAAAAGGAACAAGTCAAACCGAGGGAGAGAGAGAGAGAGAGCGAAGCAGCTCATCTATATGTCAGGCTCCAGTTACATGAGAGGTGAGCTCACTTGACAGTATTTCTGCCTCGCTGCTCTTCATCACAGGAAGTGGTCAAACAGATCACTGACAGAGGGAGTGACCCGGAAAATGTGACTCGCTAATAAACACGCTGGAATGTTTGGCACAGTGATAACCTTAGTGTGTAATGCAATATGTTCGGGGTTTTTTTGCAGTGACTAATTATGACCTCTGTTCTCCAGATGAGGAAACCTGTCATTTGATGGGAGCTCATGGAGGAACCAACAGATTGCTAAACTTCAGAGCATGATGGAGGTGTTTTTCTGTCTTTTAATAGCACAGGACAGTGATGGGGAATCCTGGTGATCAGCAGAAGAGTTTTCTTGCCAGTTATCTCTTAGGTTACAGCACGAGATAGCACCAACTGACATGCAAACACAGGGCAGCGTCCATGGGCGGACTACAAGACAATGTGTCCCTGGGCCCAGATATGCAAAAGGCTCCATCACCTCTCCTACACAGGAGCAAGACACACAGATTGTTGTTGCTTTGTGTCTTTCTTTAGTTGTTATGTAATTTTTTTTTCTCTCTCTGAGGTAATTTTGCCTTTTTTGTCTCTTTGATGCTTCTTTGCCTGTTTCTGTCTTTATTTTTGTGTCTCTTTTGTAGTTCCTTTGCATTTTTTTGTGGTCTTTTTGTGTCTCTTTGCTGTCATTTTGAGTCTCCTACTGGTCGATAATTCAAGTGACAGGGGGGCCCCTGACACATTGGGCCCCTTGGCTTGTGCCCGGTAGGTGCTTTCAGTAATCTATTCATGGCAGCGTCTCTGTCAACCAGCCGCTTGAGCTTCTTACAAGACTGTAAAAAGATATTTTACAAGGATTTGAGCAATAAAGCTGTTCAAGTTGGAAGGCTGAGTGGTAATCAGCCCCGTACAGCTGTGGGCAGACATTAATGAGAATATGATTGATCACATGGGGAGTAATTGAAATTGATTAATCATTTGAGAGTTGGAACTTAATCTCTGCAGTCTCCAGGAGTTATAGAGGTTATGAGCAGACAGCGGTGAGATTCTGCATTATCATGCGTGCCGTAGGCAGACCAACAGGCCAACACAGCCGACCCTGATCAATACTAGTAGAGACAGACCTGAGAGGCCGGGCCCTGACAGCTGATTTCCATTCCCCAGAGGATTGAGAAGTAGCGAGCGCTGAGGTATTTGTTGACATCCATGAGTTGTACCCACGGGGTGATTCGATGGATAACATGCTCGGTATGGACAGCGTGATGGCTGTTATCAAAAGTTAAAAGTTGCGTAATTTGATGTTGCGTGCCAGAACTTGAAGATTTGACTGATAAACACTCACAGGCGGATATGTACGCACTCCCACCACATCTGGCTCATCTGGCTCAGGCTACACACTCTGACAGGAAGTGGATTAGAGCGCCGGTTGGCCCGACGAGGACAGGCCCACTGAGAATATCTATAATCTGCACATCCCCATATCTAATGGAGATGGTGGCAGCGGCCTCCAGTCGCACTAAGAGATCTGAATGAGGCAGCCAGCTGTTGTAGAGGCGCAGCCAGATAGCAGAGCTTTGCTAAAGACCTGAGTCTATTTGGCACAGTGAGTCTGTCAGAAGGACGGGACTCCAATGCAGCAGTCATCTCTTCACAGCAATTAGCTCTGAGTTCATGATGTTATGTCATAGCACACTATGACCATATGTTACCTGTGTGCAAACTGTAATAGCAGGCGGCAATGTTCAGTGATTGTTTGAGCATCCATTTGCATTTTAGAGTTGCCGTGTTTTCTCATTCCCAGTCTCCTGGCACACGATTGCACCACGGCTAAAATAAACCATCTGAAAGCTCTGAGGCTTATACCCCTTCTGTCGCTCACATATTAGGTGGGCAGAGGAAGCTTGACTTATAAAGATAATTCCTCTCATATCTGACTGCAGCAAAACCTCCAACCTTAATGAAAAATATGTTGAGGGGGAATAAGATAGTGAAAGAAAGTATAGACAGAGAGGTTCTGCAGTCTGTGATTAGCAGAGTTGATGTTCAGCATGTTGTTTTGCACTGTCACTTTTACAGAGCATAGTCACTCTAAGGCCTCCATCAGATGGAGCTGCAGACGCAAGGTGGGCTGTACCGCACCACCTTTTTTTGTTTGCCAGACAGAGCGCTTTTGGCAGCTTGCTGCATATGTTTTTTATATACATTGTTGCTAGGTAACCACCAAATCACCTGTCCTTAGATTAGCCACTATTTCACTGCAAAGTAAACTCACAGATCTGTACTTAAAAATCTGCATACAGGGCTCCTACAGCTTCAGGCAAGTTAGAATGAAGACTTTTTTAGACTTTTTAATGCCATTTAAGACCAAATTTACAGTATCCAAAATTAAAGAAAAAAACAAACAAACATTGGCCAACAGCAGTTATGTAGGGTATGAGGAAAAAAAATATCAAATGTTTATTATGACAAATAAATATGACCAATAAATATCTGGCAATTGTTGGCAGTTTTCTTGGCAATTTTCTGTTTCTCATACTGCCTGTGGGATTCCACTACCTTGATTCCCATCGTGCTGAGTATGGAAACGCCATGAAGCAAAATCTTAGTTGAATGGCTGATTTTCATTGTATTTGTGCCTCCCTATGTAGTCCTGGGAACAGTGCATTCACAGATAGTATTGAACGCTCAGATAGCTCTAAACGTCTTGGCCAGAAACAAAATAGAAATGTAACTGGTTCTGCTATCCTGATTTGCGTAACGAGGCATTCTGTAAGTTATTTTATTTTATTTTTTTTATTTTTTTAAAAAGATGTTTCAAGGCATTTGAAAGATTGATTTCAGACATTTTAATCCCAAGCATTTGAAAGATTGATTTCAGACATTTTAATCCCAATTAAGGGTCATTGTTTAAGGATCTGCAGGGAAACAGAGATCAGCAGGTTGCATGAGACCCTCAGAAAGAGGAGAAGTCACAGGGAGCACCACCAGCTGGTCCAGGAGCTTTGCCTAAATGATAGTCTTTTCAAGGCTTAATTACGGTTGGTAAAATGTAAGAACGTAGTTGAGGCTGCGGTTTGATTAGATATGTCTTGCAGCTTGTGGGTGACGCTGACAGTGAGCTAACATTAGTTTAACACAAACCATGTATGCTACCACTTGTTGTTATCGCCACTAAAAAAGGCCTGCCTTTCGATTCACCTGATTAGACAATAGGGAAAAACACCAGAGATGTCTGACGCTTTTCTGCTCTGAGTTGTTTTTATGCTATTGGCAGAAATGGAATGTAATATTCATTACTACATTTTCATTAGTGCTTAATCTCCTAAAAATAAAATACTGTTGCGTTTTTGTTTCCTTAGAATGAGCTATTTATATCTACATAACAAGGTGGTCCTCTTCCTCTGCATTCATCATGTTGTTTCTACAGTAGCCCAGAACAGACAAACCAAACACTGGCTCTAAACACTGGCTTTTTAATGTCTGCCTCCGAACTTCGCCTGCATGCTAGGAATACTGAAGAAGTTTCACTTCTGCAACCCCACTGCTAAGGGGCCGATCACACCTACAGGTGGCACGAGAAACGCGGCCGCTTCAAAGACGCTTGAAATGCCTGAAGCGCCCTTTCAGTGAGCGCTCCATACGAGGAGTGCCTGTGGAGCGGGGGTGCGTGCGCAACCAGGACGGATGGACCCAAGACGGAGGAGGGCACTTGCCGTTGATCTGCTTTTAGACGATGAAGAACCCTTCAAAAAGTACACACACACACACACACACACACACACACACACACACACACACCTCCTGTCATCTCAACTTCAAGTCAATACGTTGCTCTCCACAGCACTGCAACAAGTTAGCTAACTAGCTAGCTAACCTAGCTAGCTAACCTAGCTAGCTAACGTTAGCATGTTTATCATCGTAGTAACGTTTAATGACATTGTACTCACCAGACAAATTCACTTGGCTACTCACACAGCTCCAAGCGTGTGCTCTCCGGTGCTTATTGCTATACTGAGGTATTGAGGGATTGTTTAGCTTCTCATAATTACTAACAGTCAGGATGAACCGTTCGTCGTCGCACTGCATTTCCCATTGTGTTTACACAATTTACCTCAGCTATTCTCAACAACAAAACATGAATGAAGTTGATGTGATAGCAAAGCCCGTCTCTTGCTTAATTCCATGGATTTGATTGGCTGCCTGGGCCAAGTATGACGATGACGAAATGGTGCTACTGGTGCCTGATGCCTAAAAGTTAAGATTATTTCAACTTTCAGTGTCTACAAACGCGCGTCTAAAAAGACGCCAGAAAAAGAATGCACGTCTAAAAAGACGCCAGAAAGACGCTCGGCATAAAAAATGTTTGAAAACCAGTCAGATGCGCCATATCATAGGGAATCAACTGTTTTACTGGCGTTCTCGTTTCACTTGTAGGTGTGATCGCCCCCTAAATGCTTCTAAATCCTACATACCAGACCTATAAGCCCAGTTTAGACCACAGATTTGCGACGAGACAAAACCGTTGTAGATTGTGACATGGAAAAGTTGCACGGGTGTGAAATGGACCGTCTCCGCTTGACTCAAGCTGGTTGATGGTGTCACCTGTGACTCAGCTTGTCAAATTACCAGTGGCTGGTTTAAGAACATATGGCACGCCACCTGTTTCAACAGCCAATCATGTTGTTGTATAGTTAGCTGGCCAAGTCAGTTTCAGACTGTCAGCAAATGGCGTGTTTACTTGCTGTGGATGACAACAGATTTTCTTCCCTGCCAAGCATCCTCACTGTTTACACGTCCGTCTCCGTCCTCACAGTGTGTCAGTGACATACAGTGGGTTATTGCTGCTCAAAGAAACATTTACTGTTACAGTTGTTACTTGTTCTTGAAAAGCTGGACGTTAGAATGGAAGTACAGAGAGCTGTTGCTAAGGAGAGGATACACCTTTGTCTAGTCACATTGTTTTAAACTGGCAGGTTTTAGAACATTGTAGACTGGCGCATTGCAAGAACTTCAATGTTTCCACTCGTCTCGTCACAAATCTTTGGTCTGAAGTGGGCTTTACGATTACATTGGGACTACCCTGTATGAAGGTCCAGACAGGCCTGGGGGACATCTCCACGGTCAGGGAAAGAGTCAGATCACAAAAAACATAGCTGTGTTCTTGTTTTTCTTCCACTCACATATTTTTTACATAACCGCAATAGTTCCCAAATTTTAGAAATCATCCCCTGTCACTTCCTCCAGTAAGTCAGAGTGACACTTCTCTTTGTCATTTTCCCTACAGCATGTTCCTCAAAAAAGGATCCCTTCCCCACATTTTAATGTTTGCTGTTCTGCTGCGTTTTAGCCCCAAACCTCAACTTCGTTGTTTTTTTTTTTTTAAAAATGCAGTAAAATAGATGTCCAAGCTAGGGCACATTAGCTGAGTGATTTTCAAACCTCCACACCATGTATTTGATCTTCTCTTCCACACTTAGCCCCAAGATTATCAAGCTTTTATCAGATGAATAAGGTCTGCTGGAGCAGGAACAGATCAAATGTGTTGCAGGGGTCCCAAGGACAGGAAATTACTTTGAAAACAAGCATTTTCAAATAACAATACGTCCAGTTATGCCCCTTTCAACAGGTTTCATTTGAATGCAATATAGTGCCATCCCTATTAAAAAGCTCCTGCTATCAAACAGCATGAGCAGTCAGGCATGTGGCTCATTAGCCCTTCAGCTTTGTAACATAAGCTGGTATGATTATTGTTTCCAGCTATTTCAAGTTTACAGTCCCTTAGAGACAGGCTTAATGTATGTTAGTTGTATTACTTTACCACAGGTTAGTTTTGGTAGTTCAGTATTTTGTGTTCTTATTTGCTATTGAAAGCTTAAAGGAACCAGTATGCTTCAAACTGATTGCTTGTTGTATTGTCCAACGCTTTCTGAAACCTTTTCCTTACACTTTCTAGCATTGGAATCAAGAGGGTGACAATTTCTATAACTTTCCAAAACCAACAATCCAACAATCACGACCACAGTTTGAACTTCCCTCTCAAGTTCTTCTGAGACAATTCCTTTGTCATTTTACATGTCAACTTATCCTCATACAATGGTTCAAACGATATCCAACAAATTAGTGCCCCATGAATAGCATCATCACATAATGTACTTGATATAAAGTTACATACTTAACATAAAGTTACATAGGTTAGGTAAAGGAAAGGAAAGTTGATTAAGTTTGGGAAAAGAATCACAGTTGGGCAATGTCCCATTACGTACTTTACATGAACGTACACACTTAAATTAAAGTTACATACTTTACGTAAATTTATACAGCTTAGGTTTAGCCAAGTAAAGTTGTGAAGGTCAGGTTTAGTAAAAGAAACATGGTGATGATATGCCTTAAAATAACTGAAAGTTCACTCGGTGTCACACAGGACAAGAATGTAGGTCGGTCTCCTGGAGGAAAGTCCCATGTTTCTTTGACCCATCCACCACCCCAACCTGCCTCCTTACACAGACTTTTGGTCTTTATACTACTTCCTTCCTTCCTTCCTTCCTTCCCAGCTGTCCTACTTACATGGGATGTATCATATGAATTCTGAAGCACTGCTTTTTTATATGGATAGGTACGAAAAGTGCATAAAAACAGCCTGATGTACAACTGAGTGCAGCAACATAAACGCCTTTGATAAGAGACTGCTGATAAGTGTGCGCTATCATCCCCATTTGAATGATTGCTGTGTCTCGTCCATCTCAACAGCCATGTTTCCATTAAATTCTAAAGCAAATTTTAAGCAAATTTTTGGAATGTCAAAAAAAAGAAATGCCAGTTAGACAGGTTTCCATGTGGAGTGAATAAACTAGGCTCTGCAAAGTGTAATTTTGTCAGAAATTGACATTTTACACATGGCTGTAATCCTCTAGTGAATAGAGTAGAAGAAGTCGAGGTTGCAAACCAGAAACAAAGCAAGTCACTTTGGCAATCTAACCCATGTACAAGAGAAAAAGTGAGAGAGGTCCCCAGGAATTTGTTTTATTTGGCAAGTTTAACGCTGAATGAAAAGACAAATTGTTGCAGTGATTCTAGTGCAAGGGAAGACACAGACAGCAAAACATCAACTTTTTTTCAATAACGGTTAAAACCTCCCCAAGCAAGCTTAAAACCACTTTGCACAATTACAGAAGTTTTATTGAATTTTGCCAAACTTTTTTTAAGGTGATCAGTCTCTGGGAACCATGAACCATGCTCCGTTAGAGCATTTTAAAGCAAGCCACCCAATAGTTTTTGAGATATTGCAATCTGGACAAAGTGGTGGACCAACAGACCGACCAACTAATCAACATTGCTGTTCCTAAAGCCACACCAATAGCATCTAGCTAGCATGAAAATGCAGCTCATTAGCACAAAGTGTAAAGCTAATTAATGAGGGACATTACCTACCATGTAATTTTATTTAAAATCCCCACAATTTATCACATTCTGCTCTTAAAGTCCCTGTAAAACAGAAGTTAGAGTTGTTTTTAATTTCTATATCCTGACGTATTTCCCAGTGAAACAGAATTTTTAAGCGGTGTACAGTTACAAGATCAATTTAAATCAAATATTTTGCATTTGACTGGACCACTAAAAAGTGGGCAGGCTCAGAGTTTAGCGCACTACGAAGCTACAGCAGAGTCCGCTGCTGAGCAAAATGTTGATTCCATATACACCTCACTCACCATTAGATAGGAAGAGGACAAGAGATGAATGACTAAGACCTTCGGCACATTGTTTTGGAAGTGAAAACAAAGGTTTTGGCCTCTAACATCCAATCACACATATCTCTCTCCTTGCTCATTGAGCTAACTAATACAAACCACAAATGGTTAAGTATGGTTTCATATGACTGATGTGGGTGGCTAATCGCCAAAGTCTCACTTAACTCGATAAACTTTTGTAAATGACCCTGAGTGCAGGATGACTCATCAAACACTTGAAACTTTCTTATCTGGTTTTACAAAAAGAGAAAAGACATGGAATTATGATGTAAAAGTACTGTAATGCTTATTTACTTATTTAAGACTGTTGGCATCTAACTAGAGATAAATTATCAACTATCACAGAATTAAAACTGAGAACATGTATTTTTCATTTCATGGGGACTTTAATACTTTAGTTTTAGTTGGAATATTCCCTTAAGTTTTTTCAGAGTTTCTCCCAGTTGTGAGTCAAGAGGAGTCTGGAAGCGCTGTGGCAGAGAAGTTTGGACTGACTGTTGGGTGTATGCCTGAATACTTCAAAGATGTTGAAGGTAGCCTCTGGTGACTCAGTTTTCATCAATAATTTTGAGGTTTTCAAGTTCAAGTTTTATCCATCGGTACTGAAAATGTAGACGGGTGAGGCAGGCACAGAGAGGGATGAGAGAGAAGAGGCAGAAATCCAATTGTAGAGATACAGGCTGGGGTAAGTTCTGCTCAATATTCTTAACTTTAAAGGGACAGTTCAACCTAAAACCACAGTTTATCAGTCTCGATTGTTTTGGTGTGAGTTGCCGAGTGTTGGCGATATCAACCACAGAGAACTCTGCCCTCTCTTCAACATAGGCTAATGCTTGGGATGCTCAAAGTGCCAAAAAAGTATATTTGGGGAAAAAAAAACTTCAAAGGCACTTTCATGTAGGAACTATTTTCTTTCCGCCGAACTGCACACGCCAATCATATCATTGCACAGCACGCATCTACTGCTAGCTCACCTAGCAACGATAAGCTAGTTAGCATTACAGCTTAGCCAAGGAGGAATGCCATTAACAGTTACAGCTATGGTTAGGGTGAAACTGCTCACAGCAAGGTCTGTGGATTAATATGAGTAACCAGGTCATGATTTCTGGAAAGAGACATTGCTGTTGAGGTTTTTAAATGCATTTTCTGGCACTTTGAGCACCACAAGCTGAGCGCCATCTAGTTCCATTGTATTGGAGAGAAGGCAGACATCTCTATGACCAATATCTCCAACAGTCAGCAGCTCACACTGAAATAATCTAGACTGATAAATAGCACTACAGGGAAGAGGGAAAATATGTATTTATTTTTTTCATTTTGGGCTGAACTGGCCCTTTTAGGCTTACATCACATGTTTCCCATATTGTAGAACTGCTTTGTGACCAATATAATTTCTCAGCTGACAGCCAAAGATGTCGGAGGTTTGTTGTTTGAAGTTGTAGAAATATTACACAATATAAGAAGAGGCAGCATGCAGCAGGTGTATTTCAAGCAGAGCTATCAGAAGTAGTTTCCCCCCCTCTGTGGTTTTGCTTACAGTGTCACTAATTAAATCAGGTCAGTCTCCCAGTGCCACCTCCAAATACCAGAAATAAATATCTGCAGGCTCATGGTTTGATAAGCAAAACAGCACTGGGCTCCCTGGAGGCTGTGAGTGAAGCTCTGTCTCGTCCCAGAGGCTTACAAACAGTGTGATCCAGACAGACAGCCTTGTGTGGAAGTGGTCTAAGGAAAAAGAGCGCAGCAACAAGGTGAATCACAAATGTGACAAGGCCATGTAAGGATGAGTAAATAATGAAATGGCAATATTCCCTTTTTCCCAGCCTGTCTGTGAAGGCCACGCTGTAATTGGAGGAGCAGAACACATTTGGAGAAATTTTCCTCCTGATAGAAATGTGGAGGGTGACTTCAAAGAGATGTCACCTAATTTAAACTGCATGTCAGCAACAGACATAAAACAAAGGCTGCTGATTTTACGCCTTCGAATTTTTTGTGACAGTTATCTTTCCACCTGTCAAAAGTAATGAAGCCGGCCAAGAGTTTTTCCTGCTATATATGTAAATAATTTTGATCTACAAAGAGCCTGTTGACCCATGAATAATTTCCTTAATGAGGAGTGTTGTGTGTTTTCATTATCATTACTGTTTTTCACATTACTGGTTCGTCTGACACATTACTATTTTTAACTTAAGTAACAGCATCAAACTGACAAACAACTGAGCTTGGACTAAAGTTTTAATCCACTGACCATTAAAATCAGTCACAAACTCCTTGTCTCTCACAGCGAGAGAACCTGATTTTATGTGGATTTAGAAAGTAAAGTGTCATGTAAAGTTAACATAACAAGTGACTCAGCACTCGTTGCAAACAAGCCACTTGCAAGCCCTTGACTAACAAGACAGTCAGGAGGGCAGATTGGCAGCAGCTGACACTAACTAAAGCTGAGTGTGTACAAAAATGACCTGCTTAAAAAGCAGCATGAGCACAGGTGACAAGATGACATCTAAAATGAAATCAATAGTAATAGTTTACAAATTCAAGTCAACAACAGATTGTTAATGCTCCAAAGTGTCTGTTACATCCTCAACAAAGCCCAATGATACATCCAAAGAGATACTGTGTTTTTTATTTGATTTATTCCTCCTTCCTGTCAAAACCTGCTGACTTCATTACCCACAATTAAACTCTAACTGCTGACAATTTGTTCCATGGATGTATATGGAGAACTGGATACAAAGTTGGAGGTTGGTTCATTCCTATGAAAGCTGCTCAGTGGTGCATGAAGCTAAAAATGCTTGATTTTCATAGTATGAAATTACCCTGATCTTCTGTATCGTGGGGCCTATAGAGCAAGTACATTAGAGACATACTGTGGCCGAGCACAGCAGAGCAGCTAACTTCTGATTTAGCCCTTTGCTAACATGAATGGGGATAAAATGATTTAATTGTGCAGCTCTTTCAGACTTCCAAAATGTTAACAAACCAAACTGGTTGAATCCCACTGGTGAAACAAGCCCTTTTACAGGGGCCGTGATGCTAAAAAAAAATGTATCCACTGATTTTCAGATGTCTCTTTACCAATGTAAGTCTGTGGGGCAATGTCTTTTGGGCCCAATGGCATCCCCTGACAGACCTGGGTGTTGTAATTCCACGTTTGGCCACTATATAAAGTTGGCTTCAAAGACTGGCACTGCTCCTGGGGGCCTGGTTTGGTCAGAGATTCAGGTATGTTGTGCTAGTAGCTGCTGATGTAACTTCAAGTGTCTAGCTATAAGCAGAGATGGGGAGCAGGCTACAGAGGTCTGGTGAGCTCCCTTCTGTCTAACTCCACACCCCCAGATTTTATTTTATCTTTAAGCTTGACGTCTGCAGACCCAACTGACACTGGCAGTGATACTTAAAGGATGTTTACCAGAATAAACGGAGCTCCCTTGGAGCCACAAAAAGCTTCAAATAACTTTTTCATGCAGTGGTACTCCCCAGCACCTGTAAACTGACTTGGATGTGTAAAATCTGTGGAGTTTCCTGTTAACTTGGAGGAGGTATGCCCCACTCAATTTTGCCACTGCTTCTCTGTTACCTCTCTGCAGTAACTTTAAAACATTAAAACTTACAGCCACAGACAATTCAGACATGACAGTTTGACAGGATGTAATAACCAGACTAAGGGCTTACGCAAACATTGCTTTTTTGCACCCACAAATATATTCTTGTTGTGGACACGTAAAGACCTGCATTTGAAAGAAAGAGTGATGCCGTTGCAGCGCAAAAGTGTTCACAAGGGCCTGTGGTCTGTGGTGGATGCACCGATACATAACGTGCTATAGGTGCTCAATTGGAGTTAGGTCAGGGGAACCAGAGGGCCAGTCACATTAAGTGTTCCCTTAATTTTTTTGAGCAGTGTAAATATGAAGAAGTAGATCACTTAAGTGCAGGGCAGAGCATTATAACTATCCCACAGACAATATTTTAATACATGCTTAATAAAACAATGCCTGGGAGAAGATCAGTCTCTAACTCAGGATTTCTGATAAGTAGACTATGATAAGGTGCTGGTTATGGTCACTTAGCAATGTCAGCCACAATCTGCCTCCCCGCCCTTTAAAGTTGGCACAAGAGTAGCACCTAGCGCCCGACCTCATTTTATCCAGGAGGTTAAAGATACAGCATTTGTATAAGCTCTAAGAGTCTACAGCCATGCTTACAGCTCCATGGTACTGTACCTGGTCACAGCACTGCTTTGAGGTAATGTTTTATTAACATGCTAACATGCTCACAGTTACAAAGCTGATGTTTAGCAGGTAATGTTTACCATTTTCAACGTCTTACTTTTGTGTGTTAGCATGCTAACATTTGCTAAATAGCACAAAACAGGCCTACAACATACAGCTGAGGCTGATGGGAATGTAGTTTACAGGTATTTTGTCATAAACCAAAGAAATGGAAAAAATTAACATTTGATGATGATAGAGCTAAATGAAAAGTCAGGGTATCCTCTAATGTTATGATAATTCACATTATGAACAACATGAACGTCGGCACCAAAGTTGAAAGTTAAAGCTTGGTGGACAGGCTGACCAGTACTGCCATGGCTAAGAGAATATTATAATTGTTTCGTCACAACACCACACAGACAGTTGGCCCTCTGACAAAATCGAAGGGAAAAATATGTGAAAAATGACTGTGTCCAAGTGGTAGCAACAAAGACATTTTAGATTGTCAAATTTAATACACTACTGGGCAAAGTGGAGGCCAGTTTGGAAGGACTGACCCAGTAACCCCTCACCTTGCTGACACAGTGTTTTTGAAGACGATCTGTTAAAATGGGTCATAGTCATTTTTAGAGTCACAGATGTTCTCCTGACCTCTGACCTTGGGGTGCATGTCTCAGACACTCTGATCTTTACAAAGCCATAAATCTCAAGAAGTTAGTAACCCAAAACACTGACCACTCACTGGGTTCTCTCTGCATGTGCACACGTCGGTTGTTACGTGAACACAGATATGTGACCCTTTCTTGTTTGCTTGTCAGCTCCTCAAAAGGCAAAACATGCCTATTAATCCTCCACGGCTAGAGCAAGCACGTCATGGAAAAGTGGTGATGGCTCTAAAGCATGGTAGCTCTCTGCTAACGAATTCACAGCACATGGACTCACATCCATCCACTCACACATCCTGTTTGTGTTATGGCCATAAAAGCCCACATTAGCACGTGAATGGGCATCAAAACAGGTGAATTAGAGCCCTGTTGTGATTTCAACATCTCCTCTTCCTTCTGTCTCTTCTACCCATAAACTCAGAGCCCTGCCCAAGCCCCCCCTTCTCTCAGTTTTTGTGAGATGTAGGAATGAAAGCACCCAGGGTGAAGGGAAAAAGCTATTCCTGTGAGACCAGAAAAAGGCAAGCCTTAATGAGGAGTGTGCGTCACAGGTGTTTGTGCTCTTGTGACGCTTCTCCGTGCTTGTGTAAGGATAAGACTGTGTTTTGCTCTCATTCCCAACCATGCTGAGAGCATTCATTGCCTTAGCCCAGCAGTGTTCAGTGGAACAAGAGGGTGGAAAAAAAACACACGGGAGAGCTACGGAGCGAAGGAAAAAGGGGGGCAAGGGAGTATGGTAAATGAGAACATAAATCATCTGAATGAGACACATGAGTCAGTAAGCAGAATTGTGCTCTGAATCTTTCCATCAGCAACGTAGAGCAGTCATTGGTTGTGGAGGTGCGACTGTACAGTACAAGTGGGTGGGTGGGGGCTTGGGGGGGGGGCGGTGGTTGGATCATCAAAGTCTGGATTTCCTACTACAATAACAGACCGTGTCCAACTTGTGTAGAGCCTGACAGAGAGACAGAGTTTAAAAATGATTCCAGGTTTATGTAATCAATTTTGTAGTTTTGGCTATCATACTATAACCAGAAATCTAAGGTTGATTGCTGAGCAGTTCCACAGTGAGACATGTTGTGAACATGGGGGTTTATTTAAAACCATTGGTTAACTAAGCGTATTTAAAGAAAAACAAAAGTAATTGGGAAAAATAATGAATAAGCTGTCAGTTGTAGACATCCACCACAGTTTACATCCTGGTTCCAACCTTCCCATATTTGCTGTAGTTGTTGGTGCACACACTTTTCCTGTACCTTTTGGGATAATTGTAGGTTTTTGCATCCAAATAAAGTGAATTAGATCATCTGACTAAACTGTTAAAAACAGCCTGACCATCTGACTGTTTGTGTCTTTCCCTGTGTAGTCTGATTCACAGGATGTAGACTGCGCATCTTAGCAACGTATCGTCAAACAACAAGATGTGTGATGTGTCACAAATTAGCACTGTGATATCTTATGAATAAACACCCCTCCCAGCATGGGCGGATTATGAGATAATGTACCTCTGGGAAAAGACATACAGGCCCCACCACCTCTCCCACATAGGGGCAAGACGCACAGACTTCTTAGTTATTTAGCCTGTGTGGTTTTGTATCTCTTTGTATTTGTTTGTGTCTGTGTTTTTGTCCCTTTTTGGAGTCCTATTGCATTCCTCTTTGTAGTCATTTTCTGTCTCTTTGCAGTTGTTGTGCGTCTCTTTGTTGTTGTTTTGCCTTTGCCTCTCTTTTTTGTTGCTTTTCTGTCTCTTTGTGGTTGTTTAATGCTGTTTGTTAGTCATTGTGAGTCTCTGTGTGTCTCTTTGCAGCTGTTTTACATCTATTTATAGTCGTTTTATGTTTCTTTGTGGTCATACATATGTGTCTCTTTGAGTGACATTTGTGGAATTTAAGACTGGGGAGCCCCTGGCACTTTGGGCCCCTGGGCCTGTGTCCTGTAGGCCTGTTCAGTAATCCATTTATGTCCACAGGGTAGGTTAGTTTTGGGAAAAGAATCATTGTTGGCCGGCATCGCAACGTTACGTACATACATAACTTAGAATAAATCAACTTTGACTTTGGTTTTGATGCTGGACACAAACCCCGGTCTTCTGAATCAAAGTCCTATGTTTGTGTGGCCCGTCCATCCACCTAACCTTTCTCCCCATGCAGACTCTGTCGCTCTTCATACTACGTAACCTGATTTCCTCCTTTTCTCCTGTCATATGATTGACGACAGCCTGCAGCCCATAGATCATGTGATGATAGCCTCCTAGCTCACTATTACGTGGGTTATATGTGAATTAAAGGGTATTACTTTTAATAGGTCTAAACACTGAATGAGAACAGCCTGCAATTGGCCGCCTAATTCAAACAGAATTCTCCTTCCCTTCTACTATCTCGACACTATTTTTCGAGGGCACCATTGCTTTGTCCTGGGCTTAGCGCCTCTGAAGACAACTGTGATTGGTTTAAAGCAACACGAACAACTTAGAGCATTTTCTCCCTTGGTGCGGAGCTATGATGGGTTCAGACAGACTTTTGTACAGTGCTGGTACAGTCCAAAAACAAGTGTGGAGATAGGTCGGGCTATGAGAGACTATCCCTGTGAGACTAACTGAGACTGTTCTCACTAGAAAAACAGCAACAATGGTCTTTGGTCAAACACTTAAAACAACTAGTGTTATGTTTACCTAACCTTTTGTGATCTTGGAAATAATGATTGAGATAAGAGTTTGCCTTCGATCCATGAGACCTTTGTTCATATCATGTGTGCTGCCGCCAGTCAGCCTCAGTTTATGTCCCAGTAGTTTTAGATGCCCAAACATAATCAAACCTAAAAGCTACACTAATCTATATATATATATATATATATATATATATATATATATACATATATACATAATTTACCAGTGGATCAAAGGACTATTTGTAATGTATGAGAGGTAACTCATACTGACAGAGTCAAAGAGAATTATCCACCAACTCCACACTTCTCCTTAAATGAGTTGAGCTTTTTAGCCTCTTTTAGCTTCTTGTTTTGGTTTTATGGCCCACAACTTTACAGTTTAGAACACTCTCATCACTCTCATCAGCATCACTTCCAGCAGCACAAGCCCAGTACCAACGATGGCAACAAAGTTAGCGATTAACTGGTGAACAAAGCCAAATAGTGTGTGGAGTGGAGTGGAGACCCAACCAGAGCTAAAATTTATTTAGGTGGCCAAAAACATGACTTAATATTGTTCTGTGTCTGCTGGATGTGTAACTGTTTGCTAAGACATTTGTCACATTCACTTTTTAAGTTGAAATTGCTTGCATAAAAACTTGTTCCCAAAAATCCAAAATTTCTTCAGTAAAACAATAAGTATTTACATTTTATTGGCAAGCAACCCATTTTGACCATGCAAATACAGTTTTTCTCAATTGCTTAGACACATTTCTCGAAACTAAGCTCCATTCCTCAAAACTCTAAACACAAATCCAAAACTGCACACTCAACTCCCCAAACGTCAAACTTCCAGGTCAAAACCAAACTTTGCCTTCACACATCACACAATAGTCCAGAAAAACACACACACTACAACATAGTCTTAGACACTGCGGAGATCAATTCATAACACTGCCACAAAAAACCTAAAATAAATAATGTTGCTTCTGGTTCTCCCCCACAAAACCTCTTTATAAATGACAAACACAATAGACAAATGTTTTTACTTTTTTTATTCATAAGGGAGGAAAAAAAGAATAAAAACATATTTACACAAAAATATAAATACAGAAAATGGCAAAATAAAATGGCAAATACAGAAAATATTTCACTCTTGTACAGCATCGCGTCTCTGGTCTGGGTCAGGCCAGAGAACCTCATCCACATCACATGCTATATTGGCCCTTGCCAGGCAGCAGGGGAAAAATGCTCACCTTCTCCATGGCCTGGAGAAGGTGAGCATGAACACAGGGGCCTCTGTCATACACCTTCCACCACTATGCCGAAAAAACTCCTCTATGGGGTTTAGGAAGGGGGAATATGCTGGTAGGAAGATATTGCTGGTTATTGGTGAACCAGTCACTAACTAGAGCAGCCCGATGGAAACTTACGTTGTCCCAATGACAACGTAGCACGGCTGCTGTAGTTGTGCTGGGTCCCTCTGTTCTAACTGATATATATGGTCTCGCAGACTATCAAGGAAAGTAAGGAGAAGCATTGTGTTATATGGTCCAAGGATGGCATGGTGGTGGAGGACCCCACCGGTGGCGGTGGCTGATGGTGGCACACATAGTGATATTCCTTCCTTGCTGGCCAGGGACATGCATGATAGAGCTTAGATCGGGCCCAAAAAATTCAGCCCGACCCGGCCCGAGCCCATGCATGTTATGTCCAGGACTGGCCCGGCCCGTCCAGTTAACTGTAATTATGGGCCCAAGCCCGATTTAAACCCAACATTTTTCAATAAATTGGCTGTTATAATTAACGCTAAGGACACACCGAGCGCGTTAGTGCCGCGGAAGTCCTGCGAGTGTACTCGCAGGTGCTTGACTGTCCACACAGGCAGCGCATTTCTCCTGCGCTCTCTGCGCCGGTTAAACATCGACTCCACTCGTCTGTTCCCATCAGTACACGTTTTTTCACTTCAACAGGTCATTTTAAACATGGGTAAGTCCATATTTTCATTGTTTTTTTTATAACGTAATAAGTTAATGACAATTTGTCATTGCATGTCCATGTATTGAGCGTGTTGGGTAAACACTGAATGAATAGGGCTTATTTTTTGGAGGCACGGAAAGCCGCTGTCCCTCCCACTTATCTCTACCCGGCTTGGGCCTGCGGGCCGGGCTCGGGCTCGGGATCGGGCAGAGAATCTAAGCTCTAATGCATGATGGCTCGTTGGCCAATTGTGTTCCTCCCCCTTCTTCTCTTAGTCAGGTCGAATCCTGCTTCATCAACAAAGATCATCTCGAGAAGAACAGGTCACCCTTCGACTTCAAAGATTCCCTGCAAAAAACATATAAAAATAATAAAAAATATAGAAGAGTACTGTAAATGACTACTCCAAAACACATTGCTAGAGGGTGCAAATGGTAGGCCATCATATATGTAGTTCGTTCTACAGTATAGACAGCTGTACTGTACAGTAACAATACAGATATTGTAACATACTGAAATACTTCATGCAGTATGGTAACCCATACCTGCACATACTCCTGTCGCTGGTCTTTCACTCTGTCAGTTTCTTTCAAAAGGGACATTCTTTTCTTTATTCTTTTCAGAATACGGTCGATTGTTGAGATACTAATGGCATCAATTCCTCGAAAGACTTGTTGATCCTCGACGACCCGCTGTTGAATCTCTCGAAGGCGAATTGCATTATTGGCAATGACCATGTTGACCATTTCCCTCTCTTGCTCGTTGGACACCAGCCTTCTCCTGCCTCCACCAGGTGGTCGTCTCTCAGTTCTGCAAAAACAGAAGTGGGATGGGATACTGTAACTGTAAACCATCCATACTGTAACAAAATGGGAGCCTACAGTAATTCCACATTACATACTGTAACTGAGATGCATACAGAATAATAGAGCAAACAGCTACAATAAATATATACATGCTGTACAGTACTGTAAGAACTCAGGGTACAGCAATCTAAAGTAGAGTACAGTAGAGAGCAGTATGTACATAAAATACTTACCTATTTTCCTGCCTGAAGGTCCGTATGATGGAGGCAACAGTGAAGCGGCTAAGGTTTGGCTGCACTCGTTGCCCAGCCTCCCTCATTGTCAGGCCATGCACAAGGACATGGTCAACAAGAGTGGCACGAATTTCATCACTCACTACTTGTCTCCTCGGCCTCAGCCTCCCTCTTCCTCTTCCTCTTCCTCCTCCTCTTCTTTGACCTCTTCCTCTTTCTTGCCATCCTGGATCCATTGTTCTAAAAAATGAACTGACCCAGGGCCCTTTTATCTGTGTATTGGACGTTCTGATTGGTGTGTGAACAATTTTGTCTCCTAGTGTTTTCAATCAGGTAATTGTGTGCTAATTGGGTTCAGCCTTTGCTGACTGAGTGAACAATATCGAATGCTTGTGCTTTCTGAATGAACACAAGGTGCAGGCAATGATAATTAAGGAGATTTGTGTGTACAGTTTTGCACTAAAAGTTAAACTAATTTGAATCATGTGTGTAAACAGCTCAATACGGGTAACAGTTTAGGGAAATGGGCGTGTCTTTTGGGAGATGGCATTATGCATTAGGATATTTAGTTCATAAGTCTGGTAATAGTGTGTAAGCAATTGAGAAAAACTGTAATAATCTCTATAAACAGATATCTGCATAGGAATTCAGAATCTGTAAGCAATAGCACAAGATTTGGTACTGACAGTGTTCTGGTTTCCATTTGTAGTCTGTTAGTATTCCTAGAAGTACTGACCAATCATATTTGAGCAGGCACAGCAGAGAAAGTCTTTGCCCAGATATCCATTATCCATTGTCTGGATATTCGCTTGCTACACCGGAACCTCTGAAGTATTGGCCATTGCCCCCAGAGACTAAATCGTCATTAGACTGATTGCCAATGGGTTCTGAAATACTTACTGTTGTCTCTAAGAATCAAATTAGTAGTAATGTGATGTTATGATGCCACAGGACCTCCTTGGGGTATTTGGTTGGGCATACAAGTAGCTTACCCCAGACACCACTGTTCACATTCCATCTCCCATCAGTGATCAGCATTGATTTCTTTTAACCATAACCACTCCTTTGTCCAACCTTTAACAAGTGGTTATAGTTCACTAAATCAACCAAAACTTGATCCATAAAGATGACGGTTGCAAAATGCTGGAAATGACCTGTTTTGATGTTTAACTTGGAGGACTTGTCGAATTTGTCAATGTCGCAGTGTTACCAGATCTCAGCAATTTAAATCATACCAAGTTACTGTAGCCGAAATGATGACCAACGCTACAAAAGACCAAAGTTGTTATAAAACATAATGATCCTTTTAAGAAAGAAAGATAAAGACAGAAGGAGATGAATCAGTGAAATGGAGAGTAGAATGAGGCAGCATGTGTGTGTTTACATCGTATGGGTATTTGTGTGTGTGGGAGGGTAATTCAGCCATATCTGACCCTTAGCAACTGTCCCCACCAGAGACAAGTCTCCTCGCTGTCAGCCAGTGTAATCCTCAGCCAGTGGGAAGAGTAGGATACCACGCTCGCCCCGGCGTCATAACTTTGTGACCTGGAACTTTTTGATTGACCCCGGGGGGATTTGGGATTAAAGTGGGGAGATAATGTGTGATGGGAGGATGAGGAGGGTGTGTGTGTGTGTGTGTGTGTGTGTGTGTGTGTGTGTGTGTGTGTGTGTGTGTGTAGTGATCTGGGTGTTAAGGAAATCCTGCTAGAATCTGTATTTAAAGCCAGGGTGAATACACACTGATGGCCTAGCAGACACAGACAGAGAGAAATGATTGTGGCTATGTGGAAATATTAAGTTATGTAAGAGATATATGGAAGTACGTACCATCCCACTATCACTATCTCTCTCTTTCTATCCCCTCTCTCTCACACACTCCTACATGTGCAGAGTATGCAGGACCTGAAGCGCTGAGAGAGGTTAATATATTATGACCGATCGCCATTCCAACCTACACATGAGCCTCAAATAGACTCAGGACTTCTAGCATGTGAATGTTCCAGGAATCACAGCAAAATGGACGCTGCAAGCCTCAGAAAGATAATAATCATATGGCTGCCTTCTAAAGAGATATTCAACAGATTTAGGACTCGTTACATGTTAATATTTTGATGAGCAGAAGTCACTGAAGACTGGGACCGGCTAGGCTGACTTTCTATTGATCAGTGCACTGCAAAATATCAGTTAAAGATATAAATATCTAGAGATACAGTATAATCCTGCCAAGCACCAACTGACCCTTTGCTAAGCCTTTCCCTTTATGTTAGCAACTGTAATTAGGCACGGGAGGCCTGTCAAGCTTTCAGAACAAGGGAAAATGATGAAATGGTGTGCATGTTGAAACTGCAAGTCTGACAGTAGATATCCCTAAAGTTTAGAGGGGGGTGAAAGCGCAAGAGGAGTGATGTTGGATACGGATTAAACAGTGTGGAAGATGTCTCTCACAGCAGGATCCATCGAAGATCAACAAAAACACCTTTGTTTGCTCCAAGTTAAGGTGTTTACCAATGTTAGCTGGCTTTGCACGTTCACAAACAAAGACAGTTGAATATTTGTTATTAATTAAATTAGCAAAGGGTATTATGAAACCTGTTCCAAATGAAATTATCTAAATTTTTGGCCAGTCTGTTTGGTGGTGTGGTGCTCAGTTGGTCAAACAACTAGGCTATAGACAGAATCACCACCTAAAAAAAAGCCCACCAAAAAGTCATTATCAGTTTAAGTGTGCGCTCTATTCTGAAGCGTCAGACAGTTCTCCGATAGATTGGTAACTGAAATATTACAGTTACAGCTAAAAATCATAACAGAAATCGCCAAGTTTGGCGAATCTCCACAATGGAAATCAATTGCCAGTTTTCCACTCAGAAGTGATTGTTGTTGTTAGGGTGACGTCACAGTGATTCAGTCTTGGATTGATTGTTATAAAACTTTGCACAGACATTCATGGTCCCCAGCAAATGAATGGCTCACAGTTTTGTTCTTACCCAGATATTCATGTATTTTTCAGCTGGAGCTAACAATAAATAAGTCTGAAAAGTGGATTTTTGTCAGTAATACTCCAAACACCAAGGGAAAACAAGACAGCTTTGCTTATTTCACAACAATCAGGCCAATCTTAGACCCAGGCGAGAGAAAAACAACACTGACAATATTACCAGAGGCTGCACCATGTCATCTTATTAGGCTATCCAATCCTAAGTCCAATACAATGTTATTGTGATTTGTTTTGCAATATGTTGAAAAACAAAATCACAGTATATATTTTGATATACTGAAATTTCTTACCCATTTTCAACTGCAAATTATGTTCCTGAAGAAAAACTTTTATAAGATTTCAGGCTGTTCATCTCACTTCAATCATTTTCGTTGCAGCAAAATGTAGAATGGACTGAAAAAGCTATTTCATTTTAGTATTCTAGTTGGCTACCAAAAGTTTAATTTATAATTGCCATATTAATGATTCATGTCATTAAAAAAAATCAATACTATTTTGCGATACTGTACTGTATTGATGTTTCCTTTCACCCTTAAAGCGACACTTACCTTTCTGGAAACTTTACACTTTTCTTTGTTTAGGTTAAAATGCTATTAATAAGCTGATGGCACACTGAAATGTAAGTGAATTCCACCAGAAATAAAATCTCATAATTATACCATTCTCATATGGTTCTAAGAAAACTCCGACCAATCATTGCATTCGGACCAAATGCAATGATTGGTCGGAGTTTTCTCCTGTCCTGTCTGTCTTCCCCACGTGGAGGCCTCCGACTGACGTAACCGCTTGCGTCGCATCTAAGAGCTAACCCCATCAAACCAGCTGTTCCCAGCGTCCTTCTGGTGAAAGTCCGCTTGCTGGACACGAAAATGGATTACATCCAACTGTGGAGATCCACTCACCGAGGAGTGAGGGACTGCTGCGTCCTTGTGCTCACAGAGACATGGATGAATCATCTGGTAAGTTCCGTGGTGTATACACAAACTATTCATAATGCTGTGATGTGAAGAGGATCTCCCAGTTCTGCTCTCAGGATGTGGAGTTTTTGACTGTGAAGTGTCGACCCTTTTCATCTTACTATTGCACTATATGTTCTTTCTTATACGTTGCAGAAATGTTGCATGTTTGTAAATGTTTTGTTTCTTTTTGCTTGGGGTATGCGAAATGTCAGTTCGTTTTTGTGCTGCGCATAAAAATGACACATAAAGAAGTTCAGTTCAGTTCATAACATTATATATGACAACA
>NC_065518.1:29467541-29491468 GCF_006386435.1 Epinephelus moara | reverse complement strand
GTCTATCATAGACATAATGAGGACGTAATGGAGGAGGGGGGAGTAGGCCTGTGGAGGGAGGTGGAGTTGCAGGAGGAGGGGGATGGCACTTTGGAGGGAGGCGGGAGTTGTGGATGTTCAAAGTGCTGTGTGAAATGCAAGAAAGGTAAGAGTTGCTTTAACCGACAATATTGTTTTTGTTTTTTTAATTGGTTAAAGCCAGTCTTTAGTACATGAACTACGCAGTGCTGTACAGCTGCCTGTATAGAATAATCCTGCATCACTGTGACATTGAAGTCAGTTTTACTTACTTTAGATCACAGTACTAATATTGAGAGAGATGGCGCATCTAGAAAGCTAAAGGAGCCCTAGTTGAAGAGAGAATGGTTTGTAATGTTTCAGGTCAGATCTTTGTTTTAAAATATTAAAGGCCACACACCCATGGTACAACCACACAGGTGATGTCATTTATTTTGGATGATTACACCTCTTCTTAGAATTCGGTGCGCATGCACAGACTAAAAGGCATTTCTCACCAAAGCTATGAAAAAAATGTGGTGGGAAATATAGAAAATGCACATGCAGATTTCCTGAATGAAAGCTATGCACACCAGGTCTGGTGCACATAATCCTCATTTCTGTTTCAGTTTTGTCAAAGAGTGAGGAGTGCCCATGTCCACTCCACACAACCAAAACCTATCCAGACAGAGGATGTCTAAGGGGCTAACATTAACTACACAATACAATAACTAATTGGACCCCTAATTTGATGCTAATGCTAGCTGTTGTGGCTAGCCACATTCTGTGACCAACATAAATTTTAGCAAGTGTATAGGCCTGTTAGCTACATTACTATCTTCATTGTGTCCCAGCTGAAGCTGAAACCACATTGATAAGACATTCCCCCATTTTGGCAGCAAACTAGCTTTGACCTGGAGGTATTACATAAGCTGGAACAAAGGATTTCATCAGTCAAACATGTATTTTAGCAAGCAGTAATTCACTGACATTGAGGACAATCCAAATATATTTTTGCCCTGCACGAATATTCTGCAGGGGTGTGCAAGCATTCATAAGAACCAAAAAATATTTTTTTAATATTTCCATGTGAACTTTTCTGACCAAAAATATTTATTGACATCTCCTTAACTCTCCACTTAGCTTTTGTGTCTGCTTCTAGGGTGGGACAAACTACACCTAAAGGGGCTCTTACCCCACTGCAAGGTAACTCACTGTCTCTAATCATTTAATAAATGGAAGGCAGCGGAGGGGAAGTGGTTTCCAACACAGCAGTAGGGCTATTAACCGGTTGCAACCCACGTGCACGTACACAGATTTTACTTTGCTGTGCTGAGTTCACCATGTTGAACTTCTGGTAGTTGCTGCCTGCCTAGCCGATCGATTAGCAGGCATCATGAAAGCATAAAGAAAACAGGATGGAGGAGCTGATAATGTTGGTGTCTGAATACCCAGAATTATGGGACTAGCAATTTATAAGGACAACCAGAAGAAAAACTGGGCCTGGGATAATGTTTCCACCAAACTTCAGATGACTGGTAAACTGTCCAAATACGTAGAGCTCTTTTCATAATTTGAGTGGTTTTCATTGTCTTTCTACATTATGAAGCTACAAGCTAGCTTGCACTTCTGCCAGTGTTCAACTAAGCACCTGCCTGTCATTGCAGTTGTGGACCATAGTCGCAGCGGCCGCTTTTAAAAATGTTTTGCTTTTGCAGGGGACGTTTTGTCTTGTAGGTTGGCAGTGTGAAAGCAGCTTTTATCATACCTCAATCATTGTCATTGGTACATTTAGTCAACTGACGTCACATAATTCCAAGCATAGATCTGGGCACCTTCAAACTGAGCAGAAATCTAATCAGCCAAACTTAATAAAAACATGTGATGATGTGCAGAGCCTTTAGAATGAGTCTGAGAATCTGGTGTACTTGCTACAACTTAATAAGTGTAATCCTTGAGGTCATTATCCCTCACTGAACACTAGGAATAAAATATAGTCCAACATCTTTATTTGTAGCCCTCTACTCAGGTTGATTAGCATGGGGGGAGACCAAACAGATAGCTGAACTTGTTTCCTATTGGTCAGTAGGGATCATCATCTCTCCTACAATCCTATCTAACTTTTTGTGAATAAATACCACCAGCTTTGTTTGTACCACCATCACTTTTTCTTTCCCATATTTTTCTCTCTCTGCAAGTGTGTTTGTGTGTCTGCGTGGAGGGAGGGGGTTACATGCCACTTAGCACGGCAGCCTAGTGACGCTCTGAGCCTCTTACACAAGTCCATTAGCAAGCTTGTGCGCACACAAACACACACACACACGCACATGCGGATTAGGTGTCGTCACACCAAAAGGCAACCATCACGGCTGCTGGAATGTGGACAGGGTTTCCTCATATGAGGCGGCTCAAATTAGGAAAGGAAATGAGAAGGGAAGTCAGGTGGGGCTGTGGCTGAAAGGTCAAAGATACAAGAGAAGCCCTCACTAAAAGACAGCCTCACACACACACAGGCACACACACACACTGAGCAGCACAGTGTATCATAAACAAGCATGTGATCCTTCTGTGAGCTGACCCATGGAGGGGTCAAATCAAAAAAGGGGTGACACACATAGACACAGAAGGTCATGCTTTTAAATCTTATCTTTGCTTCTGTAATCGTGGGCTTCAATGATCTCACCAGGTTAATAAACTTCACAGAGAATAGCCGCTGTCTGAGCTGATAGGGGATTGATTGCAGCTTTTGTCCTGCAGCTCTTTACAATGCTTTATATCTGCTTGTGTATTCAGCAGCAGTTCCTCTTTCTCCACTCGGCGTCTTTGACCAAGGTGAAACATGACTGGATGGGATTTTCTATCTGTCTGTGATGGACTGTGAGAGACATGGAGCCAGTTTGTACGTTGGGCTGACTAACATGGGTGCAGCTCTGTGGATAAAGAGACGTTGGGCTCAGGGCAAGGGGGAGAAATACTGTAGCAGCAGGTGGGGTTTAGCCTGAAACTCTGTGTCGGATGATAAAGTAAAATCTTCGCTGCACTTTCCACACCACCATCTCTGTGATTTACTGCATTCACCTTTGGGTGCTACAGTCATTCTGTCATCAGCTGAGAACCTGCTCAAGAAATAGCTCACGTCGCCCTCTTCTCACAGAGGAATGACTCTTCTCTACTCACTCGACTTGTTCTCTCAAACTTAAATCTCCTTCATCTTTCTTTTCTAACACTTTATTCTTTCATGGCTGTTCCCATGGCGATATTTTGGGGCATTAAAGCCATGACCTTTACCTTCCCTGTACTGATTCCTTGTAATGTTGATGATCTTGGAATTAATCTTATTTAATGTTGCACTCTTTCAAAGTTGCCCTACATTAAAGATGCTTTATACACTGGGGATGTGATGAATAAACAACATGTAAAATGTTAAATACTTGCCTGAGAATGTTTCTCTTCAAAACTAGTCCGACCAGCAGTGATGCGATATTTCGACGGTAGCAATTCTACTTCAGTAAAGGGTTTTGATGGAAATAGATTTCACAAGTAGTGGTGCTAATTTGTGATAATGGGTGGAATCCTACTGACCCAGAGCAGCATGTGGCAGTCAGTCTGAGGTAAGTTGCTGTGAAGCCTAAGCTACTGTAAGCTGTTTTATTGAGTTTCCTTTTAGCAAAATGCTCTGTGTGAATTTGAGCTCTCTCTGGTAAACAGTTGCAGTGCACAAGTCTTGGGCTTTTATTGTGAAAAGTAACAACAGACAGAGTGGATCTGATATGCGCTGCCTTTGTCAAGGTTCAAGAAAGTAATAAAGTTTGCCGTGTTGTGTTATGATCCTCATAATAAAAACCAATATAATTGGTTGAAGGCCATGGATGGATTTTAGAACAGGCCTACCAGACAGACAGACTGGTCTTCCAGTCCCCCTGGCCTTCAATTGCAAAAATGTCAAAAGTCAAATTAACACATACTGACCAGGAAGAGACTCAAACTGACCACAAAAAGACACAAAACCACCACAAAGTCTGTGTGTCTTACTCCTGTGTAGGAGAGGTGGTGGGGTCCTTTGCTTATCTGTGCCCAGGGGCCCCACTGTCTCATAATAAGCCCATGTTGATGCCTTATTTGAGGGGCGAAAGCTCAGGAGAAATGGACCTTGCTGATGATGTTGCTTTTTTGCAGCACAATATACACATTCTGCGCAAAAGTATTCAAGACAAAAGCAACAGTTTGAAAAAATACATGAAAGTGCCAATTAATTGCATTATAAAAAAAACACCACTGGTGTCTTAAGGCCTTAGGAGTATTTACTTATCAATGCAACACAGCTGTATCAGGTTTCAACTGCTTTTTAGCTCAGTTCATGCAACAGCAAATCAAATGGTGACATTGTGTCATGTGACTTTCAGGTGGGTATATAGTCAGCATTTTTCCAATCTAGGTTCCCTTGTTTCAGAGTCAGTGTTGTTTTTTTAATGGGTTTTTTGGTTAGATGTCTGAAATTAGGTCTGTGATTAACACAAGCTAAAGAGACTTTCACGTTTTTTCTACGACATAAAATACGTCAGTAAATACCTCACATAAGAACTCTGAAGCTTCTATGTGTCTTAAAAATGACAGTTGCTAACAAGTGGCTAAATGAGACTACAGGACGTCATTGCGCCAAACATGGCTTTACAGTCTTGTTATGGTGGTGATGTTAGGTCATGCAGCTGTGGTGTAGTTTGTTTATAGTCTAACATTAGCTTTTATTACTGGGCGATTGCATTTAGGCTTCAATAACCAAGTGGTGTTCATTATGGAGATGATCTTGCCGAACAAAATATGTAAGTATCATAAAGTTCTGTTATTTTTAGTGATAATCCAAAATCAAATGGAAAATCCCGTAGGCTTTTTGACGAGGGAACCAGTAGGATGCTAACTTCTGCATCTGCCTACAGAACAACAGTGGAGGGTTAACAACTGAACACAAAGCAAAAAAGAAAATCATCATGATGATTTGGGGTGATTAAATAATTTATAGATGAAATTATAATACATTAACATTATCCACACATCTTGTCATAATCCTGGTATTTAAAGTTCATAATGTAATGTAGTGCTGAAACAACTAATAAATTATCTGACTGACAGGAGAGTAAACAACAAATTTGATTTTTTTCACTTCTTAAATCTGATGATGTGATGCTTTTTTAAGTTTATATGATTTTAAATTGAATAACTTGTGTTTTCAACTTTTGACCATCATTCTCGGAACCCATCGGCTGTATTCGGCGTCTGACTTGACGGCAGTACAGCCTCTGGGGGCAGACCCCCGATTTTTTGGCATTCCGGTTTGATTTGGGCGGAGGAGGCGAATTTGCAGTTTGCAGTGACGCCAATTATGTTCCGCCTCGTTAGTTCACTGCACGGACCGTATAACCTGGCAACAACTGCAGCCGGCTCAAACATGATTGATCAATATCACGCGGACTACAAACAGCCTACAACCGGAAACCAGGGCTCTTCTTCCAGAGGCAAGATCTCCGGGGTTTGCCTACAGAGTCTACATTCACTGAATGTAGAGTCTGTATATAGAGACTATTTGACCATATACAAAAAGCAATCTGAAGATGTCAATTTGGGAATGAGTATTTATTGACATTTTAAAGAACGTGATAATGAATCTATACATCAAGACTGATTACCAACAGCCCAAAGCAAGCGCCCGCTCCAGAATCCCAGACCTTCGTGAGCTTGAAGGCTCCTGGTTCAGCTTGTGTTTAATACACAGAGAGTGTGACAAACAGAAGTCAATAGGGGCCCACTGCTCAGTTTTGCTCCAGGGCCTCATAACAGGTTACTCTGGCCTGGTTGCAGCCCTTATAGCTGTGAAAAGAATACATTCTGGAAGTCTGATGTAGGTTTGTTGATGGACATCAGGACTAGGATACTAACACAGCTGAAGCCTCATGTTAGCTTTAGCTAGACCTAAGTATGCATTTTATATGGACCATGCTGGGGAGGAATCACTTCACTACCATTATGTACAGCGTGAATGATTACAGTCAAAACTGTCGAGCAGTGACTCTTCTAATGCACTATTTTCATGTGAGTATTGTATTAAGACAGATTTTTAAGAAAACCAAACCTTTTCTTTAATGTAGTTTTGAATGTGTACAACAGATCTGCTGGAAGTGACGTTTAACATGGCATCATTATTATGTTTACGTGAACAAAATATTCCAGTTTTTGCATTTTTTCCCCAAAAAGACAATATTTTTACTAATCTGTTTATATGGCTAATCAAATTTAATATTCTAGAAATATTTTCCATTGATTCATATGTCACTTGTGCCATTTTGTGTCAAAATAGCGTTTTTTAATAGTTTTCCACCAGTGACGGACTTGTTCAACAATGCAAACACAAGCTCCCCCTTCAATTATTCAATCATAGACAGATTATGAGACAGTGGGCCCCTGGGCACAAATGTGCAAAAGGCTCCACCACCCTTCCTACACTGGAGCAAGACACACAGGCTCTGTGGTTTGGGCTCTTTTCTTGTTGTTTTGCATCTCTTTGTGGTCATGCTCAGTCTTTTCTAGTTGTTTTGTGTGTATTTGCCATTTCCCTGGTAAGAAAATGGTACAGTAATTTGAGTGACCAGTGGGGCCCCTGACACGTTGGGCCCCTCGGCCTTGGCCTGTTAGGCCTCTTCAGTAATCCATCCATGCCTTCAGCCACCTCCTTGAAAAGGTCAGCGTAGCAAAATTGTTGTATACAATTCTTTTGAAATGTTTAAAAGCAGGTGTGTTTCTACACTCTGACCCACAGCCTTGCAAACTGCTGGCTAGTTGGTTTGTGTACAACGCATCCATGACACCACACAGAGTCCACTGTAAAAGGCAAGAGGCTGTGTGTTGCAAGGAGCAGAAAAACCCCAACCTAGATAAATGCATTGTATATATGTCAAAAGAATGTTCCTGAAACCTAATTTATATGCATTGTGGTTGACACTGAAGGAGGGTGATAATACAGTCGTGTAACAGAGCAGTCTGTCTGTTTTGCCCTGTTTTCTCTGACCTGCTATATAAACAGAATGGTTGTTGGAGGCGAGGCCGGTCCCTGACGCCAGAGGGGGGAAGGGAAGTCGGGATGCTGCAGCAGACTGCGGACTCCTCGAGGACAGCGCAAGTCCATCTCATCTCTTAATTACTGTCGTCCCTGAGACCCAGCCGGCTAATAACTGCTCCGCTACTGCAGCGGGCTGGAGACTCCAGCGAGCACGAGCAGATGGAGGCAGAGAGAGAACCTCTCAGCTTCACAGCCAGCCAGAACAGATAGGGCTCAACTAGGCCTTTCTTGACCATCTGGACTAATATGCAAGCACGGCTCGTACACACAAACACACACACACACTTTATTTTTGTAATAACACAGGCCGTGCTACACCCTGTTCCCAGTCACAGCTGATTTGTAAGAACATTTGTCATCATCATCACCTCTGAACACCTCCATTAGAGACGCTCTTGTCACAGAGCCAGCAGCACGGATACCTGCTAGAGAAAGTACAGTACATATGCTGCCGTACGCTCAGCCAAACAAGGACCAGTATTAGCGTTAGGCCTATTACTGTACTGTGCCATACATGGCTGGCCAGATAAAGTAGCATCCACACTGTAAATAGCAGTGCATTACTGTAAATACACACAGCTTTAACCTGGTCAGTGTACGTAACTGCTTTGGCGCTTCCCTTTCTTGGAACATATGGGCTGATGAGGATCAATGGCAGATATGGGCCAGTATTAGCACAGACACTAACGCGGCTAATCGCCCTAACTTTCTAAGATGTTCTTCTCTCTGCTGTGGACGAGCACACACACACAAACACACACACACACACTGACCTCAATCCCCCTTCTCTGGGCCTTTGGATCCAAGGGCACAGGTTGTATTTCAAGGCACTCTTGATCAAAGTCTGGCCAGCACACCGCAGCCAAAATAGTGCGGCTTCACAGTCAGCTAGTGACCCCTCGTGTCATCGGCAAGATTAAGACAAAAGAAACACACTTGTGTGAAGGGAGTCGGCAGGTGAGAGAGAAATAGTGTACAGAGCAGTGTGAAATACTGCATGGTTGGTTCAACCCTACTCTGAACAGGTTTCATCTCAGTCGAAATACACATCCTGAATATTTATATGTGATGCAAACTCTAAAAGAGAAAAGCTGTCTGAAAATTTTTGACAGTAAAACTGAGGTTTGCTCATAAAAATGCAAAATGAGCATAAATACAGCATCTGAGTCGTAATCAGTGAGGGATAATTCATCCTTCCCTTAAAATCAAGTGTTTGGAGCCTTTCTCACAGATTTTCACAGGTTTTTATTACACTTGCAGCATTTTTTTCCACACCCAAGGTTATGGTGCTGAGCGAGACACTAAGTAACACCAATATAATGCTGTTGGACAGGTAACAGCCAATTGTCATTTCCAAAAGCTTACAAAATAGTGATCCAATTGTGTTTTAGATAGGAGTGAAAGAAGTACTCTTTATTAGCTAAATATATACAAGGCTAAACTGGTTAGTTTACCTAACATTTACATATCTGTATAACATTTTGGTATCAGAAGTATTCTGGTTACTGTGGCATATGTAGTATTGACCAATCATGCTTCAGCATGCTTTGGTTGCCTGCAGGTAAACAATCTGTGTGGAGAGCAAAGGAGGCGGAACCACAGACTCTATATAAAGATGGACAACATGACAGCTCCCCTGAAGTGAGGCAAAAACATCTCAATCGCCCCCTGGTGGCTGGCTGCAGTATAGGTCATAATCCCCACCCCCTCCATGTTAGTGGATGGAACATGAGCCAAACTAAAAACTCAAACTACACATCAAATACATTTTTCCTTAAGATGGTCTCTGACAATTTAGGTAGTTGTTATCACACTAATGTTTGTTCTAGTGTATGTTTTCTGATTAGTTTGGTTTCAATTAGTTACCTGATGGTTTAAAAAGGGGGGGGGGGTTCACGTTGTGATTGACAGCTGTGTGTGCCAATCAGTGTGCTCACGATCAGACAGGTTCATGGGTGGAAACTGGATACATGCAGATGTCACCATATCTGGGATATTTTGGCTTCATTTTTGTACAGTGGGAGTAAGTACAGACCATTTACCATCTTTACAAAAAGTCTGTGGGCAGAATGCATTGCCTGAAATGAAATCTCAGAACCAACTGGCTATCGTTTGATAATTATTTAGCTCTGTATTAGCATTTTTTCTAATTCTTTTGCATTTATATGCAGAGATTAAGCAAATTGTTGTTTGGACCTGTCTCAAATTGCTAATCAAACTATGGAGGGAGGAAGGCACAGGAGAGGATGTCTTGGTCCGGATATCTGCTGTACACACTGTATCTCCCCAAATATTGGCCGTAGCTCCCAGAGGCTTATAGCTGTCAGACTGAGAGCAGATGGGTTCTGAGGTTGAAATGCAGCTGATGTTAGCTTGTTGTACAAGGTGACATTAAGGTAACATTTTATAAATTGTTAAATTTATTCCACAAGAAAGTAAGTAAGTTTTTAGCAACTGTTACTTGTTAGCAACAAGCTAGTAATCAGACTACTAATATGTTTAGCACTAATTTGGCCTTTTCTTAATTATTCTGGGGTCATCCCTGTGTTCATGAGAATAGTCTATAGATATAGATGTGTCTATAGATATAAACCAATATTGTAAGAGATAGGTAAGGGCTATCTTTGCAGTTCAAATTGCAAGAAAAATGAACAGAGATGAAGATTTCAAATGCAGTATGAATGGTAAAAATCTGGAGATGTCTCCACTGTGGAGATGTCTATGTCTAAAGTCACGAAAACTGTCTTGCACGCAAATTTGATGCCATAGGTTTCAAAGAGTATACACAGTAGGTTGCAAGTTGTAGTTGAGTGATTTCATCATATTGACCCAGGGAAACATGCATTGAACATTTGACTTCGGGAAAAGCATTGCTGAGAACATAAAAGCCTTTAAAAGGTCTCCCTAATATGTCATATTAAGAGGATATTGAGCTGGGAAACAAGGGACCCTGGGAACACAGATGGGCTCCCGTTATTTTGGCACCTCGCTCACTAATGTTAATATGATCACATTTCTAGGAAGTGTCTTTAAAGGAGCTGTGCATGACATTCAGATTCAGGTTCTGATTCAGAGTCTGAGCCAGGATTGTCTGCACACAGTTCTCAGTTTGGAGGTGGCTGAGCCAGTGGCTACTATCTGACGGTGGTAACAGCACTAACAACAGCGATAGTGCTAACAGAGCTAACGTTGGGTGCATTTGTAAATCCAATGTGACGCTCAGGATGCCATTACTCCACTATATCTTTACATAGTAAATAGTTGTTTGCTGCTGTTTTAATGCTCTAAAAGTTGTATATAGCTCCTTTAAATAGAGTAAAGATAAGGGTATATTTGCATAGTAGTTACACACTTGACAGGCAAGTTTATTTCACATATATTTTTTTCCAACCAAATTTATGGTGCTTATACCTCATCATCCCAAGCCAAGCCAAACAAACAAAAATCAAACACACAGCCAAAGTAAACCTACTCTCTTTCATTCTTTTGTGGTGGCAAAGAACAGTATTCTTCACATTTATTCTAACAGCATGGGGTGTGTTTGTCGCAGAATCCACATCATTGCAACACTGCGACACTCTCCAGAAGAAACACCAAAAGCCTCAAAACCAGCTTTTCTTATTTCTGCTCTCAAAAAGAAAAAACACTGCTGGTTTCTTTGCCAGGTTCATCTCTGCTTGTTATGTCTAACCTTGATCAAACTATCAAAATAATTTATAAGACCCTGGCAATCGAAGAGACGATCACAGGGAGTGAGAAGGTTTTATTTTCCTTTCCAGTGTCAATCACGTTCCTTCAGAGGAATTCACAGTTGGCCCTTTCGGCTGATGCAAAGTCAGGTCGGTCTGCTGCGATTCCTCTGACTCAATGTGTTCGCCTGCTTGCCCTCAAATTGGAACCAATCCTGAGTTGATATGTTTGTTATGGGGTTTTTTTCCAACACTTAAGTCTCAGTGGAAACTGCTCCCACTCAATTACATGCAAATGATAATGCTTTCTTACTCAACAAACACAATGAGCAGAATTACAGGTGCTCTTACTTGGATTCTGGGGTATGATTATCCCATCAACAGACATGTGTGCAGCTCTGAATGGACTGATGAACAACAGGCTGCCAGCTGCTGTGCAGTACTGTAAAGGTGGCCTGTATCTCTCACTTATATTGAACTGAGCAGCTGCTGCAGACTGGACCAAACAGAAGCATCATCGGTGACAGAAACTCGATTGCAGCTCACCTCGACCCACCTCATGTACAAACAACAGCCCGTAAAAACAACAGCAGCTCAGAGTTAATGCAGATAAGTCCCATTAACCTTTGTGAGCTCACGCTCTCCGTCTCTGCCTCTCTTTCTGTATCCCTGGGTCCACACTGTCCTTCACAGTCTTTCCATCTCTCTCATGAATGTTTGATGGTGCTGCCAGCTGCTCTCTAAGTCTGAGGGCGGCACGTGTTCCTGCTCACAAACACAGGCCCTGCATTGTTTTTGCCCTCAGAGGACTTTGAAAAACAACAGCAGCACACATGTGTTCGTATGACGGTAAAAAACACTTTCATGATAAGGGTTTTGTTAAGGCGGAATAGCATGAGGCGTGCAATGACAGTGCTATTTTAAATGTATAAGAAAGTCATTGTTTTGTGTCCAAATGCAGCAAACAACAGCGCCTCAGTCATTTCAAAAAATCTTTCACAAATGAAGTGTGGGCAACTTTCCCTCCCACACAAATCACCCTGACTCTGTTTTTGTGCACAGACATTTCATTTTCTACAGCCTTCCTCCTCTATTGTTTGAAGGGTTTTTTTTCAGAGTGAAGCATCCTTAATGGGGGGGGGGGGTTTGTTGACACACGCACACAAACATTTCTAATATGCGTCAGGCAGCTCGGCTACATTAAAAGAACAAAACATTTCTCTCACTCTTGTTTTCCAACCTCGCGTACACTCAGCGAGAGCTTCCACCTATCCTGACACCCTGAGGATTCTCTGAAAGAGCCATATGTCTCCTCAGCGTCGTCACAGCAACAATCTCAAGACCATCATGCACTTCTCTCTTATTATGCAAATGAAGCGGGATCCAGACCAGTGGCCTGCAGACAGACGGTCCACACGGGAGAGACGCTGTGCAACACTGACCAGCTGCCTAATGGGTGCACATGTATGAGTCACAATTTGGTAATGTGCTCGGTGCAAAGTTTGAAACTGAAGTACTTCTATATTTATTATTTCAAAGCATCAGTTTATTCAGAATGGGTTACGCACCCACACAAAGCTGCAGTATGAAACCATGTTCATATTAAAGTCATTTATTGTACATAATAGTTTTTATATTTAAATTCTTAATCTTATAGGGACGAGTGTATAGCATAGCAGCATATGATTATTTAAGCATTTATGGTTGCATTAATGTTAGCAAAATGAATGAAATGATAAAAACTTCAATTATTTAGTTTCTTAGGAATATGGCTGTGGTGAAATCTTATTGACTTTTGATCCAAAGTTTTAATTGTGTGATTATGTCATATTAAGAGTCTAGAAATAGAAGCTGATCAAGAGGTTACACAACAACTGAAATGTGAAAAAATCATGCAATATATAAAACCTAATTGCAGCTGAAAAACAGACTCTAATGAGACTGTTTTTCTGCTGTAAATGAGTTGACTGTAAATGCATGAGAGTTTGCAACCTGGTTCACCAGTTTATCATGTAACATTTGACAAAGAGGCCGTTTACACCTTGTATTACCATGCATTTCATGCATTACTGAATAGCTAAGACAGATCTAATATCATCTATGTCTATCATGTGTCTCCAGTGGACCACTTGTGTTCAGATTCCGTTACTACCTCTGTCACATAGAAGGTCAAATAGCCCTGTGCACCAATACAGGCTGTTCTCATAAACTGTTTGTACATTTTCCTATAAAAAGTAATGCATCACAGCTCGTACATATCACACAAAATCATGAGCCAGTAATTTATATATAACCTACACATTTGGGAAGGCCGAGATCACATGCCTAATGTGCTAATGGGACTAATGAAGGAAGCATTGCCTCAAGGAGGCAGGTTGGGATCGTCAATGGGTCACAAAACATGGGACTTTCCCACAGGACTTTCCCCAAGAGACTGGTGTATGGAACCGTGTGAACTTTGAGTGAACTTTGACCCATAATTTAAGGTATGTCATCACCATGTTTCTTTTTCTAAACCAAACACAGTAACTTTACTTGCCTAAATCTAACCTCTGTGACTTTATGTTAACTACGTAATTTTACGACTTAAGTACGTAAGGTCATTCTTGGGGTGCTAATTCGTGGGAGATGATATCAACCTTTGTGTGTGCATTTTTGTAGGATATCATACGCACCAGTGTATGAGGATATGTTGACAGTTATTACATCAACACTCCTGCTACCTGGTTACTAGCATGCTTGCTAATTACATTAGCAGTTCTGTCAGTAGCCTAGGGCTGGAGATATTACCATCAGCAGAATTCAACAAACCTCCTTCCATAAGGCAAAACAATGTACGATCATGCAATGCTTCATCAGAATTGTCGTAAAATTAGTGAGTTATAGTGTTAGCATGCTGTCACCAAAACAACCACCACACCGGGAATTGGTGGTACTTTCTTTGTCTCAGGATGTATTAGCATCTGGATCTGGGTCAACCCAGATGCAGGTTAATACCAGGAATAAACAGGGCAAGAAATATTTTACATCTGAAACTTGCTCAATACATTGTCCATTAACATTTGAATTTAAAAGAAGCAGACTGACACACTTTTTCAATGTTAAGCTTGAGACATGAGTTTTCAAACCATGCTGCAATGAACTGTTAGTGCTGCAACAGAATGTGAGAAGCTGACTGATTCTGGTAAGTTATTAATACAGAAACTTAAGAGAAGTGGGCCAAGGCTAGAGCCCTGTGGAATTCCAATTTTCTTTCTCTCTGAGAAAGACCATGTCTTATTGTTATTAAAAAACATCTGTTCTCAGTTAGGTAGGATTTTAACAGGTTTTGTCAATACGGGCTTTATTATCCATTTCTACAGCTGCTCTCAGCACTCAGCATTAACATTAAATACTATCCTGTAAATATAGGAGTAAAGAAATAAACCCATGCCCTGACTGGTTTTGTCCATATTTGTCCTCTTTCTGTCATCTTGCACTAAGCTGGTTTAGATGTGTAATGTCTAAATACTTAGGAATCTCCAGGTGGAAAACGTCTCCTCAGTTTATTGGCAAAAAGTGCATTGGACGCTGGCTCCCTGATCATTTTACTCTTTTAGGAAAGCAAAACAGAAGCAGATGCAAGTTTGAGGAAAAGTAACACAGTGACTGCTGCAAAAAGTCATTTGTACTATGTTACTTTATATATTTTGTAGATGGTAAAAACTCTTTACATTACTCATAGACTACATGTTTGTTGAGGCCAGACAGTATGGGATAGGAGACTCAAGCTGGTGTGAATTCGAACTCTGCTAATCTCAATAGCCCACTCAACCTTTCTCCTCATCCAGTCTCTTACGTCACCTGTCCATCTCCTCTCCAGTCCTCCTCTTCTCCTCCAACATTGTCCAGGCAACATACAGACAGAACTGGGTCATGGTGAACCTGAGGCCAGCAGCTCCCATTACTTTAGCTCCAGAGTCAAGACCTCAAGGCCTTGAATGAGATTCAAACATCAACTTTGGCTCAGACATTAGCTATCACCATCAGCAGTGTTGCTTCTAACCAACAGCCCTCCCTCAGAGCAGTTAACATAAATGATGAGTTTTGGACCCACTCATGGGTCAGTAACACACTTTTCCAACTCTGGGCAAGTGACTGCGTTAGTGGCTCAAAATGTTGATTTGAGTTCAGTGTGTTTATGTGGGTCATAGTTGTGCAAAGCATTTGCTCTGGGCTGTAGATGTTCTATTAGTGATGGATTCAAAAAGCCAAAACTTACAACACTTTACTGCCTCAAAGCCAGTGTTGGAGGTTATTTATCAAAAGTAGCACACAACAACTATCTCTTCTTTTTCCTCTAACAGAGAGAAGCAGTACTGTTCCATTTGCAGTAATTACCTCACAGTTACTGATCCAATAGAAACAGTAAGTCATTACTACAGTTTCACTCCTACAGCCTCATTAACCTTTTAATTGGTGCAGAATTCATGTGCACCTATACGTCATTGTGCAAATGTGTTTGCAAGTAATGGTTTATTTACCTCAATGACTGTATAGAAAAATGGATGACACATCTACATGTCCTCCCACTGTACAAAAATAAAGGCAAAATATCTCAGATGAAGTAAATATATTTGGATCTTGCACTGATGACACATCTAGAGACAGAATATGCATGGTAGTGATCTCTGCTGTATCAAGTTCCCTTCAGTACATTTATCCAACCAATCGCAGGCAGCAACATTGATTGCGAATACACCGATTGGCACACACAGCTGTCAGTCATGATGTCAAACCCGCTTTATATAGCATCAAATTACCAATTAAACCCAGACTTAGAAGAAAAACACTTGAGCATACATCAGAAACCATCTTTGGGAAAAATGTGTTTAGCGTGTACTTTGATCCTTTAGTTTGGCTCATGTCCCATTGGCTAACATGGAGGGGGGCAGTATTTATGCCCTACACTGCAGCCAGCCACCAGGGGGCAATTAAGATGTTTTGGCTTAATTTTGAGGGAGCTGTCATTTCGTCCATCTTTATTATGCAGTCTAAAATTACACACCAGGCAGACACAGAGCAGCATTCAAACACTGCTGCTCTGTCAGTGACCTGGGCGTTGTGTAATGCACACCTTTTTGCGGCGATATATTTCGCCCCTGTGGCAGCAGTTGTTGCAGGGAGGTCACCAGCTGAAGTCAACAAATACCAGCTCTGTCAGTGGACATCTGCGTGACATATGACGCACAAAGGCATTATAAAATGCACCAGTAACTGCTGTAGTACAGAGTGCAACAAAGTCCCTATGGGGTGGCTGGGTCCAACAAGCACTGGACTTTCACCCAAGAGCCCGTTGTTTGTTTCCCATGTGAAACCAAAAATCATTTTAAGCTAAGCCATAATGTTTTTTTCCCCGTGCTTTTGTTGTGTTTAACCTACGTTGCAAGTATATTTTGAAAAAGGCTATGCATGTCACAAGCAGAAACTGTCCACTTCCTGTGAAAATGGAAGTGTATTTTGAAAAGACACACTACATGTAACAAGTATAAATTGACATGCCAACCTGTAACATCAACAGCAGACGGAGAAGGTTACGTCACATGTTATATGTAGATGTGAAAGTCCACTGACTAAGCAGCCGTATTTGACAAATTGGGATAAGAACGCATTGGTTTAACAGAATTTTCCTGCTGAATACAGCTGCCTGCTGCTAAAAATAGTGTTGCGAGGTGTTGATGAGGGCAGACTTTGTGGACTGCAACAACCACAGCGAGCTAAAATCGGAGGGGAACTGCAAAGTTGGGTGATAATTCTGTGTGGGTTATTCACTGCAAGCTGCACTGTTCCCATTAGACATAAGCTGTGTTCGAAACCGTCCACTCACTCACTCACTCACTATTCCCTATTTCGTGTTTACTATATAGTGCACTACATGGGGAACGACTGAACAAGATTTCGGACATTAACTGAAATTTTTTCTTCTTCTTCTTCTCCTCTGGCAAAAGACGACCGCATTGCATTGTGGTATACGCGAGTAAAATGTAGGGTACATCGTTTGTTCACTCACATTTGCTGTGCATTGTGGGTATTTTATAGTCCACTATATAGTGAATGAAATTAACCACAGAGAATTCGAACAACACTACAAAATGGCGAACACACTATAAAGTGCACTATATCCGTGATAGGGAGCGATTTCGAATACAGCTCTGGTCATCTGATGCATTGTTAATATAAAAAACATTGATTATTGCAGCTTTAAATAAAACTTTAAGTTGTGATCAAGGCACATTAAATAATGAGCAGCAAATTTTATAATTCTAAGTACAGAGCTGACTAAACTGTGTGAGTGAAAATAAATAAGTAAAATAAAAAGTAATGTGTAATTCACTTACATGTTGATAAAAAAAAGAAATGAAACCTCCTTTTCAGCTTTTTGAAGTTTCAAGAACCAACATAGATTACTAATGGCTTAGCTGAAAGCTGAAAGTAATACATCATGCAACTGTGTGGGGAAACTTGAAATCACTCCCCTAACATGCTTGGCAGGAAAGTGCACATGGGATGCAGCACACATTCATAAGAGGCTTACAGCCTGGAGCTCTCTGTACACTGCAGCCCCAGTATTGCTTAATATAAGGTGATTGGCCCATTGCCCGATCAGTTAAGTAAGGCATCACTGTGACTCAGCAGGCAAACATACAACTGAACCATCTGAATCTACTGTCTGAACTCTGCATGGATAATAATCTATCCTCAGCTTATTTACAGATTCAGATACACACCCATTCTCAGCTGCCTTCAGCCGGCCATACTGGAAAACATCATATTTTAAACACAGTTCTGCATTGTAGTATCTACACTATATAATACCTTATCTTACAGAAAACATCCATACAATCTTTCAAATATCTTCATCTGATAACACACACAGAAGATTTGTCTTGAAGTTGCATATTGTTTTCTTAACAGAATGTATTGTTTTTGACCTTGAGACTGCAGCTTAAAAGGGAACCAGGAGAAACTGCTGCTGTCACAGTTATCCTGATGTCACAGAGCTCACAGAGCACCTACAGGGCTCATCGCAATAGTAACAGAACTTCTGTCACACAAGTGACAGTGACAGAAAATGCATGGAGCTGGATGGATGTGATTAAAACAAATACACAGGGAGATACAGGCAACATACTGTACATGGATATTGTTTTCATCTCAGCTAATAATTGACAGCTCCGCCCCATTAGTTACCATTGCTACACCTGTCAAGTTTTAAGTTCTCACACTGCCGATAATGCACTTTACAATGATTACAGAGGCAGATTTTACACATGAAGTTCTTCATCATTTTTCAAAGAATGGATCATTGATTTCAGACGGATTTTATTAGCTGGCTAGCTCATTATGCTAATAGAAGTCTCTTTTTAATGTTTTCAGCTGCCTCATATTAATAGAAAACCCTGTTAAGAAGATATTGATATTGTAGTTAAGACTGAGCATAGAGCCATATATCCCAGGCAAAAAGTCAACATCCTCACCAGGTGATAATCCATGTAACAGACACGGAAATAAAAGACATTAGTCTCATTCTGCAGTTTAGAGCTAGTTGGTATTATTAGATGTATGATTAGAAAAATTAAAGACCAGACTGTGCGTGTTTTAAACGTTACCCTGTGCATTTGGCTGCCTATCGTATACACTTATTCATATTTTTAAACAGTGTACTGAAAAGACACCACCTCAGTCCTGAGCATAACAGTTTAAATAAAGAATAGAAGTAGCCACTGTGATGTCATCCACTGATATGTGGATTCCTATTTTGAAGTCTCACGCTGTCGCCATCTTGGATTTTTGAAGCCAGGAGTGTCTATATTTTAACGACAGCTAGCTGCTAGCTTGGTTAGCATGGTGCATTTACAGCAATGGTTAACTGCTCACAAAAAAACACAAATATGAGAAGTTTGCTTAGGGGGCTCTCTGACTGTAAGAACTTTCTGGTAGAAATTTAATCATTTCAACCCAAACCATTATTTTCTCCAAACCCTAACCAAGAAATCCCTTTCTGGCTGGCAGAAAGCACTCAAGGCAAACTTCCCCTAACAGTGTGAAAACCATGCTTCAAACTATTAAAACAAAATGTACTTTGTCTTTCAGTAAATCCAAATGCTGAGTAAGACTTTTTTAGGTGACTGAAACAACACAACTAACTTAACTTAAATGAACTGGTCGTGACTTGTCAACGGACAGCACCAACCTGTCACTCAGAGCGGCTTCACCCTTAATTATGCATAACTTTAAGCTTCAATAGCTTTTTAATAGGTGAGTTTTATGAAAATGTACCCCCTGTACAGTTATCATGAATGGGGAAATTAGCCCTAGAGACCCAAACTGTTTTTGTCTCAGGCTATAAACATGTTAATTTCTGCTCTAAATTTGGGCATTTTAACACGGGGGTCTATGAGGACTGATTCTGTTTTGGCATCACTCTTAGGTGGTCATTCAGGGCTCTTGACTGCGACCATTTTTTTGTGAGTGTTGGGCCAGTAATATACTTGCTGCAAACAACGCGACCGCATCATGGCTGCTGTGCGTGATCTGCGTTTGTGCGCTCGTGCGAATGAGCACGATGACCGTGAGATCAGACCAGACGGAGTCGCTGTTGGAACAATGGCGGAAACTTTTGAAGAGAGGCAGACAGACCTGGTGCAGAACTACACGCATCTCTGTTTCCACGCCGTTACATAGTAACATAGTTCTTTTTCCTCATCAAGCACATCTAGGGCATCCATATTTGTTTACAACACCCAGCATGCACTACCCAATTTCCGGGTTATATTTCTGTTGTATGCCCCAAGTGGAGACTGCCAGTATTGTGCGTTTTGGCTGCGTTGTGCTGCAGCAAGTATATACACAGACACGGCACATTGTGTACGTGTACATTCGATCAAGCCGCAAGTCTGTTACGGCCCTTAGAGTTAAAATTTCACCTGGTCGCATTCATGCCACTGCATGATGCAGACTTAAGTCTCTACAGTGACAAACACAGTGATGGCTCACTCATATTAATATGTCTTATTATCTAACATCTGGCGTATCAGTTGGTCACATATTTTACCTGCACCGTCTCACTCCTTGCAGTTTGCATTACATCCATTAGACGATCAGCAGAATGTTACCAACAGAAATATTGGGTATTTTTGCAGCTTCAGTATAAGAGATTTTGATTTTGTTTAGGCTATAATTTCTGGCCCATGTGCAGCACAGCAGCCTTCAGTGTTAATTGGCTAATTCTTGTGATGTGTAACCAATCAGATCGTGCTGTGGGCGGGATATTGAGCAGGGCTACAGAGTGGAGACTGCAGACACTGACACATGGATGCATCAGGGACAAAGCAGTGCATTTTCATTTCATTTATTTAATCAGCTAAATTATATATTTTGAATATTTAAATGCTCATAATACCGAAAAATGTGGGACCAAATCATCAGGAATCCAAACTTGCAGGTCTGCTGTGCCTACAACAGTTAAACTATTATTGGACAGTTGCTGTTTGGGGGAGGGGTTCAGCAATCAGTCAAGTTCTGAAGTTTTCCTGTAATCTATAGATCCTCTGACTGATTGATCAAATATCTACGACAATAGTCTCTGACCCAGAAAAGGAGATTTAATAAGGACGCAGGAAGTTGAAGTGCTGGGCAGGAGGATGGAGGGCAAAGGGCCAGAGAGGAAGACCAGGTACACACAGACACACACACTCCCAGTATTTGGACAGTATTTGGCTGGGAGAGTGTCTCCAGGCTCTGCAGGACTGAGGTAAAGGGAGAGCTTGTTTTCGTCTCAACTTCCAACACAGTAGTGCTCCCTGCAGGCCGCAGCTACACCTCAGTGTGAAAGTAAAGACCATAAAACCCCACACCATCCTCAGAGAGGCCTCGAAGGCCTCGAAAACCAAACAAAGCAGGAAGTAGAGTGCAGATTTCACTTTTTCACCCTGAGCCATAACTGCATCAAAACCAGGCGTAATGAAGGGCATCCGTTGCGGGTCGCTGCGCAGCCTCCGACCAGTCTGCTGTCTCCGCTGTGTGTATCTTTGACAGCGTACAGCGCCGTAGGACGGGTCAGAGAACAGCTCAACACGGTGACGGCATCCAGGGTTCAAATGAGTGGATACATTAGTGACTGTGCTGAACTCCAGTCAGCCTGAGGACCAGCAGTGTTCAGTACATCCATCGCCGTACCTCGACGGCTTCCTCGTGAGGACACACAGAACTGCATGTGATGTGATGCTACTGTGTGTGATAGGTTTATAGAGAAAAAAATAGAGGGATGATTGTGCTTGCCCTCTATGTGTGTGTTACATAACTTGGAGCGAAAAATTCTCCCCAAGGATTAGACTCAATAGAATGATATTCACGGTTTAATGTGGCTGAAAATGAAAGCTACAAGAGCGGGAGAGGCTCATTTTGGCTAATCAAAGGGACTTGGGCAGATGTAATATTTTGTGCTTCATGGTCATGTGGTGCATCATTAGATTACATTTGGTCACACTGCAGATGATGACTCAGGGAGAGCACCACAATAGCACTTTGTGCAGTTGACAGGTTGAGTGCAGCCCTTGTGCGTTCAAGTGTGTGCACCCGTGCGTGGATGAAAGTTGGAGAGTGGGGCAGAGCAAGAGTGGTGTGTGGGAGAGGCTGAACAGATATGTGTGTGTGTGTGTGTGTGTGTGTGTGTGTGTGTGTGTCTGCAGGCTGTGTGAGACCCCATTGAGCCCAGTGCATTTGGGAGGGCGGGGTGACTCATCTCACCCTCGGGCTCTGCTTCTCAAAATACTTTTCTTTCCCTTTCTCACCTTTTTTCCCCTGTCTGTTCATCCCATCAGCTCACTTCACATGACGTTAACACGGAAACAATCTAGAATCATCTTTCCGCCTCACAATGTCAAGTATGCATCTTTATTTATTTATTGAAGGAAGAAAGAGGAGGAGGAGGGGTGAGGGCTGAGGATGACGGAGAGTAAGAGAGACGGGCAGACGGGCTGACAGACGAGCAGCAGCGAGGGCAGAGAATAGAGCAAATGCTAAGGCTCATTCATCCTGACAGTGTTCATAGCACCAGTCAGGGGATCCAAAAGACAGAAGGAGGACAGATTCCACCACTGACACACAGACAGTGTGCACTCGCTGACCGTGTTCACCTCCTCTTCGCAGGCAGCAGGGGACTTTTGCCTGTTGGTCATCTTACCCAGTATATGAAATGAGGATTGGTACTGAAATCCTCTGTCTCCAGCGGATAGCAGTGTGAAAGTTATTCAGTGTATGACTATCCTGTGCATTTTCGCTTTGCTCTTTGTATCCTGTCAACAAAACTTACAACTCAACACCATGCACAGTTTCTTTAAGGGTAAACTATGCAGGATTTTCCTAAAAAAAAAAAACAACAACAACATATAGACTCAAACAGTAGTAAATCCTCTGATTCACTGGTCAAATCATCAGTTAGTGTATTTATCCCTCCCTCTGCCTGTATGTTCTTCTTATTTTGCTGTGGTCGAGATGTTTATAGGTGTATAGCCCACAGCTGATTACTACATTAGGGTATGGTCAGGACTTTATAAAAAGGTAGTGACCAGCTCTGAAAATCACAGACACAGCGGCAAAAAAATGCAAATATAGTGTGGTGATCCCATTAACCGTGTAAAATAATGGACGTTGCCACCATAATATCACACATTGGTTTGTAGACGCCTTTGAAACCTCGTTTTTGGCATTTTGGCGGTTGCCATCTTGGATTTTTGGAGCCAGAAGTGACCATATTTGGACGAGCGGGTGGAGATAACCCTAATGCTAGCTGCTAGCTTGGTTATGATGTTTTATTTACAGCTAAGGTTAACTGTGATAATGCTAATGCTAATATTTACTTGTAAAAAACAGGCTTAAACCATTTAAACAAAATTTACTACTGGAAAAACTAAATATTGACTTCTTATTGACTTTCTTTTTGGGTGACCAAAACAGTTAACTTTCATGAGCTGAAAACACACTGAAATAACGACAGCTACATCTACGCCTATACTCTGTGAATCTAGGGTTACACCATGCTACGTTACCTAAAAACCACTGTGGCTGTGATGGCCACGTATCACTCAAAGTGGCCACACCCTTAATTATGCATAATTTGAAGTCATACTAACATGTAAAAATGAGTCAATTCTCGGGGACTCGCTCGTGAGAAACGTCCGTTTTTTCAATGCCGTCACCCACTGTATGCCCGGGGCCACAACCGTGAATATCCTCGAAAAACTTCCCAGCCTCTTAACTTCCCTTCCATTGTCCATCACGAAAATAATTGTTCATGTTGGCACATGTGACGTAACTCGCCGGCAGTCTGAGTTTACAAAGGCCAATTTTATTGGTCTTTTTGATCTCCCCATCAACAGCGGAAAATCCATATTCATTTCTGGCCCCATCCCCACGCTGGGCCATGGGTCAGAGCTTTTCAGTTGCCTTCTCTACCTTCACGCCCGGCTGGAATCCATGTGCGGCTCCCACAAGATTAACTTTATCCACAACTTCAACTCCTTTTGGTCCCACCCCTCTCTGTTTGCGCCAGACGGCCTCCATCTAAACAGGTCCGGTAGCCGCCTGCTTGCAACTAACATACAGCAAGCTGTAGCATCTCACCTGTCCCCCGGTGTGTGACTAACATCATCATCATCATCACCTCCTGACCTCCCCGTGCCCCTACCGCCGTCCACTCAATACGAACAAGCATCTTCAATTAGTGCTGGCTCCCTCTAGCAGAAGGATGTCCAAACCACTAGTTGCTTTTCCTCATCTTCCTCTTTTTGTGAGCCAGCAGTTATTTCCAGTCTCACTAGCTCCCCCTCCAGGAATTCACGTTGTATTACATTCCCCATCCGCACCATTTTATCCTCTTGCAGGCCTGCTTTGCACCCACTTAGACGAAATTCTATTAACCCAAATAATCTTATGAATATTAAATGCAACTCAGTGCAGCCTCTGCATCCCCCCTGTAATGTTAGCCCCTCACCTGCTAACCCCCCCACAATCTCTGCCTCTGCTGAAACATTTAATCCCTCACAATCTAGTGAAGTCAGGTCACTGCAGGAGTTTCGGTCTTGTGACGGGCT
>NC_065518.1:29454608-29466830 GCF_006386435.1 Epinephelus moara | reverse complement strand
ATGTGAGCGTGAATGGTTGTTTGTCTCTATGTGTCAGCCCTGCGATAGTCTGGCGACCTGTCCAGGGTGTACCCTGCCTCTCGCCCGATGTCAGCTGGGATAGGCTCCAGCCCCCCCGCGACCCTCAAGAGGATGAAGCGGTTAGAAGATGAATGAATGAATGAAGTCGATCTAATCCCTGGTTCACTACAGACATTACTGAAGCTCTTCAACTTAGAGACTTAGCCTGGTCGAAGGCCAGACTCTCGAACAACCCTTCAAACTGGCTTCATTTCAGGAGATTGCACAATAATTGTACCAAAATGATAAGAAAGGCTGAATCTGACTACTATTTATCTTCCCTTACAACCACTCAAGACAATACTGCCAGCTTTTGGAATACTATCAGTTCTCTAAAATCTAAGCCTAGCTCCACTCTCCCTGCGCAAATTATCAGTGAAAATGCCTGCATTTTAAACAAAACAGATATGTGTGATACCTTCAATCGGCACTTTATAGCCTCTGGGCACCTATTTGACAGTTTGCCTAATAATATGGTTCCAGTTGACCTTGTTCCTGGTTCTGCATCTGGAAATGCACCAAATCCTTCCTCTCCTTCTGGCAGTTTTTCGCTTAGTCGTATAAGCAATGCTGAAGTCTTGAATGCTCTTACACATCTAAATCATAAGAAATCAAAAGGTGAGGATGATCTTGACCCATATCTCCTGAGTCTGAGTGCCTGCATTATCGCTTCACCGTTAGCTCATATTTTTAACTTAACTTTCACCTCTGGGAAAATCCCAGCAGTGTGGAAAGCCGCACAGGTTGTTCCATTACTTAAGGGTGGTAGCTCAAGTGACCTAAATAACTACCGTCCAATATCAAAGCTGTGCTGCTTGGCCAAAGTTTTAGAATCCTTAGTAAATGCTCAGATGCGGGTTTTCCTGGACTCACACAATATACTTCAACCACAACAATCAGGATTCAGGCCAGGTCACAGCACTGCCACAGCTACAACAATTGTTGTTAATAATATTATAAACAGCCTTGATATTCACCAGCACTGTGCAGCTCTTTTCGTCGATCTGTCTAAGTCATTCGATACGGCGGACCATAATATTTTATTAGGCAAACTATCATCCATTGGCCTAGACAGTCTCTCTATCAGCTGGTTCTCTGACTATCTTTCAGGTAGAACACAAGCGGTAGTTGCAGATGGTGCTAGATCCAGCTCTCTTTCTTCGGGCAAAGGTGTTCCACAAGGATCCATCTTGGGCCCAGTTTTATTTAGTCTTTATATTAATAACATTTTACTCCCCTCACCACTTTGTGATGCTCATTTCTATGCGGACGACACAATTTTATACAGTTTTGGCCCCACTCTTAAATCAGCCGTTGCAAGCCTGCAATCTGCTTTTAACTGTTTTCAATTGTCTCTTATTTCCCACAAGTTTGTCCTGAATCCCAGTAAAACTAAAGCTATGTGGTTCACAAGGTCACAACTAAATGACTCCTGTCTCAGTATTCAAACCCTGTATGGTGAGTCAATTGAACTGTTGAGTCTTATAAATACCTAGGCATTTGGTTGGACACCAAGCTTTCTTTTCAAACCCATGTGGAACACCTTTCAAAGAAATTAAGAGTAAGAATTGTTTTTTTATACAGAAATAAGTCATGTTTCACCTCAACCAGCAGGAAGACCATTGTACAATCCACAATAATGTCTGTTTTTGATTTTGGTGATGTCATATACATGCATGCCTCAGCTTCAACATTGAAACCTCTTAATGCAGTTTTTCACAGTGCTTTACGTTTTATCACTGGGGATCGGTATCTTACCCACCACTGCATTTTATATGAAAAAGTGGCCTGGCCCTCTCTCAAAGTTCGCAGAGAACAGCACTGTCTTTTATTCATTTATAAAGCCTTGTGTGGAAAGCTTCCCTTATATGTAACCTCACTTTTAAAACTTTGTACTCCTGGTTATAATACACGTTCACAGACACAGCTTAGACTTCACATCCCACGTATGAAAAGTGAACTAGGAAAGACCGGCTTCAGTTTTTATGCCCCTGACAGATGGAATAGACTCCAGGATAATCTGGTTTCCATCGAGTCCTTCAAGGTGCTACTTGATGAGGCTTTACTTAGAGATCAGTCTTGCTCCTGTTATTTTTAGTCTTGTCTGTATCTACTATGTTTAGTTTTTTTTCACTTTTACGTTGTAAAGACTGTATTTTTTTGTATTCTGTACTCTCATGTTTATGTACCTTGTAATTTTGTAATTGTGTGTGTTATGTATTGCATGCAGGGCGTCGAGAGAAAAGAAAGCTCGCTCTCAATGGACCTCCCTGTTGAAATAAAGGTTAAATGAAATAAACGGGTGAATTATGTATAAATTTACCCCCTGTGCAGTTGTCATGGTTGTTGAAGTAGATTAAACAAGGACGCGGGAAGTTTATGTGGTGGGCAGGAGGATGGCAAAGGGCCAAACAGGAAGGCCAGGTGCTCACACACACACACACACACACACACACACAGTATTTGGCTGAAAAGACTCTGTCTCCAGGCTTTACAGGACTGAGACAGAGAGACAACTTCTTGCAAGTGTACATACAAGCAGTGTAGGGAGGCAGAGCCAAGTTTAAAGTTTACAAACAGTAACCAACAATTCCTACATTGTGGACCTTTAATATGATAACATTAATATAATGCATTTAGCCATGTTCTAAAATATTTACCATAGTCCCCTACATCATAATGGAGACCACCAGATACTGTGGGTCAGCAATCTTCAACTAGCGGCTCACAGGCCACACCCGGTCCACCAAAGCTTTCCATCTGGCCTACAGAATACTAATTAATTCAGAAAATGAAAAAATGTTATTGAAATAATGTTATGATTTACCAACCCCCAAATATGTGCACTTGACCTACAGGTACTAAAGACATTATAAATCCATCTGTCAGCTCATTATTAGCAGTAGTGATGCAACAGGTTCAGTAGGTTTGCTAGAAAAATATCAAATACCAAAAAGTGAAAAAGCAGAACCCCCAAAATTGTGTTGTACTGCTGTGCAATGATAATAAAGGCATTGAACTGAATTGAGTAAGTTAATAATAACTTACAGAAACTTTGCATGCAGTCCACCTTCCACCCTCTGTCTTCCTCTCTCTTCCATATGAACACAAAACACTAAATGAATTCCCCATCTTTAATAAATGTGATGCAAATTTTTTCCCTACACACTCTTATTTAACAGGGGTTTTTTTTTACCACATTATCTTATTGAACATTTCATTGTATTTATTTATTTTTATTTAATTAATTGTATGATATTATAGTAGCTTAATTACTTAGCAAGATTCTTGACTTTGGACAGATCTGGTTGATGACCCCTGCTGTAGATATTCATCCAGAAGGTTTCACCTGTTGTACTAACAGGAGATTTTCCCAGTGTAAATTTATCAGTTAATGGCAAATATAACCTAAATCACATACAGGATAATAAAGCTATTGCTCAGTGCAGTTACTAAATTTCTAAGTTGTGCATTGCTGAGGCATAAAACTGAAAACTCAAGTTATCTTTGGATAGCTTACAGCTCTCATTTTATGTCTGGAAGAATTATAACTTTTTGTACTATCTTTTTAGAAATCAAGTAAAGACATAAAGAAATGACAGCACAGGCTAGCATCACGATAGCATGAAGAAAAGGTATCATTTCAAAAGTGAAGTTTAGATTAATAATAACAAACATGCCCACAGCAGGCAAAACTGTTTTTGTGAGAGAGAGGCAGTGATGGGGGTCACCAAGAGACCTGTGGACACAAAAGGACTGACAGGGTTCAATGGCTGAGACTGAAAATGTGAACAATAAATGGCGATTCATCATTTGTAGTCTCATGACAGCTCAAAAAAGTCCCCTGATATCGGTTGTCAGAGCACATGTGGGAGACATGGAAACAAAAGTAGAGGAGGTTTTAATTTTGACCCTACACACCAACAACACAGTTGTATTTCACTTCATGTGTCTGATTAGGCTCTTATGAGGATGTGGGTGTGTACACGTGTGCCTGATTAGCATCTCCGAAACTTTGATTACATCATTTAAAAATGTCAGCACAGCCCTCCATGTTCAACCTAAGCAGTCAGACAGAACTTGTGCAGGGCCAAGCCTGTAATTACTGGGCTTTGCAGGATACATGCCTCATTTGTTAAATTAAAAAAATACTAAGTGCCATGAGCTTAGATTTAATTGTCTTTTGAATGGCTTCTAATGAAATTAATTATATCGTAATTCTTTTTCTAACAATTCTTAATTTTACCTCTGAATTTTCTGTCTTTTTTCTGGCATATTATCACATCTGTACAATTTCAGCAATTTGTAGTCACCATTGTTCTTTATTTCAATCCTTTGAAGCTTTAAAGGAGAATTTTGTATTCACAGAATTCATTTATTATTACATATAGCCAGAGGGGGAAAGAGTACTGGAACATTGTGTTCAAGCAAAAGTACTGTTACTTAGACGTTTTGGAGGCACTTAAATAAAATAAAAGTCAAAAGTGGCCACACTACAATGAACCAGAAAAGAGACAAAACTCAAGACAATTAAACAAAATGACTGACAATAAATAAAAAGACTTGTGGACACTGCAGCAGGTGCAACAAGTTAGTAAGTACATTAGTAAGCCATGCTGTGTATAACCAACATTAACTTCACAGTGGCTGCAGCTACAAACACAGTTTTTATACATTGTGTAGGGCACACACGCAACGCCATGTGGCTACACAACACAGTGGTTGTTAGTGTTCTCATCTTAAGAGTGAGTTGAAAGAGTTTGTTGTACTCGCCTCAGGTTCAACTTCTCTGCTCATTTACTCTCTAAGCAGAATATAACGATTCCCCCGAGCCTCTCTGGCCCAGTGTAACCAGTCCACTCAGTTTCTCTGTTCCACTATAATCAGTCCACTCAGCCTCTCCGTCACACTGCGCTCCTCAAATTGAAAAGTTTTGTGCTAAATGAGGCTCTGCAGTCACATCAGGAATTATTGTCACAAACAGCAAAAAGTCCTGACACACCTCAGTGAACGTTAAAGTTCCTCAGTGAATGCAGAAGTCCCAGCTGGAGAACCACGAGCATTATAGCCAGACCAGTGTGCACACCTGGTGATGCATTCAAATTTTCATTCAATCAATTTAATGATGATTTGAATCAGTCAGTAAAGGTAGATGCCATTTTTTAACTATGTCAAGCGACAATAAGGTTAACCCCAACCCACAGGGACATGATCCTTAACTTGTTTGCATTATTGTTCATTTTTGGTACTGTTAACACTAAGCCAGTGAATGTAAACATTTAGAACAGTAGACTATCTCCTCCAGAGAGTCAACTGAGTGCGGAGCATCACCTCTGTGGAGCTCAGCCCTCCTGCAGCTGGAGAGAAACCAGCAGCTTCTTCTCTGCTGCAGATTTATCACCTTTCTTCTGTTCCATTCTCACAAAGTTTATCTGGACTTTGTGATTTTTGTTTTTACTCTGCTACCAATGCCACTATAAAAATACTTAAGTAAGAGCTACTTTATCTTGTCATCTTTATAGTTTTTTTCTGGTAATTCCTTACACTTTCACTAAATATTTTAAAATTCATCCTACTTTGGAAACCCACCACTCTAATATGGTACCTCACTATCCATATTTTCTCTACTACGACCATTGCATTTTGGGACTGCTGCACACTTCTTTCTACTTAACTTAGAACTGTTGTCCTCATTTGTGGACACTTTTTTTGTGCCATCTGTTGGTAGCAAAAACACAATACACTAACCCATGTAAAACAAAATGGCGGCCATCTCTGCCAAGTCAGTCTACAGCTGATCTCGGCACAAAGGTGCACAAGGTACAAAATCTGATCAGATAACTTGTTTATCATATGCTTAATATTTTGATGTGGAATACAAATTTGACCAATTTCAGCAACAGTTACAAGCTAAGATGCTGTTAATTGGAAAGTACTTATTTGAGGACATTAGGACTATTATCGCAGTATTTCACACAGGCCAATTAGGTGTCAAAGACTGTTCCTACAGAGAAAAAAGTACATTCCTAGCTTGAAGTAGACCAACAAACAAATCACAAGGCTTTTAGATATGTTGCTTTTTTTTTCCAATTTTACTTTTGTACAACCATGGTCAGGGATTAAATGAAGAGTTTTGAATAGTTTTAGACTCGAATAGTGACCCCCAACCCCTAGAGTTACAAAGCACTGAATAAATACTGCACTGTTTGCAATTCTCTTTTTGCACAACAATGTTCAGGCATTGATATAATCAGTTTTATTCTTTATTATACACTTGTGACTAGTTCTTCTGTCATTTTCTTGATGAGAGTTGTGTCACTTTCATATCTGTCTAATATGAAGCTAGAGCCAGGAGACAACAGCATAACATAAAGACTGGAAACAGAGAAACAGCTAGTCTGGCTCTTTCCAGAGATAACAAAACCTACATACCAGCACCTCTAATACTCTCTAAATAACATATAGGCTGCATTGTTTGTTTAAACTGTACAAAAATATGTATAAAATGATATATATACACACTTCTACTCTGTTTATTGCACTAAGTTAACCATCTCGTTAGCAGTTAGCTGATAGGCCTCTGATGTGGCTGTGAGGCAATATGGTCTATGGATATCAATACAAAATAGAAATACAAAATAAATGTAACTGTAACAGTAAATGTGCTAAAAAGATGTAATTAATGGCTTAATGGTTAATAAAACATTTTAATACTTTGTAGATCAGTTATATTACATCTAGTGGAGTCACTGCTGGATTGCCAGGTTGTGCAAAAATCCCTTTGCTACTATGTATCTTCCTCCAGCAGTATCATCCTTTGTCTTTTTATGCAGCTCTTAAATCCATCAGGACTCCTCCAATGGGCAGTTCCAGTACTTACCTTGTGGAAAAAAGCTGCAGGCCATCCAGACCAAAATCCATTTATTGACATCTTATTAACATTTACAGCTCTAGACTTACATGCTCAGCAGCTGGAAGGATCCAGGGAGATGAAATACAATATAAATTTGCCTGTACAGGTTATTCATTTATTTTTATGAATTAAAAGACAATCCTAGAATGTATTGCTTAGTCCTTATTTTACAGTTTGACACCACTGTAGATTACTTTTTTGTGCTTTCAAAGCAATAGTTGATCATTTTGGGAACCATACTTATTTGGTTTCTTTGTGAGGATGAGACAATTGATTCCACTCTCATATGTGTATGGTAAATATAAAGTTACAGCTGGGGGCCAGTTAGTTTAGTACGAAGGCTGGAAATATGGAAACAGCTAACCTAGTTAACTTCTAAAGATGTTTTAATACTTATTTTGTAGGGACAAAATAAACATAAAATAAATGAACCACCTTTCAAGGCACTGTTAGTTGTATTTTGATATCGTTGGACAAAGCTAGGCTTGCTGTTTCCCCATTTCCTGTCTTTGTGCTCAGCAAAGCTAACCGGCTGCTGGTAGGGTTGCCAACTTCCTGAAATGGAAATAAGGAACGGTGGTGGGGGGGACTGTATGACTATGTATCTTCCACTGCATGTTGTTTGGTATCACAAATTCCTTTGTGACTAATGGAGAAAACCCAGTGGCAGACAGTGTAGTTGACCTTGTACACATTCCTACTCACGCATTCCAGTCATTGGTTCAAATTTTCTCATTCTCCTCTGTATTTCTGGACTCTTCCCTTTTGTTGCTGGCGGACTACGTTCATAGGTTGCCACTCAAGTGACAGCGTCGCTAGGATATGACTGACAGCGGCTTCTCATTGGTCGTGAGTCAAAACCAAGGAGGGGCGCATTCTCTGAGCAATGGAGCATAACATAACATGACAGACAGGCTGAGGGATGACAGGTGACAATGGTTTCCTTCTATCTCATACAAATCGTAGTCTGACCCATAATATTTCTCTGCCATAGATTTACACTGAATTGCTTCTCAAAAACATGGAACAAAGTGTGTCTTCTATTAGTTCAATAAGGATCACGTCTTTTAGTTTCAAATTATGGGCTGATTTGTTATTTTACAGGACAGTTGGCAACCCTAGCAAGGTTGGGACTTTACAAAAAGGCTGCAACCAGCTGCGAGGCCATAAGCAGCCAGGATTGAAGAGGAAGCTACAAAAATTGCAGATACAGCACCACATAGACTTTAAGACAGTAACAGTGATAGTAATAGATTATCTATTGTCAAAAACTATATTTGTCATATTTGTCATTATTAAATAAAGCTGGTACAATATCAAAATTCCACCTCATGATTATCGTGACCAGAAGAGTACCGCTTATCCTCTGGACCCTATCCCAGCTGACATTGGGCGAGGCGACCCTGGGTGGGTCGCCAGAGTATCACAGGGCTGACACATAGAGACAGACAACCATCACATTCACATCTACAGCCAATTTAAAGTCACCAGTTAACCTATCTCCAACCTGCATGTCTTTGGACTGTAGGAGGAAGCCGGAGTACCCGGAGAAAACTCTGCACAGAAGGGCTCCCTCCTGGGATTGAACTAGTTACCCTCTTGCTTTGAGGCAACAGTGCTAACTACTACACACCGTGCCCATGTTAACAATTTATATTATCGCAATGTCTATAGAATTTTTTTTTTTTAAATGCAATAGTCAAATTCTTAGTCAAGAATTTGTTTATTGTGTGTTGTCTCTCTTTTTTAGCAAATGAATTATAGTCAAAATATGCAATGCATCTTCATACGAGGGTTCATATGATATTTTAGGAATAAGTGCCCCATGGATGATGTGTGGTCCTCAATGTAAGATCACGTAATCAACGCAAAGTTACATAGGTTAGGTTTAGGCAAGTATAGTTAGTGTGCTTAGGTGTAGGAAAAGATAGATGGTGAGGACGTACCTTAGAATGACTCAAAGTTCACTCAAAGTTGACACGGTTCCAAATACGAGTCTCCTGGGGAAAGTCCTGTGTTTTGTGACCCATCCACCTCCAAAACCTGCCCCCTTATGGATCGCTCAAGACTGCTTCCTTCTTTTCTCCCGTCAGCGCATTGGTCACAATCCATGTCAAGAATACATGGGTTATGCACAATTACTGACGCATTAGTAGGTGGTATATGTACAAATATTGGTCCATTACTTTTGTAGGAAAACACATGAACAGTGCATGACAACAGCCTGAAATATAAGTGTGGGGAAGTGGAGAGTGTCTGTAACCATAACTGTACAAAATCATAAAAGCTTAATACACTTAATGGATAGTGAAAAGGCAACCAGATGGCACTGAGAAGGGAAACAAAGGGAGAATGGAAAGACATGGAAATTATTTAAGAGACGATGGATTATTTACACAGTATTATCATATGTGTATTATTAACGTGATATAAATATTTCCCTTTAAATCATGGTTGTCATCAATATTGGTTTGTTGCAACACCCCTAATATGACATTTTGTCATTTAAATTTTTACATGATTATGTTAAAAGGGAGTTTAGTAAAATGACTGCATCCTGCTATCACACAGGTCTAACATGACCAATATAAGCACTTACAATGCAGAAATATAACAGCTAAAGTTTAAAGCTTATACCAAACAAAATGCTGCAAAACACCATGACACGAAAGGATGAGAATAATAGATGTAAAAATGATACAAAGTGGTGGGGAGATTCTCCTTTGTCTTTGCCTCAGGCCCTCGGCTGGTAAAAAACAAATGAGTGTGTATAATCAGTGTCCCCATACATTATAAGCAGTGCTCAGTGTGTGTGTGAGTGTGTGTGTTTAGCCCTGACAAAGCAGATCCAAGTGTCAGGGTGACTGGAGGTGTGGAGCAGAAAATATGCACTCACACGTAGACTTTATTTGTTTAATATTGGAGGTTAATGAAAGCAAAAGAACGAGGTGTGCTGCAGCTGGAGTTTGACGACTCTTGAAAGCTTCACATGCACTGTCAGCTCAGCTCTAAATGATCTAAGAGTCACACACACACAAAGGGAGAGAAAAAGCCTTTGGTGACAGAGATGATTGTCAAAAGGACGGGAGTCCTCACATCATATCTGGAAAAAAAACAGAAGGGCTGACAAAGAGGGTAGAGCAGAGTTCGAGAGGAGTGATGAGAAATGATGAGAAGACAGAAATAGATTGTGTGTGTGAATCGGAGGGGACTCCAGCTGTGTGTTTATCCTGCACCAGGGAAGACTGTGTCGAGCCAGCTGAGATGACAAAGCAGACGAGGGCTGTGACATGCGGTACAGACGACAGGCTGCACAAACACACACTCGCTCAAAAGGTTTGTGCTGTTCCTCCTCTGGAGTGTGTGTGCATTTGTGAGTTACCCATGATTCATGCTGAATAGATGCACCACAGCAGATTTGTATTGAGGAGAGGGTGAATATCTGCGAGCAGCAATTTCTACTATATGCCTTCTCCTGGTGAAAATGTGGCATTCAGCAAAGTCAGCATCCACCTCATTACACCCGTGTGACCTTCTGTGAATTATACAAGACCACACACACACTCTAAGCCTCATTTTACAGCATGTTCTTCGCAGGATTTTACCTCAGAGCAACTTTGTGTTACTGTAAACAGACATTTGCAGTGGTATTAGTAGGTCGGTTCACCTGGAGCATCCTAGGCAGCAGTTACCACAACAGGGACAAGAGGTTATGGCTGTGATGGACCCTGGATAACCCCCCTCGTACAGCCCCGGAGTCACCATCTGGCTATCTTATATAACTGCAGAGTGGACTGTGAAATGGTACTGTCTGGTTATGCAAACTGGAAGAATGGATTTTTCTCATGTTAGCAGGGCTTTTATAAATGTCTCCGACCTTTTCTACACACAGTGGTATTAAGTGTCAAAAGGATGCAAGTTACTGTTAGAAATTTCAGAAAGCATAGCCTTGGTGTTTTCAGCAATATTTACAGCCTTGAATTTTATAATGTGGGCAGCTGAGTCCCAAAGGTATGAAAGCTTTTATTCTGGAAAGTTTGGAAAATTAAGAGCCTGACCCTTTACAGTTGTTTGACAAAATAAACTTGAAGTATGACTATAACTTTTTAGAGATGACATAACTTCTTCTTTTGCAGTTTAACTTAGTCTGGTATGACCAGTATCTTACGTTAGCAAACATTGGATATAGCTGGGTAACTGTGTGGTGACATTAACCTTTCAATACTTGTGCTAATGCTACGCTACATGAAACATATTTAACAAGTTGTAATGACATTCAGAGCACTAATACAGCAGCAAACAGCATTGCTATTGTGGGGAAATGGCCTCTTCAGCGCAGGATAAAATTATGCTAATGCTGCCTGTGTTGTAATCTGAGCTTCTCTCTTTGTTGTTACGGTAACCCGTTGCTAGCTAATCACCGCTGCTCTGCAGTGCACTCACACAGCAGTTACTGACGACATAGGAACAGCGTCATCACAGAAGTGTAGCGCCCAGCCTCTGGTTTCCTCCCAGGTTAACAACGTTAGCCCTGTTAGCAACGGCGCTGGAAGCGGGGGGGCCAGGGGGCCATTGGCCCCCCCACTTTTACCCTCCTGCCACATTATTTTTGAGCGGAATCAAAGGTCCCTATATTACATTACTTACAGTAAAAAAGACTTTCACTCTTCACTTCCACTCATACTGTAGGTAAAATACAGAGAGGAGCCATAGAGAGAAAGATACAGCCTCCAGCAGGCACTCAATTGTGCGCACCTGTTACTGCCTCACCAGCCCGGTAAAGCCTCGAGCATCCTCGGCAGGCTCCGGTAGACTCTCAGCCGTCTGGCTCTATCCAACAGCACCTAGCAGTAATCCCCACTAACCCTGGCACCGTATTGTAAGAACTCCCCAGTTATAAAAAACAGAAATAAATCAAAAAGCGAGCCAAATTGTAGGCCTGTCTGGTTCGCAATGAAACATTTCTAGCGCTGGTGTGTTTTATTTTTTTCTCAATGCCCCTCCGCGGCTCTGTAGTACACAAACATAAAACAAAAAATAAAGAATTGAATTTAAACTCAATTTGTCTGACTTACATTTATCTCTTTCATATCATGAATGCACAGATCTATGCTTTTGATGTGATATGCAGCCTGCCTGACTACATAGGCTACAGAGGCCCTTGACCTGCTGCGCTCAGAGGTGGAGCGGCGTTTTGATCAGGAGGGACTCCGCGTAGCTGCAGGGCGAGAGCAGGCACTTCTTGAGGC
>NC_065518.1:29348833-29453550 GCF_006386435.1 Epinephelus moara | reverse complement strand
AAGCTCACACTCAACTCAGGCTGTACTTCAATCCCTGATCACTATGCACCTTTAACTAGTCCCTATTATTAACTGGACATTACACAGGTAGCCACGCCCACACGGTGACAAGCCCCAGACGCACAGCACTTTTTGGCCCCCCCACTTCTGAAATGAATCCAGTGCGCCTGCCTGTTAGCACTATAGCCATTGTTTTTTTCTAATTTTGTGTCACTCTAAAAAAAAAAACCTCTTTGTTTTAACTTAAAAAAGTGAGTGTCTGGGCTACCTTAAAAGTTTAAGTTGACTGAATTTTAAAAGAAAAGTTTAATCATGACAAAATTAACTGAACTTGTCCTCCTAAACTCAGTCAACTTAAAATGTTAAGGTAGCCCAGACAAATTTCTCTAAGTCCAAACAGTTTCTTTAGCACCGTTAGCTGCTCTCACACCATGAAACAGCAAGACAAGAACATTTTAAAGCTGCTCACCAAAGTTTCGCAAATCTAGGGTTACCATGTAGTCATGACCCTCAGCCACCTCCATGTGGAGAACTGTGTACAAACTGTCCCGCCTCACACTCAGAGTCATAGTTATGCTTTGCATGTCATATACAGCTCCTATGACATTATTAAAACAGCAAAACAAAAGTAAACAAACTGCATTGTTGTTCATTGGTGACATACTCTTACAACCACACCACAGTCACTAGGCACACTGTACTGTTCTGTATATCTATTACTTAACCTGCTACTCCACTATCATGACTGTGATCCATGACAGCCAGGTGTTCTCCTAAGAGCTTGGAAAGAGATTAAAGCTTCTCTATCTGTCTCTTAGCTTACTAAGCACCAGTTCAGCCTCATTCAACTGGCTGAAACTAAGGCCTTGAATAGAACAGTGGTGGACCAATCACGGGCAGGGGAGGGGTGCTTCTGTCCTTCCAGTAAAGTCACTGGGACAACAGTATTACAGTGTGGTTCAAGCACGCCACCCAGTGTTGGTAAAGTGTGCAGGTTCTCTAAGGTGATGTGAACAGGAATGAGCACGTATAGAACCCACTGTGCATGATGTTGAGATTTATTTTAACATTAGGTGGTATTGTGGGTGTGATAGACTATACCTGCACACAGTTTTCTTAGTATGGTACGTGCTGTATAATATGAAACACCACATTAAAGGGACAGTTCACCCCAAAATAAAAAGTACATAAGTTTCCTCTTACTTGTAGTGCTATTTGTCAGTCTAGATATTTTTGGTGTGACTTGCCGAGTGTTGGAGATATCAGCCATAGAGATGTCTGCCTTCTCCCCAACATAATTAAACTAGATGGCACTCGGCTTGTGGTGCTCAAAGCACCAAGAAAATACATTTGAAAAACTCAAAAGCAACGTTTCTTTACAGAAATCAAGTTTTTCAAATGTATTTCTACATTTTTTCTTCTTTCTGTTTAAACATCTTTCAAGTACCAAAGAAAACCCCAGACAGACATTTAATTTCATAACAGAAAGGGGGAGAAATGGCATGGAATTTTCTTCTTGCTTGATCACAAGCGGCATGACAGCCTCAATATGGCAAAAACATTGTTTAAACACCTTCAGATTGGCTGTTAATGGGGGTTAGTCTCTTTAATTTTTATTTAACTGATGTTTAAAGAGAGAAAATAGAATCAAAAAATGCATACCATGAAGCTGAGCCATGGAACAAAGTTTTACTACCTTACTTTGATGCTAAGAAAAAAGTTGTTTTAACCTATTTATGAAACCGAGTGAAGTAAGCCTGGTTTATTGAAGTAAGCCAGGTTTAACTGGTGTTATTTTTGTCTTAGGTTGTTCAGATATTGTTTGTTTACAGTGGCAATGCAAGGTCAAAGTCAAAGAGTGAGACAAACTTCAACAAAGCTTCAGCTCTAAATCTTTGAGTAGCTGTGAAGAATTTCTGATGAAGACAAATAAACATTACAAGCAGACAAAACTTGCCCACAAAAATTGCTTTAATTGACTGTTAAAAATAAGTAAGGCTAGAGATGCTGTCAAAGTACAGATGGTGTGCGTACTGCTAACTTGGAAGAGAGGAAGTCCCTGCCAAGTTAATGACACGAGTATGCAGATGAGAGGGATGACAGACCTGTGGAGGGGGGCGAGACGCTCCATCATGCTGTGGTGGGATGAAGTCGCTCGCTCATTGACTTTAGTTTGACTTTTATTTTCCTGCATTAGCTGAGAACTGATTGTGTCAGGGATTGTGGACAGGCTGCAGGGTTTCTATTTCAAAAATAAAAATAAAAACAGGCCTGAAACAAACCCCCTCTCACCTCTCCCCTCACAGACATAGTGCATAGCTGAGTAAGGTTACCACCTACAACACAAATTCATATCATTTCAACAGCAACAAGTGTTGTCAAAACAATAAACCCAAACCCATTTTCATGTTTCATACATATATAATCATATATATATATATATTCATATTCAATGTACAAAGATACATTCTGAATTGCAAAGGCTCAATCATTGTAAATAAATACTGAAATGGCTAAACTGCAATAATATTTGACTCCTCTCCTGGAGAGGAGACACACACACACACACACTCACTCACACACACACAAGCTCACACACTCTGATACTGTTCAATACAAAGAGGACAAAACAAAGAACATACCAATGCAGTGTACTGGTACACAGAGGCCAGAAATAGTCTTATATTACACCCAAATGAACATCTTGTGCACTGTACTCAGAGAGAGTACAGCCTAAAAGACAAACATAAAACACAGGAGTTGCCATCAGGAGGGGATATCACTGAGTAGTTCAGATAAAGAGAAAGGGGACAGAGCAGTGCCGCAAAACCAAAATGTCAATGTTAGAATTCTGACCTCTAAATGTCAAGATAAGGATAAGATGGGGGGGTGATGTAATCCTCAGTGTGGCTGCTTGTTTTATCCTCTCATAGTAACAGCTCCGGCACATTCTCCTCTCTCACACCCTGAAAATATGTCAATTTTCAAATATGAAAGTCTAAAAATATATCTTATCTACACACCAGGATATCTGTTACAAACTCTTTCGTGTTATCTACATGGAGGCAGACTCAAACATGCTGCTCACTGTTAGACGAGACACTATTATTGTTTCAGCAGGTGGCTAACTATCTGTATTTAATTCTTTATCCTTTGGTAGCAAGCGCAACATTCTTTCAAGAGAAAAATAAATACTTTGTCACACTTGAAAAGCCAAATAGCTTAGTCCTTTCAACCCTTGATACCTAAGGCATATTTTTATGTGTCTACTAGCTGGAGCTGGTAGGTAGACTGAGAGCAGAGGGCTGACAGCGTCCTCACGTTATATTGGATTAAATACAAGTCTGGTCTACAAATCTTACAGCATTGCAACCAAAACTAACTTAAAGGACGGGCGGACTTACAGTATATGTAGTAGTAGATGTAACAGCAACTGCTGCTTTTCAGTTAATAATTAAGGGTTTTGTAAATGGAATTTTTGTCAGTCCCTGGGTTATTCAGGCTCCAGTTTGTGCGTCTAATGTTTTATCATTACATTCAAGTCACAGAGCTACGCATCCGATTGTCTGAAAACTTATTACAATCTCTGAACAAGACTAAGGACCCTCTCTAACACCCAGTGCAAAGCAGCACACAATGCAGCGCAACTGTCATTGCTAGTTTCCAACTGATTTTCACGGCTAGCACCCATGTTGCGTAAGTAGCTTGCACCAATCTGTGCACCCATGGGGGTGTAGGGCGTAAAATGAGGTGTGGTTAGGCGCGTTGTTGGCATATTGCTATTTTAAGGGAAGCAGAAAGTGATTGTGCTGCAGTTTGCGCAGTATTAAACTGCTACTGAAAGGGCGCATTACTTAGAAAATAAGATGGGTGTTTACGACACTCGTACACTCTGCTTGTTGCACACAGGTACGCATAGATGGGTTGTGGGTGGGTAGAATAATTCATTATTAATGAAGAAAATATTAATGGCATGTAAAATGTGAACATAGCAGAGATCACAGCAGAGCTGTTGTCCGACTCCACATTAAGGGAGACGCTGTGTGCATTTACACGAGGAGCAGCATAACTTCACTGATTATTTCAGAAGCTAAAAGTTTAGCTCTGTTTCCTCTGTCAAAATTTGCTGCAGTGACATTATTATGACAGCAGCTTCTCCAATTTGCAGAATTTGCCATGGCACCTGGCTTTTAAAGGGAATGAAAGGTACAACTCCTTCACCCTTGATCCTTACTTTGCACCCAGACTTTGCTCTTTTTAACTAGCAGCAGTAGTTGGACATGTCCTAAATGCGCATGTGCCATGCACTGTAGGCCATGAGCTATAGATTGTTTAAATCTGGGCTCTTGCAGTCTACAGAGATGCTAGCAGCTCTGTGAGATTGAACTTGCTTTGTGCTGACACCAGCATGCTAACATGATCACACTGATGATGTTTACCATCTTCACTTAGCATGTCAGCATGCTAACATTTGCTTAATAGCACCAAACACAGATGAGGTTGATGGGAATGTCCTTAGCTTTGCAGGTATTTTGTCACAAAACAAAGGTATTGGACAATAGGTTCTAACTCAATGACTGGGCTAGATAATAACTCAGAGGATCACCAAAGTTAATCCACTTCATCCTGAGGGGGACATGAATTCTGCACCAAAAACCATGACAATCCATCCAATAGCTGTTGAGATATTTTAGTGTGGATCAAAGTGCTGGACTGAGCGAGACATATTGCCATCCAAAGAGCCATGCTGCTAGCGTGACAACACTTAACGCTGTTCTGAAGGCATTTCAAGACTCGGAAATGGGTTAAAAATCTTTTTTATCATGCAGCAGATGGAATATTATTTTCATTCAGATGGTTAGAGGAGTCTTTGAGGATTCTGGAAACATCTTCAAAACACTTTAAAGTGTAACTAAACAACCCTCTAGGTTTTATCAAAACATTGCTGGTTGAATTTATTTTTCAGATTATTGGATGCTTAGCTGTGTGACTGGAATGTAATGGTAAGGCACACATGAGAGGCATAAACTGGGGCTACCACTATTACGTATTAAGAGTATTAAGATAAATACAGGGCTAACTGCTCAAACAGGTACTAACTGCATGAGGCTGATGTATTGCATCTGACAAATCCTGACCTAGAGACAACTGGCAATCAATTCAATTTGTCTTGCATACAATCAAAAGCCAAGTTCTCAATGGACGAAAAACAAAAAACAACATGAAATAGGATTTGGGATTCATCGACAATCCCACATGATTTGCTCTGACACATGATTGCCCAAGTCTTACATTATTAGAGGGCAACAGGGGAGCTCACAGGTGATTATTTTCTGTTTGACCAACTGATTTAGCATCTAGTCGAGTCCAGCATGAGCACATGACAACTGAACTGAGTGAAGGTAACCTGGAAATGTCAGGAGGAAAGTTCATTGAATCTGCTGAGCAAATGTAACAAAAGTTCTGTATCCAATAACAGCTTTACCTCATATAATATTAGAAGAAAAAGAGGCATTATAACAGATTGAAATTCATAAAATAACATTTTTAAAAAAGGAACAAACAAGAGAAAACAACTAATGATAAAACATGCAGTTTATGTGAATCTGTTTGCACTGCTCCAGTTCAGTTCACCACTGAGGACACTCTCAGAGCAGTTTCTGCTTGTTTCACTCTTATTGTTCAGGTCTGACAAAGAAAAAAGTGCTGATTAAACTCGTGCCTGTAGAGGGGAGTCGTCCACCTGAGCTCCTCCTCCCTGGCAGCGGGTTTGAGAGAAAAGGCAAACAGGCCTCAGGGGTCCGAGGTCACAGTTCAGTCCTCATTGGCGAGGATCTGCCAGACGATGAGGTGGCTGCGCTCGGCTTTAGCCAGAGAGGGCTCCAGTTTCATGGTAAGCTCCTCGCCCTCCTCTGCCTCGCCATCCTCATCACCTAAACACACACAGAGAGACACCACATTTGTCTTCTTCTCCAGCAGTGGTTACAGCGATGGTTTTAGTCATTACATGTAAACAAAGCACACTCACCCATCCTAAAGTCGATGTAGCCTTCTCCTCCACTCATCACCAGCATGGACTTGGTTCCTTCCTGAGTTGCTGCATCTGTCGTCTTGTCACCTGCTGCCTCGACTCCACAGGACGCAGATGGAACTGCATGACCTGAAAGCACAGAGACACAAACTGTAAATAACACCAAACAAGTCCAGATTGTGTTTTTCTGGAACAGACCTTCTTATCTCTATACTGGATATGAAAGAGATCTCAGCTCCCTGACTTTAATTTGCACCCAATTATATGAGAAGCTCTGTAGGGTTAGCAAACTGTTCTTACACTTCATACTCAGCTGCTGGTTAAAAGCATATGGCAGCAGCACCGAAAAGGACAACTTTGACTTTTTTAGATAGAAAATAGTATTTAATAGTTAATAGGTGGCTCCCCCCTTTTTTTTTTTCCTTCGACCTCCAAGCTCAAATCTTCCAAGCTAACACTTTCCTCACTCTCCATGCTTACACTGCCAGCAAACGCTGTGTGTGGAGGCTGAGGGAGAGGAGGGCACCAACGCTGTGACCTACATCACCGCTTTTAGCTTGTCTCAGTTGAGTGGGCATTTCCGTTTGAAAAACCAAGAAGAGAACGCAGATGGACGCGCCCTTTAGGAAATAACAGTTATCTTTAGAAATAAAAAGTCAAACAGGCTGCTTTGTTTACCTGGGACAGCGGTGAAGAACTTGACAGCGTCTCTGTGACCATGGAAACAGAGCTGAGCGTGAGCCATGGAGCAGTATGGAACAAATGTCCCTGCTGTCACTTTGTCACCGCTGTCGTCACCATAGACACGAACCACGCTTCCTGGATGGTTACTTGTTGCCTTGGTTACCTTGTTGGCTGCTAATGGAACGGTGGAGGTGAGAGAGAGAACAGGAGAGGTACATTGAAGTGTTCAGTCAGTAAAATCTACCTTCAAGACAAAGTTTGTATGTAACATATGTGTTAGTCTTGTTGCACCAATCTTAAATCACAACTTGTGCAAACATAAGTTAAGTATTTTAAGACATTTAGTGGACTACAAAATGTGGAATGCCTAAGTGTAATGAGGATCCGCAAGTATATGGGCAGCAGCAGGCGAAGTGTGCAGTGTGAATGTGTGTGTCCACCAGACGTAAAAATAACTCACTATCTGTCAGAGGGATGGAGATGATGACTCCATTTCCGGTGCCGATCCACAGGCGATTACATGACACCATGAGAGCTGTGATCCTTACAAATGAGAATCCCAGTTTCCCCGTACCTGAAGAAAACCCCCCCACAAAATTTGATTATTTAAAGTGTCAGAGCCTGACAGGTGTCTTATGTGTTTCATGAAGGAGATTTTGTAAGAAAGAGTGAACTGACCCAGCATCTTGCTGACGTAGGGCTCGATGTCGACGTCCTGAAGGTGCTGGAAGGTGTGAGCGTGGAACAGCCTGAGAGTGGAGTCCAGTCTGATGGACACCCAGATGCCATCACCATCCCAGGCCAGCTGACGTACCTGGCTGTCCTTACGAGGGTGGGCATCAAATGACTTCTGCAGAGGACACAAAATAGTTTGTAAAGGCACATGTATACTTCTTTTACACACAAAAATATACATTTCTTTTTCAAATGTTGTAACCATCACTGCTCACATACTTTCATGCATCCTTTATGTCCACACACACACATCCATAAGACATCCATAAAATAATTGGTCTTGCATGGACCACTTTTCCATTGCTACTGTCCAACTCATATTTAATGTGCCTGGGCAAAGTGACATCATATAGATGTTTAAAATTCCTGACCAACTCACATAACCTCTCCTCAAAAAGTTCCACCATTTTTAAAAGGTCTTTGTCGTGTCCTTTGGTCGTGTCTTGCATTGGACTAGCTGGCTACACTGCCTCCACGATTTCCAGTGGTGGAACACAGTGTATGGACAGAAGCAAGCTTATGTTTTATTTTCTTCTGACAGATGTGTCTGGTCCCCCTCCTGTCATTCAGACAGATTTCCAGCCAGCTTGGTCCACATCAGCCAATCACAATTACACAAAAATATGTCATGGCGTCACTGACAGCACCTTTGTGCAGGGGACACAACAGCGACCATAAACCTATCTTAGTAAAGAGAAGCCCTGTTAAGGCATTTTCAAAAACTACCAAGATGGCTGCAGCTGATGTGGAACTGTCTGTTGAAGTACTATTTTCAAATTCTGATGGCAAAAATGGCAACACTTGTTCACACACACATTGATACTACACCATCACAGCTCATCTCTGCACGCTTGTTTTGTTGCTCTGATTGGTTGAGGGTCTATCTAATTATGTCCAGACGCATTTTGATCTATGGCCATTGATAAGTTGGACACTGAAAATTTACTAGGAGGTTCCAGATTAACTCACACTTGCAATTTGATCTGGAGATGTCAGGCTACGGAAAAAGAGAAGTTCAACAAAATCCTTTTCTTTAAAATTGATCTACAAACCAGCAGTCAGGCAGATCATTCATATTTTTGAAATGCTACAGTGGTACATGCTGGTAGCTGACTGTAATGTGTGTGCAGAACTCTAAATAAAACAATATAAAAATAAGGTTAAGTCTTTGTATACCTCTATCTTCATGGCTTTGGGCTGCACCACATGGATCTTGTTCCTGTAGCCACACCACACCTTGTCATGTACGACAGTCATGCAGCGGATAGAGTGGTGTTGTCTCCCCAAGTCTAACAGGTGATAGTTGGTCAGGTCCCACTGTCCGTCTGCCACAAACAAAGGAAGTGAAGATACACGGTTATATTTACAGATAAAACCTGCATCAGGTTGTTTCTATTAAAAGAAGTTGTTGGGGCGTCGGTGGCTTAGTGGTAGAGCAGGCGCCCCATGTACAAGGCTGTTGCCGCAGTGGCCTGGATTCGAATCCAGCCTGTGGCCCTTTGCTGCATGTCATCCCCTCTCTCTCTCCCCCCTTCACACTTACCTGTCCTGTCCATTAAAGGCAAAATGGCCCAAAAAATATCTTAAAAAAAAAAAGAACTTGTTGAAAAGCTTGTGCTCGCTCACCTACTCCTCTGTGGAAAATGGCTAATGTGCCATCAGAAAGACCCACCAGGACACGCCCTTTCACATGCCTGTGGGACAGACACAAAACCAGCTGTTTAACATTTCAAAAAGTAGCAACGTGAGAGAGAAACACACATTTGTCACTTGTAATGCACTTACACTATGCCGAGCACAGAGTCCTTCAGCTTTATAGAGTGGAGACACTTCTTCCACTGAGCCACAGAGGAGTGCACGTACACACTAGAATCAGAAAACTTTTCTCAGTCATCAGATCTCTTGAACTCTGCTCATGGACATAACTGTGCTGGGCAGCTGAAATGTAAATCTCACCATCCATTCTGTGCCCCGAGCCACATAGTGGGCAGAACGCTGCTCATTTTCTGAGCCTCCTCTCTCATCAGGTCCTGCTCCTCTGCGTTGGGGTTTGAACTCACACCATCTTTCAACAGATCACTCTCCCTGCTCATCAGACAGAATCACTTAGCATTATCAGAGAGGCTGCGTTTGTATCATTTTCCTTACTTTATAACTATATGTGCTAGTTCTGTGTCTGACACAATATTTTAGAGTTTAAGTGATGGTGAGAGGCAAAACACACACTGCCAAACAGCAATGTAGCTCCAGAATTGAACATGAAAGTTTAATGTAATGCAGTAATTTACCATCACAGAAACATGTCCGCAGGTTTCATGAGCAAACAGTAACTGCTTTACAGTGATTTGATGTTGTTGCTCAGTGGGTTTGTTTATGGTTGTATTGATAAAACTGGCAGTTTTATTGGACAGGCTGAATTGTAACAACATTGGGTAGTGTAATTGGCCTCCTGGTGTTACCTCTGAGAGTAGTTGGCTGGAGCCTCCGCTGTCTGCTGAGCTCCCAGTGGATCGGTGAAGACGTGCTCGGTGTAGACTCCCCTCAGGCTCTCTCTTTGGTCAGCAGGCCCTCCGCTGGCCTCTGTCGCCTCGGTGGCTTCCTCTGCTACCCTGGATTCTGTGGAGAAAATCATCTTTGAGCAAACTGGGCCAACTCATACGTGTAGGTAATATTCATGGTGTTATTTCAGCTTTGTTACTGTAGGTGCCAGATGGGTGGAATATACAGTATGGTCATATACTGATAACAGAGTATGTCCTTCCCTCACTAAACTGCAGATTGTTGTGCATGTCTCTTTCTTTAGAACTGACAGTTATCACATCACCATACTTTTCCTTATCCAGTTGACCACATGATCAATTGTGGGTGTAACAATCTGTATGTATCAAGTATCTCAGAGTAGGAAATCCCCCCCCTAACCAGCTCACAATCTTCACAGTGACACATTTTGGGCCCTACTTTTAGGCCTAGAAGTAAAAGCAGTTTATCAACTCTCTCCTGTCAAACTGTCATGTCCTCAGCAACTGTTACATACAACTTTTAAACAGTATTGACTGTCACAATCAAAAAAATTAAACTATGAGAGACGATGCCTTTACCAGTGGCTGTGTGAACACACCCCTATATAAGAAATGGCTGGTGGTGTCAGACAGCATTTGGACCAGACTGAGATTGCAAGAGCAGTTCAACTGTTGAAAGATGATGAAAAGGTTCGGGCGGTAACTCGACAGTTTGACGGGTCTCCAAGTGTGCCGACTACGGAGACATTTCCCAGAAACTGGGAAATACAGCAAGAGACCAGGACAAGGTCGTTTGCAAATGACATCACCTAGAGACCATTATCTCGTCCCCTTGTCTTGTCAAAAACTCGCAGGAGTACAGCTTGATTCTTGGAAAACTTGGAAACTGACTTCCTCCGTGCTACTTTAGTTCACTTATCCAGACAGACTGTTAGGAACTGACTGAATGACAACAGTATGAGAGCCAAACCAACGGTCACAGGCCCTATTCTCACTGCAGAGCAGACCAGTACTCCTCACAGACGAGAGCAGGTTTACTGTTTCTACTAATGATCGGCATGTTAGAGTTTGGAGATGTCAGGGAGAGCAGTGTGCTGACTGCAACACTGTGGAAGTTGATGGGTACAGTGAAGGTCCTGTCACGGTTTGGGCTGGAGTGTTAATAGAAAGCATCTGTTTTTGTATGACTGTTCCTTAAAGGTCAAACTGTATTAATGTTATTATTTCTTGAATACTGTCTTTTATTTAACAAATGCAACCACACAATATGCTATTCTGGTAATAAACAATAATAATTAAATTATATCTGTTCCTTTAAGTTTTTTGAGTAGTGTCTTTTTTCAAACTGTTGTTTTTGTCATGAGTAGTTTCACGCAGAATGCAAATATTACACAGTGAAAAGCAGCTGGATGTGATCTCAGAATGAGCTGATTTTTGCTAAAAGTAAAAAAGGGCATCAACCAGTTACATTTTTTGTTGAGTGGACGCCACCAAAATTTGAGCCAACTTGTTGGCATTATCCTCATTCTAACAGATCTGTGTACAAAAATACGGGACAAAAGGCAACTCACACTGATTCAGTAAGAGACAGTGCAGTTTTGTCTTTTAAATTTGGGACAATCACATATTATGCCTGATCACAAGTGTTTTCAGTGTTTCAAGTGTTCACCGCTGCTTAAACTTTTGCCTTTTCCAGAGAGTCCTAAAGAGGGCTCTGTGTCTGTCGGATGGTCTAAAAACAGTCTAAAGGGGATACTATATCAGCAGAGGAATAACAATGCACAGCGGACTATGGGACAGGAGGATTTTTTTCTTAAAACAATTTGACTTTATTCTTATTAAACAAGTTTTTTTTGTAATCTTTTTTTCTCAAAATATAACTTTGACTACTCAGTGAACATATGGGATATGTTTTGGATGTGCAGAAAGTTTTGAACATGAGCAGAAATGTTGCTGAAACACATATGTCCTAATATAGTCCAGGAGTTGAATTAATTAAATTGAATTAATTTATGTGAATGGGTTACCTCACCCCACAAAAGACACAAAGGAAGACAGAAGAGTAAATCATGCCTCCATGTGCCTTGACTTTAAATGAGAAAAGCTGGTCTACACTTGAACAAATGTTTGACAGCAATACAAAATGCCTGAGAGCCTTTCTGCATTATGTTCCATGAGCCTATTTTTATATTTTGAATCATCTTAATTTTGTTTTTCTTTACATAAATAAAGACATTTCCACCATAAATAAGTGCATAAAACTTCACCAGAATGTGGGATATGAAGTGTCCAACGCTCAAAATTTCCTGAAGGAGGACACCTAGATCCCCCCATTTATTATGCGTTCCCACTACTGTTGAAATTAAACTACGCCCTTGGTCAGACTTTTTGCCACTGTCGCAAATTTGCATCACTGCCACTAAAAATAGTTTTGATGCAAAACATTTGCAGGTGACTATGTCTCATTTTCATGTTGTTAATCGTTACGGCCTCGGTGTATAAAGGTCTTAATGTATATGGCCCATTGGTAAAGATCACTTTATGAGATTGTGATTTCACTCTCAGTGGGACTTCTAGAAGTGATTTTGAGAAATAAATTCTGACCCTGGTGACAGAGAGTGTGTGCTAATGCAAGTGGAAAAGGGATCAAACATTAAACATATCTGACCGCTCTCTCCGTCTTCTCCCGAACTGACTGCTGTCTGTGGAATAGCTGCTGCCCCCTCAGCTTCGCAGCCAACGACGGTGATGCCTCCAAGCACACCATCACCACCTGCTGAGCTGCTATTGGTCGATTGTGAGCCACCATCCCCTGCTGGTCCTGTCTCGGAGTTTGGAGCTACTTCCTCACCAGCTGGGTAGTCTGTCTCTCTTGCACCTAAATAAAAACATACATAATAATCATTAAAAATAAAACATGATGTCCCTCGTAACTGGTGCAATTCCTATGTGAGACAGTGATAAGTATTTTGCACATAGATGTCAGTCATAAAATCCTCTCATCCTCTACATGGATTTTCCATGGCAGTCAGATGCGCATGTATTCATCAGCTGACCTGGAACACTGGCGATGCAGAGGACGTGGGAGTTACACACGAAGAAGCTCTCCAGGATGTTTCCAGGCTGGTTGGCATCAATGACAACCACTTTAGTGGTGGACTGGGTGCTGGTACAGATCCAAACCAGCGACGACATCTCATCGTGCTGCTTCAACTCCTTCTGCTGATCCTGCAACAACAAACAAAAGAAGTAGTTGGTAATTATTTATATGATTATCTCTATCAGCATATGTCCTCACAGGATGGGATGCCAGAAGAAGCAGAGCCTGTGTGTGTGTGTATGTGTGCTTGTGTACCTTGAGTTCTTGATCCAGTTTCTCCAGGCTGCTCTGAGATCCGATTTTCCTTTTAGGGCTCTCTGGTCCAGGCACGTCGCTGTAAAACACACTGGCTCCTACGATGGAGCCTCCGTCTCTGGTTTTACCTCCAGAGAGGTTCACACCAGCAGCACACCACAGCTGGAGCACAGATAGACAGAGTTACAGCAGTCAAATACAATGAGACACACAGGAGAATTATAAATGCACACCACAAGGTGCAATACCTTCATAGAAGCATCTTTCTCATCCAGTGGTCTGAGGAAGACAGGCACAGGTAGATTCTTCATCTTACTCTCTGTCTGACCACCGTTGGCCTGAAAAGGTACAAACAGCACCAGTGCATTACAGCTTCTCTCTGTTGGAGCTTACATCCCAACAGTTCAACCATCATCTGAAGAGGAACAGATAATCTGAAGTAATGATAACACAAGACAATAAGTGCTACCGCCATCTCCTTACTTTATATTTCTTAGGCAGACTCCAGCCATAAGCCTGCACTCTGCCGTCCTCCTTCTGGACGTGGGCTTTGACCTGCTGGTACTGAGCCCTCTTCTGCTCCCGCCTGGACACCACGTTATCAGCTGCCACTCTGCGAGACAGAACACCAGCTCACTGACAAAGATGTCTACTCTTGGACTGTTAGGTTTTCTACTAAAATAAACTTTTTTAATAATCTTTTCAGACCAGATATATGCAGAGCATTGTCGGTTTCACATTGTATCTAGTTATTGTCAATGCTCTAAACATTTCTAGATGTCATGTCAATTAAACATGTTTCACTGATGGGAGAGACCTTCTAAAGGTGCCTTGACTCCTGCAGTTCCTCCTGCATTTGGTGCAGTAAAATGATGAATTGTTGTCTTTTAGTTCCTGTCCAGTTTGTTTACAATGACTTATCACAAACAAACCACAAGGTTTTAACATTACAATACACAGACTAAAAGGTTACTAATTTGTTGAAAAGTTCTGATGATGTCATCCTACATCAACAGTGACTGCATTACAGTAAAGTGATGTCATTTTCTGAACATATCAGACTGTTGTAGCTGTTCTATTATTTGCCTTTACCCACTGAGTCATTATATCTACATTACTGGTGATTATTTATGAAAAATCTCATTGAGTCAATATTTTGTGGAGGCACCAAAATATTGTTGTAATATCAACAATGAGGTATTTAGTCAAAAATATTGGAATATTTGATTTTCTTCATATTGCCCAGCCTTATCTGAAGTGCACCAGACAGTTTAGGTTTGAAAGCAGCCCAAAATAGTTCAGCAGTCTGATCTAAAACTATGGAAGCCATCAGAGTTTGTTTTAGAAGCACACAGATTTGTATGCTTGAGTGAAATAAAAAAATTCAGATTGTAATTTAAGTCTTGACATACCTTTTAAGAGCTGTTATGCAAGGGATAGTTTGAGAAACCTGGTTTTGTTTTTGTTTTAACTATGCTTTTGAGTGAATGCACCAAAAGGGATCAATACTGCCTCAGCATACACAGATAAGAGCACATGTTTTCATTCAATTTCCCCTGACTGACTGACTGACTGACTGACTTACTCCTCATTGAGGAAATCAAAGGCTTTGCTCTTGTCACTGGGCAGCTGCTGCAGGGCGCTGCTCCTCTTCTTGACGGACGGCTGGATCTGAGAGGTGGGTGCATTGTACTTGACGTTCACTGGAGCCTCCGCCGCCGGCTTCTTGGCCGCCCCGCCCGACGAGCTGAACAAACGGCTGAAACTGGAGGTGTAAGGGTGGGGAAGTGGGGAGGAACGAGAAAAAGAAAAGCACACAGACAAACGTATAGAGGGGTGGACACAAGCGGCAGCTCCAGCGGCAGGAGTAAGGTTCAACATTTAAGGGTAAACAGGTTCCTTTCCCCATGCCAACACACCATGCCAGCTTTCATACAGGTAGCAATCAGGCATTATGTATGTTCCCATTGATCTGTCTCCTAAACAGCAAAGCACCAGAGCAGCTGTCCTCACAGAATGCTGGAGTGCAGGGTTATTATTGTGCACCGACTAGGATGTTAGTCAACAACACAGAGCAACACTGGACAGCAACACTTCAATTTCCCCCTAAGTCTACAGTGAGAGCACACGCTATTTATCACATTACACCCAACTGATGTTAAGCATGTTCCACTGGATACTTTTAGATTTTATTAACTATAGGCCTGTAAGTTTAGAGGCTCTGCTAAGTCTATCTTTATGAGCATATTTGCTTTGTTTTGACCAACACCACCCATTACTCTGCATTCCCTCCCTTCCCCACAGCAACTCTATCAACACACCTCCTGCACACAGACATCACAACACCAGGCACAATATAGAGGGACAAACAGAAACAGGGCAGGAAAGATGGTGGATTTATCAGATTTTGTTTCCTTTACAGACTCCGTCCAAATCCCATTGCCAAAAATCTGCCCAAAATAATGTCCTCGTTCACACCAAACCAAACACATTCCTTATGAAACTCAACAAAAGGAGAGCCGGGGTCAGATAACCCAAATCCAGTCTTTCAGATTTCGTTCCTCTGTGAGCAAACAAGTGCATTTTCTTAACCTCTAGAAAGCTTCCATCATGCTTCATGTTTATAACTTTCTTTAACGTTGAATAAAGAATTAAAGGCAGCTCAGATCTGGGATCAGAGCCACTGTTTCCTGGCTGGCTCTCCTCTGTTAAGAGTTATTATCAAGATTAAAACATCAGAAGCCAGTCAAAGTAGACACCGTTAACATGTCAAAGATTTACCTACATCCTGGAGAAAACAACCACACAACATGGAATATAAAAGAAAAGCAAAATGGAACATAAATAACACAGTAGTCATACTGTGGTTGGTATTTGAGAGCTGAGGTGAAAAGAAAAGAGGCGCTTACAACTGCCAGAGGCTGGATTTCTTCTTCTCTGGAAGAGCCGGGTTCTCCTTTGAAGCCCTGTGTGTGAAACAATTCACTTTGAATCAAACTGAATCCTTACACAGGGTTTTACAGTCACTTCCTTCATTTCTACTTGAGACTTCAAACCACCCTCAGCCAGTTTTGTTTCTATATTAAAGCTTTGTTTTTTCCCTTTGTGGCTGGTGTGTGTGCGTGTGTGTTACAGATTCCTCTACTTCATACGGTCCACTGCTTGCCTCTGTTCCTTCTGTCTCACCTGATCATCTCTGTCCATCTGACAGCCTCCTGCAGCTCCATCAGTCTCTCCTTATACTGGTTCCTCTCCATCAGGACTCTGGCCATCTCCACCCTGGTGAAGCGTTTCCTCTGTGCTGTGGGCACGTCACTCTGCTGGTATACCAACATCAACGTTTCCAAGTGTTATTGTTGGTGTTACTGTTGCAAAGTTAACCACATCACTTTCAGTTTTCTTTTGAGTCTAGAAGCTACCAACTACTTTGGTTGCTCCACCATCTGTCATTTCCACTACTGGGGATAGTAACTTCAAAGATCTAACATTGATACTCTGGGGTAGGGATTTGGGGATAGCTACCAGGGAAAACCAAAGCACTATCCTCTTCCTGTTTTGGTTGCTTAATGGTTGACACACTTCCTTTGTGCTGTGAATGGAGCCAGCCAGTGGCAGACAGAGTTGCACAGTGAAAGCAAGGCTTATAGGGAACCAATCAGCCATTACACTGTGCAATCCACATTTACTTCAAAATAATGAAGCACAAAACTCATATTTACATCTTAAAATCAAATCTTCATTATCATGGCTACAAAGCTTTTTTAATGGAACACTAAAGGCTTTATGCTGTGGATCAACTGGCACTGATATGGTCATATTGAAATATACTAAAACAGGGCAGCTAGCGTTCCTCAAGAACTTGTACTGCTCTAATCCACACAGGTGCATCACACACTCAGATCACAACAAATATCAAGGACTCACATCATCCTCATTCTCATTCTTGACCTTCTGTTTCGCGTCCTCAAGCTCTGTTCGAAGCCTGCAAGCGAGCACACAATTTCTTTAGCAACCACGTTTACACAGTATACACTCAAATGAATTATGTAGACTGGTGAGCAGTTGGGTTTGCATTTATGTGTTGTAAAACTTAAGTCCATCCAACTCACTTCTTGATTTCTTCCTCTAATTCTTTGTTCTTGTCCTCCAGTTTGGTCTTGGCCTGAGTGACGGCATTCAGCTCACCGCGCAGAGCCTCCCGCTCACAGGACAGCTCATCCATTTGTGATATCAGGTCGTTTTTCACCACATTCAAAGCATTTCTGAAAACAAATACACAGCCGTGTTTATGTTCACTCTAATGTGATATCTACATTAAACACAAGGTGGCAGCACTGTCCTGTTTTTAAAAATGTAACAGGAAGGATAATTGTTTCATGTATTCATGAGTGAACTCATTTTAACTTAGTATTTATATCAATCTTTAGAATTAAGTGCTACAGAGGAGCTTCATATTATTTCCCCATACTAAACTGTTCTTTTCTGATGTCTAAAACATTACAGTTCATTTTTCATTGTGTTTTATGGGCATTTTCGTGATGCATCTCTCAACTTCTATGAAGTAGCAGATGACTGACAGCTAACCGGAAACATAAACTTGTAAAAATATATCTTTTTTATGGTCAAGTGCATTGTGTTGTCAATGAGTAATGCTTGTTTGGGCCCCGAGGCAGCAAAATGACTGAATCATGGTGATCCTTACTCCAAGCTTCACTCTGAGGATCATGTTATGGTAGGCTATTAGTTTGTTTAGCTTTATTTAAAAAAATGTGAGGGGTTTCTGCAACAAAATATTGTCTTTCACATAACATTATCCCAGTAACATAATCGAACACTCAGATTACCATTCTGAGATGTACAATGTCATCAATATATTTGAAGGGATGTCTGTGCCCTTGGCTGAGCACCATTGTCATCCTGTATGTGTTTTTAACCTTGAGACATGCAACCTCAGTGACTTTGACATATTTACACAGGTCCTTTTTTTAACCTTTTTTGCCATCTTGCTTCATCTGAAGTACTCTGAAAGCACAGGTCAATAAGGGATGGTTCACATCAGCTTGTGAAGAGATGTGTTCTGTATAGGGCTGTGTATAGGCAAGAATCTGGCCATATAATATACATCACAATACAGTGATTATGATTCAATATACTGCAATACTGTAAGCAAGGTGATGATTGCAAGTTTTTAAAATCTAATTCTAGGTCACAGTATAAAGAACACACCACTGTATGCATGAAATCTGAGTCAGAAAATGGTGACTTTTTTATGCAATCAAAATACTAGGATGTGCATTTGTATTTATCGCAGTCTTTGTTAACACACTACTGATGTGTTGTTACGTTGGGGTGAAAGAGTCAAATGGCTGAAGATAAATACCAACACTGCTATCTAGAGGTCAGGGGCTGAACACACAGTATCACAAAACATCATGATACTCAAGTGTATTGGTGTTTTCCTCACAACCCTACTTTTATACAGAACAAGGCACAGCGAACCAATGACTGACAACTCACTGAGGGGGAAATCTGACTTCTAGTAGCCTCTGTACGGTCTATGTCCACATGGCGTTATTTTCTGAGTGCCTGTGTCTTTTTTTTTCAATTGTTCCCAATGCGGAGAGAGCGTTTGCATCCCCATAAGGCTGCCTAGAAGTAAAGTGCTGCACCCAGCATCTTTTTTCCAGCCTTTTTTTAATGCAGCTGCCTTTAGCTGAAATTTTCAGAAAGGCACTGGTGATGTCACTGCTGCTCCTTTAGCTACTTTCTATCCCAAGTTGTATGATATGTCATTCAGAAACTATTACAACACAGCCCATTTGCGGGGGCAGATTGGCTGGACACCAAATGCTGCTGGTGATCAGTGTTGTGCTTTTACCACTGTACGCACCATAAGGTTGTTGTTAGCTGTGTAGCCAAAAGTCCTTTTTCATTTTTCTGGATGCTTATACATACAAAGAGCAGAGATGGCTTTAAAAAAGTAAAAGAGTACTAACTTGGTCTCCAGCAGCTGGGCATTCTCATGGATAAGATGTTCCACTTCGCGACCCATACCTGAAAATGACAACTTATAATGTAAATACAGACTGTTTCAACTCATCATGTGCTCCATCATAAAAGGAATAATAAGAATGTTATTGCAAAATCGCATCAATAAAGAAGTGTTTATGTATATTCTACACACAAACATATTGTTCTCTCAGTCTTACCTAGAAAGCTGTAGTCTGAGAGTCATGCAAGAGAGTCGGGAAGAAGTTTATAAGACTGTAGGTAAGTTAAATGGTCTCATTTAAACATCTCTAGTCTATAGTATTACTGCTCTTCACAACACAGCAGCACTATTCACCATTCTGCTCATCCTTAAGAGGGTCACAAAGGGGACCGGAAAACTACACAGAATCAAGAACACAAATGAAGTGAATAAAGAGCTGGTTACGAGATCTGCAGGGAATTCATTAATACACACCAGAAAACTCATCTGCGAGGACGAGAGAGCCCAACAGCCAAAGAAAAGACAATTCAGAGAATGCAACAAGAAAGGAAATAGTTTGTAAAAGTAGAGATGATGATGAAAAAATAACATTGATTCAAGAGGCTTCTTACCCAGCAGGTCAGCTCCTTCATCCATGTCTCCTATCAGGTCGTTTCCTGCAGATGACAGCTCCTCAAACAAAGAGTCAGTGTTGCGGTCGAACGCTAGATTCTCAATGCCACCTTTAGTTGGTGTGCTGGATAGACAGATGAGGTAGGGGAAGATAATATGAAACAAGAATGGGAGAAAATGATGATTGGCATGATGAAAGGGGCATGATGTTGCAGTATGATTATTAACACTTTGGTACAAATGGATGCAAATTGGAATTACACTGAGTAACAATTGTTGGGCAGTCAATCTGAATCTACATGTTTTTCTTATTTTCAACAAACCCAATGAAAACACCAAAACACACAATGACACAGAGCTCCACTGCTGCCCAAAACAATTTAAAAATGTGTTGGACGTATCAGCCGACAGCCGTAGAGATGTCTGCCTTCTTTCCAATATAAGTGAACTAGATGGCACTCGGCTTGTGGTGCTCAAAGGGCCAAAAAAATACATCTGAAATACTCAACAGCAATGTCTCTTTTCAGAAATCATGACCTGGTTACTCAAGATAATCCACAGACCTTGTGGTGAACAGTTTCATGTAGAAATTAAAGCTGCAAGCAGTGATTAATAGGCCTTCCCACCTTCCCACAAGTTGGTAGGATGCATGTCTCAGACGCAGTTCGATCATCAGACATGTTTGAAATGTACTGACGATGTAACGCATTGCTGGTTTTGGTCTTTTAATGGGATTTGTAGTAAGAAAAAACATATAGACCGATGCCCGCCTTATCCTTTAACATTTCCTGAAGTTTAGGGTAATGATGATTAAAAATCTAGTCATCAGTCCTGTACCTCGTTCCTTTGCAGCCATCGAGGTCCATGTCCAGCTCAGGAGTGGACTCAATGATGGCCTGCACCTCAGACTTCTCCAGGTCGTCTGCTCCATCTAACACAAGCAGCAGAGATAGAAAACAGAAGAATGAGCGAGTTAGTACACTCACAGCAGGTAACGGATGTTAGCTACTAGTTCTGTGTTGTTTTAACTGCACTGCAGACCATCACCTTTGAGGGGTGTAGAGACTTGACCATCATGTCCCAGCTGACCCTGCTGTCCTCCTTGTACTGCTGCAATGTTCTTACTGCTCTCTGGTTTTCCACTGCTGCAGTCCAGGTTCTTGTTGAGCCCGTCTGAAACTTCCTGCAGGGGCGTGTCCACAGACTCCATGGCAACATCAGAAGCAGCAGTAGACAGGGGTGTTGCAGACCCTCCACCTAGACTGGACACAGGACTCATTCCAGCGGATGCTCCATCATGAGGAGATAATGGTGTGGTGGACTGAGAGTTAGCGCTGTATGTAGATGTGGGGGTGTTTGATTTAGAGGTGCCACCCTGAGAGGACATGGGGGTGTTGGATTTGGAGCCTCCGCTTTGTAAGGACGAAGAAGTTCCACTTTTGGAGACACTTCCCTGATTGGTTTGAGCACTGAACTTGGAGCCTCCGCGGTTCGAACCAGCCAATTCATCCTTGAGATGAAGGAAGATGAGATGTAGTAGAGAAACAGAGTCAGGGGATAACAAGAAAATCAAGATAAAACTAAAATCTTATTATTTGTTTAACATTGTGAAGCTCCCACATTTTAAGCTATAAATGCAGGTAATGTGCAGCACACACACTCATGTATGCAAACCAAACACAGAACCAAACTGTGATCAAGCCAAACATATCAAAATCACTCCATTCCCAAAGTGAGGACAACACTGACCTTGACTGTAGTTTGGAAAAATAATCCTGTGTCAAAGTCCACTTACTTAGCTTTTTCTGAAGCTTTCAACCATGACTGAAGTTCCATACTGAGGTACTTTATGTATGCTGCCAACTTGGAATCAGCTGTGACTGATTTGGGTCTTCTTATGTGTTTTCCGAAGTAGATTGAATGAGTTACAGTAAAGTGCATTAGGTTGTAGAAACTTAAACTAAATATCTGCCTCTATGTGATCCAGGAAATGTTGATTGGATTTCTTTGTATACTGTGGTTCTTAATGGTCTGTAACTGTTACATGTTGTTAGTCTTCATACCGAAATAACACCAAATGTGTCAAACACTGTGAACATTGCCATGCAACTCAAACCAACACAAACAGCAACCAACCAGGACACTCATCCATTATAACAAGCCAAACTATGCTGTGAGGGTCTACTATAAAAACAAAATGAGTTCTGCAGCTTTAAAATCACACAATTTGAAACCAGCTGAAGATACAAAAAGGCAACAGGTTGGCATCATGCAGTTTCATTTAGATATGAGGTAATGCCATTATGTTAGCATCATATTATTTAATCACACTGCAGCAAACTCTGCAACACGGCTACTAAACTTGATAAGTATAGATACGGTGGATGCCATGGTTACAGTGATAGACAGGTCTACCTGGTCCTCATCAGCCTCCTGATTGGGCAAATTCTCCTGCGAACTTTCACCTTCCACTCTGACTGGGGAGAACTGTTCCTCAAACTGAGGGATATTAAAGACCTTGCTTATTAATATTTCTGAATATCCATTCCTTAAAACAAATAAAAAATAAACCAAACCAAGGCCATGTGTTGTATACAGATTGTAAGGATGTTGCAAGAGCTCATTTTCATTAGCACTGATCTAAATGTGTCCAAGAAAGTAAATCAAAGCTGTGGGGAAAGCCTGAACTCCATAGGTGATCTGGGTAGTGAGCAGTATTTATGGCTGCTGTTGGTACACAAGGTGACCTGGTTGGCAAAGGCTTTCTTACATGAATGAAAATGAACTGGATTTACAGTACCAATTAATCACTCTAAGGTTCCATCAGCTCTCGACAGCCCTTTGCGCTATGCAGAATTTCTAACCCTGTATTGTTTTGACCTGTTAATGCCAGCAGCTTTGGTTCTATAAATAGCACAGTGCCTGATGGAAACGAATCAATCGGGACAACAACAAAGCATCCATACGGGGTCACCTTGAAAACAGAAGAGGGGCAAGACTTTAATAACACGGGAGTATTTTAAGGTTTCACAGACATTGAATATGATACTGCTGGAGAACTGTTTCTTTCCCAAAAGTATTCCCTATTTTTGTGTCTGGTTCGTCTCTCTGAACACCGATGGGAGTGTTTTCTTTCAAATCTCTTGTGTGCATGCTGCCGTCACTCTATTGTTGCTACAGTAGCACTGAGCAGCCAATAGGGGGAAAGTTTCCCTCCATTGCTACTCTGCTGATAATGGCTCTTCCCCTAAACCACACTCTCTCACACACACGCACACGCACACACACACACACACACACACACACACCCACCCACCCCTTCATATGGTGGGAGGGGATGGGATCACTGACTGTAAATCTTTGGAAAATGTCAAGTCAGCGGAGAAAACACAAAGGCACTGCTGTGTATCTGCACTGGGGGTGCCTGGGAAGACTGTCTGTGTAAAAGTTGAGTGAGACAGATGTACTGCGACACCTATATTGTACTCCAGGACTCAAGGTGAGGTGCTCAGAGGGACTTAATGAATTATCAACCACCTTGGCTGGCAGTTATGAAACAATCCAACACAAGAACATGGGTCAAAATAAACACTGCCAAAACCCAAAACACTTCCCCCCTTACACTTTCTATCTGACCCTGTACTAGTGTAATAACAGCAAATGAATACTTATTAGGGGCTCATTAATATTCATGATGGAGCCTTGCTTGCAGCATGGTTTCCAACAGCAACAATGTGAAGACACTCTGTCCTTTCCACCCTCCCTTGAGGTTAAAGGCAGGCCCCCGAATGGTACCACTTCCTCTGCTTGCTGGGCTCCCAGCCACCCCGTTACACACACAGGCTGCTGCTAAAAATTCTGGACACACTGAACAATCCTTTCTCTCTGAATAGAAATGTACTCTTTCGTTGGTGTGTGCTGCCATTGAGTGTTTGCATTTTGTTTCCACAACCGCTTTTAAATGAGCAGGGGATGATGTCACTACTCCAATCCGTGGGAAGCGCTACCAGCCAACCTCAGACAGTAACTTTACAACTAAGGACGTCCTTCTTTTATATTCATCAAGTTCTCAAAGCAGGACTGATTTATATGTGTGTGTTTAAGTGTGTGTCATACCTTGAGGCTGGTGTTGGATCGTGGATGGCTAAGGTTGTTGAATCTCCATGGCTCAGAGGGGGTGTCAACGGGTTCCCTCTGGAGTTCAGGGGTCATACCATCAGTCCCAGGAAGCTGGAATATGCCCATGGAGATGGGACGCTCCTTTCTGGATACAGAGACAAAAGGAAGGAAGGATGATTCAAAAGGGAAAAAGAGCAATTCTGAAAGAAAGGAGTTGGCCTGCTGGTGAAGTCATTCTTACATAATTAGAACACAGAGAAAACAAGATTAATGCAGGCTGTCTTAAGTCAGCCTTTTTCTTGACTTGAGGTTCCACTACAATCAAACATGTTGAATATCATTGTCAGTTTTTAGTCTTGGCTTAGCAAATACTGAAATTCAATGAGGTGAACATTGCCAACAACTAACAGGTGTGCTCTTTCCAGCACCAAACAAGAAGTCTTGGTTCTCTTGGACTGTGGAAAAGCAGGAGAAACTGGTGGAGTGAGCAAGAGTCAGTGTTTGATTCAGCATGAATCTGATCCACTTATTTTAGTGAGCAACCTTAATTTGTCGAAACTGTTCCCCTCTCATTCCCACAGTCTCATCCCACTAAAATGGCGCAGCTAACCAACGGAGGCTGGTAGTGAGTTGAGGCACCAAAATCCAAAATATAAAGTTGGACACAAATACAGTTTATCGTCATGAATTATACTGATACCAAATTGACATGAATACTTTCAACATATGAACCTTTTTATCTTGTGTTTTCTAGAGTTATCGGTTTTTGAGAACACATAAGGAATTGTTAATGTCATACTTCTGAAAGGGAGTTTGGCGTAATATTTTCCACCAGGAGCATGATGGGAAATAATCTCAAAAGGAATCTAGTCGTCTTGAAAATAGTGACCCTACAAAATCCTAGGTCTTTGCAAAATCTTACAATGTGTGACATAAAACTCACATTGTCTTTAGCTGCAAGAAGGTGTCAGACTTAAGTCTTTTCAAAGTCTTTAAGAGTCTAAAGCCATCCTACTAGCGGCTCTATGAGGCTGCATTCAGGCACAGCAGTGCTTTGAGGTACATGCTAATGTAGACAGGCTAGCATGCTGATGTTTAGCCACAGACTGTCTAAAAATAACTGAAAGTAGCCACCGTGGCATCACCCATTGGTTTGAAGCCTCAAGTTCAACATTTTGGCCATTGCCATTTTGCATTTTTGAAGTTGGAAATCATCATATCTGGATGAGAGGGTGGAGCTGTGCAGGAGTGACGGGTGGATCTGATCTGACGTTTTGCAGATTATTACTCAAAACAGTCATGCTAAGCTAAGCTACAGAGACAAAAAAACGTTTCTTTGTATCAGACTGAAAACATGTTTGTTTCTGCTGTAAAGTTGGGCATTTAATATGGGGGTCTAAGGGGATTGTCTCACTTTTGAGCCAGCCTCAAGTGGTCATTCAAGGAACTGCAGTTTTTGGCACTTCATGTTGGCTTTAGTTTTCAGCCCCGAAGTTTGCAGCTTGTGTTTCTCAGGTAATGTTAACTACGGTCACAATCTTACTTAAGCATGTTAGCACGCTAGCATGAGGGGGACATGGATGTGTGTACTAAATGTCCTAGCAATCCATCCAATAGTGGTGAGGACATCTGACTTAAAACCACAAATGTCAACTTCATAAAGGCGCTAGAGGACAATCAAGTGATAACAATGTCAGTGGGATACATCATCTGGGAACCATGAATGTCAGCACAAATTTGTTGCCACTCCATCCTGGAGATACTGAGATACGTCACTGGTGATGTATGAACAAAGGATTCTTCCTCTGGGTACAATGGATATTTGTTCTGAACTCTGTGGCAATCCATCCAATAATTGTAAAGATATTTCTGTCTGGACCGAAGTGCTGGACTGTCCAACCCGCAGACAGACCAACATTTCCATTGCTTCTGCTGCCAGTGTGCCTAAAAACTAGGGCCGTAACGTTACATGTATTTGTGTCGAACCGTTTGGTACGCAACTTTCAGTTCGGCACGACCCTGTACCGAATTATTGGGCGCAGGATATTATTTTATTTTATTTTGTTTTATTTTAATTCCGTTTTTGCGAGCCGAACCATTTAAAATATCTAGTTCCCCGACGGACATAATTGAGTGACGGACGAGTCCCGTAAATCTCCGCTTTCACTTTGTGCATGGTGTGGGTTAAAATGAAAAAGAAAGTGACAAACACATAAGCCGTGAGCCTGCTCCGCCTCAAGCCGGTCGCGACGCACCATACGCCTGCAGCGAGCCGTTCAGCACTGCGCACAGTCGGACTAATGGGCTGTCGAACCAATGACATGGACCCCATGGCAAGTGAGCCTGACGAACCTGAAGACCCACCCGCAAACCTTAAGTCCTCCGTTTGGGAACACTTTGGTTTCAGGGTAAAATACGAAGATGGAAATAAACAAGTGGACAAGACAAAAGCAGTGTGCCGACACTGCAGAACAGCGGTCGGGTATGTACTTGGAAACACGTCTAACATGCTAACGCATCTAAAGCGACACCACCCGAGTTTGAACGTTAACCGGCACGACTAGAAAAAGCAATCTGGTGCAAACTACGATATCGTCGTCGTTTAAAAAGAAAGAGCGTTTCCCTGACCATCGCGCTAAAGAAATAACCAACGCCATTGGAGTTGAGTAAAATTGTTTAAGCTGCACTTTAGATATAAGCATGTTTTGTTTACTGCACTTTAACAAAGTGGGAAAGCTAAGTAAGTTCCTAGTAAAACTGAATCTGAGCAGGCTTTAAAGCTGACCAGCTGCACTATACTTTTTATTTTAATTGAGTAAAACTGTTAAAGCAGAAATGTATATTTATATTTTTCATTCAAAAAATGTGTTAAAAAAACAGCAGGATTTTATTTTTCACTTTTATATTTCTATTTTCATTCAAACAATGTGAAAAAGCAGGATTATATATATATTTGTTTCATTCAAAAATTGTGTTAAAAGAGTTAACTGCTGTGGTGGTATGTTTTAATAAGGTTACCAATAAGTAAAAGATATTTAATAGTTGTCTATTTTTTTCATTACTGTACCGAAAAAAAAAACTAACCGTGACTTGTGTACCGAGGTACGTACCGAACCGAGATTTTTGTGTACCGTTACACCCCTACTAAAAACATAAAGAATTCCTTTGGTGGTAAAGAAGACCTTCAGCAACGAAAGACATCCTCACAACAGGTGCAAGAACATGTGATTTATACTGTGCAATAAAAAGTGCACAGTATGGGGTATATTCTATACTATATAAACCAGGCTGGAAAACTTCTCATTAGTTTAAATGTTCTGACTCTCTCTCTCTCCATGCTGACAGAGAAAGTGACACTTGGTAGAAAATTATAGTGTGAAGAAGTGATGAACAAAGTTTGGTGCAACAGCTACTGTACTTCACTAAGCCTGAAGTCACTTACATGATACATTACTAGTTCATTTTTTTCATTTTGCATTTTAATTTGTCTATTTTTCAGTGCAGTGGAAGCAGCTCGGCAAAATGTAATCAGTTAGACAAACTGAAACAAACTGTGTGACGAGTCTGAGTCAAGACTTCACAGAGAGGTGCGGTAGCAAAGGCTCCCTTAGGACAGTTTGTCACTGGAGTGGTGAGAAGACAAATAGAGCTGGTTGCCTCATTAACTCCATTACCTCCCACCTATTAGCTCAGGCAATAACACAGAGCCATTTGTATCCATCTTTATGGCTGGAGATGTATTTTGCCATGTGTGTTATTATAAGCTGAGCTTAGAGACACACAGAGGGAACGACACATGGGTACGAACAAATCTCTGTCACCATCTCCAGCTCTCACTAACCACCTCATTCTTGCATGGAGGTGTTCATGTCCAAACACCCATTTCACAACAGCTCCAGGAACACATTGAAATAAACACACTGCCCCCTCCACTGCATCAGACCAGGTACACTCCAGCAGCTATTCCCTCTCCAGTGGCTAGGTATGAAAAAACATACTGTACAGTCAAGCACAACAATGGCTGCCACTGAAAAGAGCAGCCGGCAGGCAGCGATGAAAAGCAGCAGCAGCCCCAAAAACAATGGACACACCACCATATTGAGAGGATGAGGTCACATGCCGGCCACTGATGGTGACCAATGCTGCCTTTTGTTATTTGAACTGATGGGTGAGGGCAAATCACATGCTCGTCCATGAGTCCTCCACTGCTGCCTCATCTTGGAAAAGAAGTGAATTAACTTGTGAGAATAATCATAAACAGAAATAAAATCAAGTGAAATGAAAACATCTCAAGGTGGTCTCCCAGATATGACTCTGCTATTTCTCCCCATCTCTCTCTCTCTTGACCTACTTTTACAGTGCAGTCTCACATTGTCAAACTATAACACACCCACATGGCAGCAACATTGCGACTGCATGGCTACAAGCTGGTTACAGAGATGCAGATAAGAAGAGATACATTAAAATAAGATAAATTAATATAACACACATTGAGATAACATACACACACACATATACCTGCTGGCTCTGGGTAAGGAGGGTAAGGAAGGCAGGGCAGGTAAGCCGCCGGTAGAGACAGAGTAGTGAACCAGCAGCAGCACAGACAGAGAGACCAGTACAGCAGAGTTGATGACCACCGCTCCCCCTACAAAGCCAAAAACAAACAGCAGCATACACCCGGGGCTCATGGCCCCCCCAGATCATGGCCCAGTGCCTCGACAGAGACCAGGAGGTTGGGGGGCTCAGACGATGACGGCAGATGAGGCGGGGGTCACTGAAACACCAAATTCACCTTGGCACACCTCTGACTGGACATCAACCACTTTTTATCTACTGCTGAGGTCAAAGATGCTGTATCCTTCCAGCTGGGAAACAGCAGCAAAACAGTGAGCTTTTTATACCGCAGCTCAAAGGCAGAACAATGTGCCAGCAGCAGTCACAACAACAGTAATCCTGGTGGCTTCAGCAGCAGCGATTGATTAAAGCAAAGCAGCAGCAGACAGAGCAGAGCAGAGCAGTAGATCATCCCCAGAGAGCAGAGGGAGGCTGGCAGCAGCAGCTCCTCTCCTCCAGCGTCTTCCTCGAGCAGGTGATTTGGTTTTCCTCCCTCCTTCACCCCACCTATCCTCAGCCGAGATGCGACGCGGCTGCCGCTGTGCAGTCTAGAACACTCTGACGCTCTCCCTCTCTCACTCTGATGGCACCCACCACCCCTCCCTCTCCATCTCCCTCTCTCTTTTGGGTGCTGAGGCAGCTTGTTTCATATGCCTCTTCTCAGGCTGCAGCTTATTGGCTGCAAAACAGGGAGACTGACAAAAAGTGTGTGCGTTCGGTGTGTGTGTGAGGGAGGGAGGTTGGCAGTGTGTCTGCATTAACTGGAGGGATTGTGAAGGGCTAGGAAACACAGGGGGCTGCCTGAATGCACAGATAAGATTTCATGTTTTATAGTTTTACAACAGTGAATCACTTAATGTAGTTAGTATGCACAAATGTCACACTGAAAACAAGTTTCTACAAATAAAACTCAAGCAGACACATATTGTCATATCAATAAGGGCACAACAATTTCCTCACAGGTGCAGCCAACTGGTTCTACAAGCCGCATAGTAAGATGAATGAAGATCAACCAACAGCTGCTGATGTTCACATTTTTGGCACCATGAGTCGGTTCATGTCTCTTGTGGCTATGATTGAGCTAAATACTTACATAAGTACGCTGGCATGCTGATGGCTTTGTTTAACATGTTAGCATGCTAGTATTTGCAGATTAGCATTTAACACATAAAACTGCTGAGGGTGATTGGAAATGTCATTAGTTTTGCTGGTTTTTGTCATTAACCATGGTGTAACACAAATTGAAATTTTGACCTGATGATGGTGCCAGAGGAAAAGTCAAACAATGACTCAAGTTATTACAAGTTATTCTGGGGGAATGTGAATATTCGTTCCATTGCATGGCAATCCAAAGATATTTCAGTCTGAATCATAAAATTCAACCTCAAGCTGGTGCTAGATGAGAAGTCAGAGGTTCATGACTGTCATTAGAGTACAACCTCTGTGCACAATAAACATCTATAAAAAAGCATGCCATACATTCAACAGTTGTCAAGGTACTTCAGTCTGGACTGACGTGGCTGACTGATCAAATGACAACATGGCCATCTCTAGAGCCATGCTACTAGTGTGGCTCAAAAACACATCATGAGGACAAATGTATAAAAATATATACATTGTTGAAAAGAATCAATCAGAGGAAGGAGACAATGAAATGCCCACAATACTAAAAACCCATCACAAAAATATAGCAGCTGTAAATCTGCCCCAAGCTCGTCTGGCACACATGATGTAGACTGTGGGTGTAAAGCTGTCACTGGCCCCTTATCTCAGATGTTTCTGTTTTATAATCCCAGTTTTAGTGCTTCTTGTGAAACAACAACAACCTCTGAGCTAGCAACCTATGTGCAAAAGCATCTTTTATATGCCATTTTCTTCTACAGGGATTTAGCCACTTTAATGCCAGAGCTCACCTCCACTGAGCAAATGTTCCACTAACACAAGTTCCGTCCTGAAAGTATTTTGCAAGAGCATTGTCGCTGCATCCTGGGCTTAGCACTGCCCAAGACAATTGTGATTGGTTCAAAGAAATACAACACACCCAGAGTGTTTTATCCCTTCACGCAGAATTATGTTGGGTTAAGCCAGAACTTTCCCCAGCACTGGCACAGAGCAAGATAAGTCTGGCTATAGGACACTAGCCTACAGCTAGCCGTAGACAATGAAGAATCTGCAGAGTTGACTGGCTGACATGGGAGACCCTGTGCATACAACTGTTGGCCTAGTGTTTACCACAGTGTAAAAGAAAAAGGCAATGACGAATAAAAACATGTAACATCTGGATTAGTGTTTACCCTAAGGCAAGTGGAAGACTTTGAGACTAGGGGAAAGGTTTTAGGTCTGATAAGACTATGGAGCCTGTTGACCATTACACCTTACACTTCATTTGCCATAAACCAAACACCTTGGCAGAAACAAACCTTTGCCACTAGGACGCCTGGTGAGAGCAGCATCATGGAGGTGCTTCTCTGTGGCCTTGGAAGGTTTGTGAAGGTAGACGGCAAAATTAATTCATGAAAATACTGAAAAATCATGGAGGAAAAACTAAACAGGCAGGGAGAACACTTCTTTGCATAAACCACACATCAGCTAATACCTGTAACATTAACCTATTGACAGTTGAAATGACCATATTAACTGGGGAGGTGTACTGACTTCTTGGCCCCCTGCAGGAGGCGTAATCTGCTCTGCGAGTGCGCATTCAAACATGCAGCTCATCATTCCATCGAAGGAGATTAATCTGACAAAAGCCAACCTACAGCTCTGATTTACACATCCGCATCATCCTTTATCTGTCCCACTGAATTCTACTTGACTTCCTGCAGTTTATTATAAGAGTCTCTCTACCATACCTTGTCTTCCCATTTCATGTCAAAATCCTCTCTTAACACTAATCTTTACCTACAAACACCCACCCACCTATATTTTAAACAGCTTCACAGTTGCTTTCAAGTTCTCCTTTGCCTGCATTCATTCTTTGCTCAATTTCTCTGCTCAGACACGTTCCCTGACCCATTTCTACCTCTTGCCTGCAGGGAAGATATACATGTGTGGGAGTACAGTGGTTCAAACTGCTCCAATACAGGGTTGAGGACATGGAGAATCACTTATACACAGCAGAGAAGCACATAAAAACACACCTTGTCAAGTCTTGAAATCCAATTTCTACTGAGCTATAAAGTCTACTAATAACAGGATGAGTTTAATGGCAGGGGAGATATTTGCACTTGAAATCAAGAGTGGTATTTATTTAATAAAGTTTACCTGCAGTAAATGTCAATATCGTAAAGCAGAATATCACTCTACACTTTAAATCAAGAAAATTCCTAAACCTCCATCAACCTGCCCACTGGGTTCCTGGTTCAATCCCAGGAGGGAGCCCTTCTGTGCAGAGTTTGCATGTTCTTCCCGTATCAGCATGGGTTTTCTCCGGGTACTCCGGCTTCCTCCAACAGTCCAAAGACATGCAGGTTGGGTTAACTGGTGACTCTAAATTGGCCATAGGTGTGAATGTGAGTGTGAATGGTTGTCTGACTCTAATGTGTCAGCCCTGTGATAGTCTGGTGACCTGTCCAGGGTGTACCCTGCCTCTCGCCCAATGTCAGCTGGGACAGAGGATAAGCAGTTACGAAAACGGATGGATGATGGTGACTACGTTACAATATGTTTTTATCAAGCGACAACCTCTGAGGCTGAAAAATGAAGCTAACGTGGAGGTGCCAAAAACAGCAGCTCCTTGAATGGCCATTGGAAGCTGGCTCCAGGTCTCAATCCTCACAGACCCCATTACATTTCATAAAAGCTTAAAATTATGCTTATTTAAGGGCGGCCTCGCTTGGGTGACAGGCTTTCTGTGAGGCGTCACTACAGTCTGAGTAAGCTCCACCCCTCACTCCTCCACAACTCCAACCTCTCACCCAAATATGGTCAATTCTGGCTCCAAAAAAACAAGATGGCAACAGCCGAAATGCAGATCTGAAGGCTTCGAAACAGGAGTCCATAAACCAATTGGATGACGTCTAGGTAGCTACGTCCATATACTACGTCCAAGTCCATACATTTTTTAAATACTGACCTAACAATCAGTAATGAAACTGTGTCAAACTCAAGTGTACTAAAGTGTTGAGTGTCTCTGAAAGAAAGTGTTTCCTAATGAGAGCAATAATAATGATCAAACTGCAGTTAAAAATCTGACAGGATACAATCTTCAAACATTTTAGGTCCAAGTGTTTACAGGACTGACAAATGATATAGGCTCAGGTAAACACAGTGACTGTGTTTAGAACAACAAGCATGGAGTGACAAATGGTTGGGTTGTCTCACCGTGTTCTGGGTGCTGTGCCTGCATCTGAGGGCTCTGCTGTTGCGACTGCATGTTGGTGTTTAGTTCGCTCCAGGTGCTCCATGTAGCTGTGGATCATCTGGAAGGTGCATAATCACAGAGTCTTAGAATTAGCTAAAACATATTTTCTTGATGTATAGTCATTTTGCAATCTATATGGCACAGATTAGGTTGCAGCATCATGTTGGTTTTTACATGTTTTATATGCTGTATTGAAATCCTTACTTGAATTATATTAGGCTCTTTAAGTTGCCTGTATTTCTAAGATGATTCAGACTACAGAAGATCTGATTCTAAATGGTCACAAGAACTTCTACATCTTCAAAAATGTTTTCGATGGTCCCTCACATACGAAGTACATTGTGTCCAGACACAGCTGTGACAGTCAGACTCACAACAAATGATGTAGATGAAGCAGCAGTGTGTAGGTGACAGCTTTTATTAGACTTCCATCTTCTCTATTCAACATTATTCAGATTAGCAGTTGGCTGCTGAAGCCTGAGAGGTTTTGGAGCATCTGTTAGTGATGCATAATGTATAACAGACCAAGGTGGACCAGTGGCTCAGCAGAAACAGAATTCATGTGTGGATACTTCATGTTTTAATCATCTTAAAGTATCCTACTCCATTCCACGTTGTAGAACCTTTGTTTGTCTATGTTCAACTTAACCTGTACTGTATTTAAAGGGTTTTTTTATGCAAAGAGGAATTTTTGGCACCTCAAAAATGGCAATAACTGAGACTAAAAATAGCAATTCAAATCCTCTATGAATGTGTTTCATAGCAATTCAAAAAATAACTGCTGGAACAAACCTACTATAAGCTTTAATGCAACATGTTTGACTTCCAGCAGCCAACTCCCTTCTCAGCAGCTATATTTTACACATGTAGCTGGGTCTTAAAAAGCCAGTTAAGCTGCTTTGTTTTAACTGGGCCTTAACATTCCTCTGTGAAGCTAGTGCTAATGTAATATAATTTCTAGTGAAACAAAAGCTGTTTCTTTTCTGGTGAGGATCTTAAAACACTGAATTACAACCGCAGTGTACTTTTTTGATCACCTCCTGCTTCCCACAACCCTCACCTAAACCAAAGCATTTTCAGTGGGTGAGAAAGTGTCTGACATGACAGTCCCCTGATGTGTGCTGTGCTGCATGTGTGAAAGCGCAACTCTGAAAAATGTCCATACCTGATTTTCAGGTATGACTGTCACATTGACAGACATTCATTTACTACCTTTCCTGTCCCAACCTCAAACCCAACCCCAAACTCCTCTCCTTGGGTCCATCTCTGTAGGGATCCTTTCCATAATGTTGTCAGACACAGAGTAATAATCAGTCAGTTGCAAAAGCAAGCACTTTTAGAGAACATAAATTGATGAGGCAAACATGCCCCGAGTGGTTATATTGCAGCCTGTTTCGCTGCGGCTGGCTGCAGCCCTCTCGCACAATACTGGACCAATTTCAAAAACTGTTGTTCCTGTTAGTCATTTGGACACAAAAATATGGGAAAAAAGAGTCCAGGTTGAAAAATACCAAAGTTACCCTTTCGCCAAACACATATTTTTATCCAAGAGCAGCATACCTCTGTGTGTCTCTGGTGAAGGGTGTTATACTCCTTCTTGAGCTCTGCTTCTCTCTCCTCCAATCTGCTAACTGGATAAAAAAGAGAAATAATTACTCAAAGACATAAGATTAAACAAGCCATAGGATTACAGCAAAATGTACTCATGACAACAAGGAACTTTGTCTCAAAACAGCATTGTTCTACATGAATTACTAACTCAAAAATTTGTTGATATCATGGATCTAACTGTTCCATTGACAAATCATTTGTCATATGAGAAATCGTGTTTTTACCTCACATTTTGTATCACTTAATTATGAGGTACTGAAAGTGGTAGTAGAGCAGTTGCTGTAATAACAATTTAGAGCCAGAAGAGGGCCACCATGCATCAACAAACCACTCCGAAATTACATTAAGCAGAGAGCACTGACCATTAAATCACAGACTCAGCTCTGAAATCAAACTCAATGAACAATCATTATCATCATCATCATAAATGTTTCAACCCATATTGAAATATCACACACACACACACAGCTGATGTGATTTTGACTACAATAATAATATAAACTTCTAAGTCAACGCTGAATGACAGCAGCTCTTTTGGTTTCTAATTACAGAGGTCTAAAAAGTTTCATTTGAATCGTTATGTGAATTGTAATAATAAAGGTCCAAGTAACCGAAACATGAAGAATGGAAATTACATTGGAAAAAAGTTACAAGTTATAAAGTACACATTTCATGTTTACCATATAACCAAAGGAAAAAAGATAAAACATAAACAACGCACACACTTATCTACAGAGCAACCATCAGTCTCAGTTGTGATCCACTGTCTGTGGCTCTAAGGTGACATCAGTTTGTAGTCAAAACAGCCCGACTGTCTTCATGTGTTTTCAGATGCCAGCCATACAAAAGGTGGAGAGTGGCACTAAAACATCCTTTGCACATCCATAACATCAGACTTGTAGTACAAGTCGGAAATAGTCTTTTGTCAGGTGTTAACAAAACTCAAGTACAAAAAAAACACCTATGTGACCAATGAAGAGCAACAGTTGAGACAGCAGCTGCATAGAATGATGTAAACTGTGATTCAGTGTGGGTATGAGAGGGCTGATAGAGGAACTAGTGGTTACAGATTGGAGCAGAAATAACCCAGGTCAGATACAGAGGTGTAGAGAGTAAATAGAAGTGACCCTGAAGGAAAGCCCCACATGAAAAGCTTGAATATGTCCTGTTGGAAGAACTTATCTTTTCATAATTGTCCAATTAAAAAATAAATAAATAAAATGCTTAAATTTAATCATTTGAAGTTAAACAAATAGTCAGGTATTGGCCAGAGTCTAAGACTCATGTATACATTTAAGACCTAAATAGGTCTGCAACTAATGGCTATTTACGCTACTGATTAATCTGCCTTTTTTCAATTAATCAAAAAATCATTTGGTCTTTAACATGTCAGAAATCAGTGAAAAAATCCTAACTTCCCAGAGCCCAAGGTGACATGCTTAAATGACTTATTTTGTCTGACCAACAGTCCAAAAGACAGTTTACTGCAATTTTTCACTTCATAAATGACTGAAACAATGACTAAGTTATTAAAATATTTATTTTGTCTTGTTCTGTTAATTGACTAATCATTTCAACTATTCCAAAATTTGAGTCCCTTTTCATCACCGCCTATCTTTTTTGAGTTGTATAATTCTATATTGTAAAAAAAAATTGACATTAACAATAAAAATTACAGTGAAAATCACTGTGATCATGTCTGTCTGGTTCAAACTGATAACTATACGCAGATGATTATTCTAAGTTTTATTTTTCTTTACTTCTCATGCAGATTACCACCTAATTGACATTTATATATTAATTACATTAATGTTAAGTGATAAAACAGATAGCTTTGCTATTTACTGAATTTTACTGACTGCTTTAAAATACACTACAGCTGTTTAGTTACAGGGGCATTACGTGACTGGGTGTTATCAATCCACCTGACGAGGGTGGAGTCAACCAAAGGTGTTTTCCCCATGCACCGTCAGTTTTCTGTCTCCATAACAAGCAGCCATAGACTTCAAGACCACTGTATTTTTCACTGAGAGAAAATTATTTTCTTGTTCACGTCATGATTTCAGTGTCCATGCAGCACCAGCTGGACAGGTGTGACAGGTGGAAGGTTACTGTGAGGAAAAGTAACATGATGGGAGTTGAGTTTTTATTGTACCCTCATCATCGAACTACTGTATATACGGTCCATATGTTGATTACAATATGCAAACTGTTTAAACAGCATTTGTACAGGAATGATTCTGTCCAAAGCTTTATGATCAATATAACTGTGTATTTGTGTAACTGTGATCACTACAATATAAGCAGTTTCCAATATATTTTAAGACGTAATGAAGTAAGAACATTAATAAACACAAAATTAAGTTAACACTGTTTGCAGTCATCAAAGTGTCTTTGGGTTTATAGAGTTAGACTGTGTGTGCTCCACTGACATGACCAAACCCAGATTAGTGATCTAACTCACACTGCTGCCAATTCCGTCCACAAACATAATTACAGACAAGTGAAACTCCCAAACAGAAAAAGGGAAGTGTCACATCGAAAGAAATAAAAGAAATTTGCTGAGAGCTCTCAAATTTTCCCTTTGCATGAATGTTATGCTCCTGCGGTGGAACAAACGAGCAAGTCACACACCCTGTCAACAGTACAGTCATGCACACATCATGAGGGTTTTCTTTTGATGACCTGGAAAGATGACCGCACTCATTAGACTTCAGGACTACTACGGTGTCCTTAACATGTAAAGGTCTTTACTACCTAAGAAAATTCTCAGTTACTTTTTACAGTATTTAGCGGTTCTTTTTTATCTAGCAACACAGAATGCTACTAAAAGTTTTCCAGATAAAAATTACAGGCAGGTCAGAGCCTTAGCTCCCTAAAATCCTCCCGTCCTCCACAGTGAACCTTTCATGGTTTGGAATATGTGTGGACAATTCTATTACAGCTCATTTAGCAGACGTGGTGGGCAAACACACACAGAGTATGTTACAAATGGCCTTTATTCAGTATGCACATGGGAGTCAATCTGCCCTGCGGCTCATCAGAGCTAACAAACAGTCACAAGACCTGCAAACTGTCGATGCTGCTCACAGGGTATCTGGCCTGTGTGTGTGTGTGTGTGTGTGTGTGTTTGTTAGACTCCAATAATCGAGCCAGTACAGTAAAACCTGCGTCTGTGGACTTACTGTGATCTGCATAGTTTTTTGTTTTTAGCTCTAGCTGACGCGTGTTTGACTCCAGCATCACCACCCGACACTGGAGTTCCTTCTTCTCGCCCTCCTGGGAGTCTTCTAAGGCGATGTATTTCTGCAGATAAAGAGAGAAAATAGAGCGAAAGAACAGAGTCTTTATTATCAAAGCACTTGTAATCAACATGAGTACTATAAACTTCTGAAACTCCCCGTGAGGGACTGGTAAGATGATTTGTTTATGGCAGCAACGGGAGACAGAAATGTCACGCGTGCATGTGGCAGTCCGCTCCTCTCAGCCAGTCTGACATCTGCTGAGCTCTGAATTACCTCATCACCAGCTAGGACATCCAACCCTTTGAATGTGCATGAAATAGAGTCGAGGGTGAAATGGAAATGTTGGGGGTCTAAATCCTGTGTGTGCATGTGTGTGATAAAGAGCTGCTCATGGTAACAGTGTTGATACCAGTGGAAAACAGAGCATACAGCGTCTGTCTTCTGTCCATTGTGAAAGTCATCTAACCTCTCTGCACAACAGGTGCACAGCGCCAGCTTCTGCTCCAAAGCAAAAAAAACCTAACGGCTACAGCTACAGCCTTTGTGTTTGTGTTTGTGTGTGTGTGTGTGTGTGTGTGTATAGAGACACACAGTTTCCCGAGCAAGTTAGTAACAGTTGATATCAATGCCAAGGTTGTTTTTTTCAATCTTCACAGCAGCCGTTGTCACCAACCTCATTCCTCTCGGGGGATCTAGGAATCAAAACCGTGACTGTTTTTATATCAGGAGAGACTGTATAAACTAGCACACAGCACAGTGGGCTCACTCTAAAGACCAACATGCTCAATAAATTATGATGATGATAAAAAAATAATATTCATAATCTGTTACTTTACCGATCCCATAAAGGCAAAGTGGTCAGGGTCAGAGACAGAACAGACACCTGGGGCTTCAAGGCAGCTTCTGAAACTCTCTCCAACCACAAGCCAACCATTAAACCCAAATGTAATCCATTTAATGGTGGGTCAACCACTGCTCCCTGATGGCAATTTACACTGTTTGTTAATAGATTGGATTCGATGAAACTTTTAATGAGCTCTGACACAAAAGTGGGTCTCTGAAGGGACAAATAAAGAAAAAATGAAGAGAAACTAGAGCAAAGTAAATGCAGATATCAACACAACCTTACAATGCTGGTGACGCACACTAAAAAGATGTAGCCTGGACGTAAGACGTAAAATTAAAACTTACGATATTTGCCCCATTTCCAATATATGAGTGCACTGACATACCTAACAGCTGGCTTTCTCGGCAGCATAAGTCTGACATTAGTGTGAACATTCAAACTGTCTGGACAAGTACATGTGAAGGAGGGCTGCACAACTAGTCAACAACTTACTCGATCGACAGAAAATTAATCGGGAACTACTAAATCATTCGTCTTTTTTCTTTTTCTTTTTTTTTAAGAAAAAAAAAATGCCAAAAATATGATATTTCCAGGTTCTCAAATGTGAGGACTTACTGCCTTCCTTGGTCTTACATAATCGTAGATTTAATATTTTTGGATTTTGAAATGTTGGACAAAACAAGACATTTGATTGAGTCACTTTAGTCTCTAGGATATCGTAACAGGTTTTCCTCAGTGTTTTTTTAATGTTGTGTAGACCGAACAATTCAGTAGAAAATAATCTACTGATTAATTGGTAACAAACATAATCATTATCTGCAGCCCTAATATAAACGGCTATTAGGGTTGCACAATATACAAAAAAACAAAATCATACTGTGATAAATCTGACAGATACAGTGATTGCGATATGAGTTGTGATTTTAGTGGGAATGGTAAATTTTGCATTTCATTTTCACTGAAAAACTATAAAAATTACACTGGGATTTTTGCTGTACGAAACAAGCATGTCCCCTTACATCTGGAAAATGATTTCTGGCTACTCTGCAGCACCACCATGTTTCATTTACAATGGCATGTTGGGACACATTATACCTGCATCAAATAATTTCAGCTCCTGCAATTTGAATGCTGCTCTTGGCCATATTGCCATTTTAATAACATTTGGATAAATTGTGCAGCTTATGGGCTGATGGCTACAGCCTGGAATTCTAAAAATAAGAATAACACATGTCTTTGTTGCTCTCTTGCTTGGCTGGTTTTGTTATTGGAGGCCCATTTATTGATACCGCAGCTGATTACTGAGTCAGGTGTCTGATGACAGGCTAAGACTCTCCCATGCCTGTAAACATGCAGTCTTGTGATGTGGGTGCTCGCTGTGGATCAGGGACTAAAGTTGGGCCCTGAGCAGAGGGTGGGTGTCATATGCAAGGAGATAAGGATCACCTGAGCTCTCTGTTACAAACAGCCTCTTCTTTATATGCACATCACATTAACACTGGAGGTGTCTAACAAAGGTGTTTCTTCAAGATGTTTGTATGAACTCTCTCCAAACACAATTCAGTCATTGATGGGCTGAGATGTTTTTTTCTGCCTTTGGGGTCTCTAAGCTATTTCAGTGAAAAGCACTTGATTTGACACTTATTACCTTTGAATGTGGTGTCTGGCAAATACAAAGCAGTGAACAGATTTTGCTTTATTGTCAAATTTGAGTTAGTTTGTATGAATGTGCACTTTTTCCCCTCACCCACATGGAGGTGAGGAAGTTATTGGGGCCTTGAGGTTGAGAGGCTTACGGAGGTCCCAGTGGGGTCTGGAAAGCCCAGGGAGCATCTTAAGAACTGAGCTATTGGTAGTAACACAGCATTTCCCATGTAAATCTACTAAGAGCATTAACATAGCATTGGGCTAGACTACAGACGGGAGGTTTCATAGTGGGGGGTGCCCCCTAATCTGCAGTGGCATATAACTACAACACAGACAAGCTAAACACTTACAATCTTCAGTTTGTGATTATTTCAAACTGCTGATGGGAAAACAATTTTAAGAAAATGCCAGGTTCTCCTCAGATTCACACCAATTAGCCATGACACACACTGACAATACCCCTCTATGGTATCAACACATTTGTCAGAGCAACTCCAAACATCTTCCCCTCTCACACTGCTGCTCATCATATGACCCAGGAAGGAGGCTGCTGCATATGACAACGCTCCAGAGAATGAGTGTTCCAGCGTTTTAACGTGCACTCTTCCCCCTACGCTGCATGTATAATGCGCCCTTTGTCGACGACTGCCAACACACACACAAACACATGTGGCTCCAGCACAAGTGCGTGCACAGCCACACAGACAGGGCTCCACTGTATTGGCACTCAATTGACAGAGAGTGAAATCAACTCCTTTTAGTGTTTTTTGCTGTGGGTTGCTACTGGGACATTTGAGAAAACAGGGTTGTGTAAGGCCTTGGATATCAGACGCAATGAAGTGACAGAAGAACTGCTGCAGCGTATTTAGTTGGATAACTCCATTATAATGACATGGTTATCAAAAGGGATGTTGCCAACCATGCAACCATTTTTGGTTAGAATAACAGAGCCTACTGCAAATCACAGTTTCTGCTATCAAGTGACTTCTAATGAGTGATTAGCCAGAGGCTGTGCATCTTAACACCACATTCATAGCTGCTGATAAACCGACTGGCTGTGTCTAGAGCCATGCTGGCAGCTCTGTGAGAAGGTACTTACGCACAGTGTTGCTTTGAGACATGCTCACAATGACAATGCAACATGCTGATGTTTAGAAGGTATAATAAGTACCCTGTTTCCATCCCTTTTTAAGAGAGTTAGCATGCCATCATAAGCTTTCAAGTAAGGATGGGCATTTAAAGTAACTTCCCTCTTCGAGTACTCGCAATAAACTATTTTACTAAACGTAAAAATAGGGTCCGAAATGAAAACCTGAAATTAAATTGTGGGTAGGGTAAAAAAAATTTAATTGTATGCCCCTGATATCAAAAATGGTATTGTATATTGATATATTTTTCTGGTATTGTATCATAGTTAGAAATTCCAGTATTGTGACAACACCACACTTGACAAGAGTACAACTCAGGGGCATTACCAAAGTCAGTATGATTCATCCTCTGGGGACCACGTATGTATGTCTGTCTACAAATTTTCCTGGCAACCCCTCCAATAGTTACTGAGATATTTCATGCTGGAACTGAGTCATAGAGTGACCTGACTCTGCCATCCCTAGAGCGACGCTGCTAGCACGGCTAAAAACAGGTCAGGTCAGATTACTTTATTTGTATCCATGGGTAGATGTGCCCGCAGTACACGAGGCATCCACACATTTTATAAACAACACACACAAATATGACAGAAGTGCAGTCAATTGCACTCATGCCTCTGTCTTTCTAATCCTTAGGTCACCATTTTGCTCAATTCATATGAGGCAACATGTTACCATATACCAATACTGTTGCTCTCAATAGGCTCCATGTTAACGATCCATGATGATCAGTCAGCTGGCATTACATATAAGTAGGCTGTGGTCTTTTACAGGTCAGCAGACGACCCTGAGTGGACCAAAGAACTGAGGGAAGTGCTGTTTTTCCCCAAGAATTTCCTGCCTTGCCTTTTCCTCCCCTCTGGTGAGACAAACTACTAAGAGGAGGTATTCCTCAGGGCATGGAGCTGCAAAAAGCAGGACTTGGCTCATACAATGTGTTTGTTTGGTGAGATTAATCCACTACTGTGCTTCCAGAGTGACTTGCTGCCCAATTAAGCAGCTTAGTAACTGAGTCTGTGCCATGCAACTCATTTGCCTCCATTGAGTAAGTAGTTGCTTTGTTGGGAGATGCTTTGCATTGAAACAGTCTGAGTGTGTTATGAATTTTCTTTCAGTTTAACCACGTGAAATACAACTGCTATAAACTAAGTCACTGCTGTGGGAGTGACTGATTTCTGAATATGTCAACTGCTATAAAACTGGACTGCAATGGACTGTAAAGGTGTACTTCCACAAAAACAACTGACCATCATCTGTCTTGTTCTCTACCATCAGTAATATCCACCATACTTTCAAATACAATGCCATTTTGCTCATTTCTAGTACTGCCATTTTACTGCCATGCGAGTTCTTTTCCAACAAATATCCTCCAGTGAACAATGTCAAGTTTCCGGCTGGAGCTAGAGTGACTTCTTACAGATAAGCAGAAGAACCAGGCAGTACTGGTCGATAAATGATAACGACCTCTCTGGAGTTCACTAAAAATACCACAGTATGGAATGTTCGCACCATAGATCTTCCCAATGTATACAAATCCAAATCATTATTTACAGAGACTTAAAGGCATAAGTATGAACTGCACTTTGTGAAGAGCTCAGAGAAATGCTGCTGCATTTGTTTTGTTTTTGCCAAAACTGTGGCTTAAACTGTTGTGATTTATTGCTGATAATACCTACCCTCGATTTACATTATTTGAAAAGATGTACTGTGAGGATTCACTGAATGTGATAGCAATTCTCGGTAGAAAAGCCCAGACACGCCAAACCAACTTCAGAAAAGAAGCTGTGACGAAAGCCCCCTGCGGCATCACCTCACGTTGCAGTGTCACGTCCAAAAAGTTGCACATACACTACGAAGACTGCAACCAACTGTCAATCAGCATGTACATTGTGCGCTTACGTGTGAGGAAGTAACTTGCCACACCAGCAGACGGCAGTAGTCTGTGATCGTCATACTAAGGGGAAACCAGAAGACCGTCTTGACGCTAGTTAGCCAGTTAGCACATAAACAGCACAATCCAGTCTCGTGGAGCTCAATGGCTAGAAAAGAATTATCTCACATAATTTAAGAAGTTTGTTTTGGTCTCACTCCCTCTTGACTTTAGCTGTTGGTTTACTTTCCTCACTTCCGTTTCTCTTCTTGTGTGCTGAGCTGAACTGACAATCAACGTGATTTCATTCAACAATGGGCCCTACAGTCACCGCCAACTCAACATGCTGAATCGGCAGGGGAAAAAACGGCCACCTGACGCGAAAGTGGGGGAACGGTGCGGGACACACTGCAGCTACGAAGGTCATAGACGTTCACCCCAGCCAACGGTCGGCTTGGTGTGTCAGGGCTTTAAGTTTTACCTGATCAATTCCATCAACTTCTATCATATATTTCTAATGTTTTCATTTGATTATCAGTCGTTCCATTCAATTGCCAAGCGAATTTTAGGTGAACTTTTTAAACGCTGCAAAGAAGAAATTCGAATTAGGCAGGTTTCCATCAACTGGTTTAGAACAAATAAACCAGGCTACACAAAGCATACATTCGTTAAAAGTTGGCAGTATAGGCCACACTTTACGCATGGCAGCAATCTACCAGTAAGAGTAGAAGAAGTGGAGGTTGCAAACCAGACACAAAACAAGTAAGCATGTAACCCGTCTATGAGAGAAAAATAGAGAGAGGTCTTCAGGAATTAGTTTTATTTGGCAATTGTTCTTTCGTGTCGGCTAGTATTGGCCATGTTTCATGCTGTCCAGAGATGAGGACAAATTCTGTGATTATGGGAATATCTGGAAGATGCTGACAGTGGAAACAACTCATCAGTCAAGTGAGTTAAAAGTTTGCTACATCTGAATTTCTTCAGCAGAGGTGTTTCCATATCACTCTTCTCGACAAAGACAAAAACCCACCTCAACAAAGCCCAATTGAGAAAGTTTTATCAAATTTTGCCATTTTCATACTTCTTTTTGATGCGATATTTCAATTTGCAACCCAGCACATACACAAGATTAGCAATTTTTGGTTATTGCGCTGTGCATTTGTTACATTTACTTCAATAAAGTTTATTTTCAAGGTCTGACTTTTATGAAATACCTATTTAAACAATTATCAAAATTAAATGCAAGCAAACTCTTAATTCTTAGCAACGCTTTTTGGTCAGATTTTTAAATGTAGATTTATTGAAGCAGATATTTTCTAATCTAAGTCAGTATACTTGGGTATCAAAAAAGAATGGCTTTTGCAGCAGTAACACTGATATTAACAAATCTGGTGTAGCGAACAGCTCTGCTCATTAACCTCTTCACAGCACAGTCATGACCTCCTATAGCCATAAATGCCACATCCTGAATTGTGACTGTTCATTCAACTTCCCACACTGACATGCATAGAAGCTGACCCCTCCTATCGAGAGGATATAGAGCCAAAGGACAAGACCTATGACATCATCTCAGCATGAAAACATTACAGATCATCACACCAACATGCAAGCTAACAGGTCATCTGGCTGAGGGAACAGCTACTTCTACTGGGGACGAGGTATTTTACACGTAGTAGCGAGAGGGAACAAAACAAATGTAAAAGCCCATAGCATACCAATGGAAAATCCCATGTGTGCTGGGCTTTCTAAAAGCTTTAGCAACATGTTACGACATGACATAAATTATTAACGCACTGCTTTGTGACCTGTTGCGCTTGTCATTCAACATTTAACTGTCAAGTGAAATGTCAACAACTCTGAGAATACTGAGGCGTGGCAAAAACTGCACATGTACATAGCAGTGTGATTTCCTAATCAGAAACTCAGAGAACTTTGTACGCTATATTTAGAATATTTTCATTGCTTTACCTTGCGGTTAGACAGCAATTTCCTATGGGGAACTGAAGCCAATTAGTTGCTCTCCTCAAAGCCAGACTCCATTGAGAAAAACAGTGACTTAACATCGCTGGACACAGGAGTTGCTGATCTACTGCTGTCTCAATCAATTGGTTTGTGCCTTTGGCATTTAAAAAGGTTAGTTCAGATTCACCTAAGTCACACAAAACCACAAACAAACTACCTGATTGCAGCACTGGTAGATCAGCAGCTCCCGTGGTCAGCAAGCTAAAATTACTGTTTCTGTCAATGGAGTCTGGTGGCTTTGACGAGAGCATAGATGGAGAACTGAAGCAGTTAACGGCTTAAGGTGCAGTTTAAGTTTTAGTCATTATTTTCTGGAAAAATAATAGTTTAGATTTATGTTGGGTGTTTTCTTATAAAGCCTATTAGGTAGTCCTTGAACTTCAAGTCTGGCACACAATATTGATCATGAGCTGTTAAGAACAAACCATGCATTCAAGGGTCCTACTGCATGAGCATGACATAATACATGTCACATTCAAACAGCAGCTTGGTGACTTGTTTCAGCTGTAACCACATGATTTTTGTAACTGACTTAGCAGAAAGATATTCATCTGGCTGCAGCAGCCACTCAACAGAGTACTTTTAAATGTTAAGCATACAAATATTTAATAAACCGAACGTATTTAGCTGATTCTCTATTATTAAACAAATTGTTATAGTACAGGAACTACAGATTCCATCACCACCTGGACGGCAAGGACTAGAGTATGGCTCCATCCGAATGCAAATGTTTCATAAAGGTGAATATATACAACTGCCAGTAGTCGAACAAATGATTCTAGTCACTAAACTTCTTTCAAGGCATCTTTGTGGATGTCTTAACAGCTTTTTTTAAATGCTGTGGCCAATTTGTTTGGTATACCTTGGTCAAAGGGCAAAAAGGCTATTTCTCTGTAGCTTTTTTCATACAGTATGGTGTCACTCTGGTTTAGATTTGTCATCTCTTCAAAACTTTTATTTCTGTTCTTATTTATTTTATTACATAGCTTTTGATTTTATGATTCCAATAAACACATTATAGTTTTGGAAATGTTGTGCTCTACCTGTCCTCGTATTGCTGTGTGTCACAGATGTTTTGCAACTTATCTCATTATCACCTGTATGATCCAGACTCACTACAACATTGTTACTGTGTGTGGACAACTTGTTGTGATTACTGACTTGAAGCTTTGATTGAGAAGGCAACTCATTGTATACTCACTCACACCTAACAATTAGCAATGACAGTGGGAGGGAAAAGCACAAACACACGTGTGTGTACAGGAGCAAATCTGAGCTTTAGGAGTTTGTGCTAACAGGCTACTTAAACTAAACAAACAGGCCTAATACTATGGATCCTACACCTTTCATCTCATCAGTGTGCCTGTTGCTACCATGGATTTAACACAAGCTTAATCTCCTTGCATTCAAGATTCAAGACATGGATGAACGCTGTAGAACAGTAGCTGCTCTTATAAGCATCACCCACATTTTCATAAAGTGCAGCAGAACAAAACTAGGACTGCCACTGACCTAATAACGATGTAAACACACACTTAAGTTTGGATGGTGACCCAGTGGGCTTGTGTAAATGTGTCACTGTCCAAACAGACTGCAGTGTGGTGGTGAAGCAATGAGGAGCATGGTGTGTCAGTTGGGTTGAATCAAATGAGAGGACAGTCAGCCTGACATTAGTCATGAAGCTGAATGTGATCACTGAGGTTTGAAGCTGTCTTTACTGGAGGCAGCAAAAAGCAACCACCTTAGGAACAAATCATTGTTTGAATTAGAGATGAATGTTGAGGTATTGCAAGATCAACTACAGTGGTGGATCCAAAAGTGGCTGGTATCCATGGTGGCATAAACTTGCAGCCAAAGTACAGTGTGTGCTTCAGATGTATTATTTGCGCTCCGGTAAATTATCAGACCTGATAGGACTGTCTTTTTTGCATCTTTTTGAAACACAAGACTCGTTATTCAAAATCGGAATTCAGCTCATGAAGCTTTATTTTTTTTAAACAAGATTTCCAGCTGCTATTCCCTCAATTTTCCTCCGCCAAAATGCCGTATTACGGGCCGTGGCAAGTATCAACAACCACTTTATAAAGTGATTCTCCATCAAAAAAAAGTACTTTGTTGGGGTCTGCAAGTATGCCGAATTAAAGAGTGGGTTATTTACATTATATAAAGTAATAATTCGCGATTAATGAGAAGCTGATAAGCACCCCATAAGTGAATTGCCAGATTTCCGAATTAGGTTTGGCATTTAATCTTTCCATGCCAAAGTACATAATACGAGGCTCTAATCTATAATCTGGTTTGTGAATTAGTTTGGCAGTACCCACCTCCTCTGTGTTTTTCCTCAGTGACTTCTCTCGTTCATACTGGGTGACGAGTTGCTCGTTGTCCTCCTTCAGCAGCTCCAGCTCCACTTCGTGCTCCTGGTTGACAGCGAACACCGAGTCCAAGTTCTCCAGCACGGCGACGACCAGCGGCATCAGCTCTTTCACTACGTCCTCGTCGTATCTTTCGATGAGCCGCTCAAACTCGCGGTATATCGAACTGGCCAGACCTGAGACCCGCTCGGACATCATGGCAGAGTTGCCGGAGTCGTCCTGATACAGGACTACGTCGTCCAGCTCCATTTTCTTGCCTCCACTTGCACTTCTTTCCCAGCTAACGTTAATGTGCTAGCCGCAAGCTTCAGCTGGCCAGAGGCTGTCCGCCTTGCTACTTTCAACGCAACAAAACGGTGTCTCTAAAACATAGCTCGACTGTTGTGTACTGTACAGAAGAGACACTGTACTTCATAAACAACGTCTGTTGTCCTTAGTCGTCTGGACGGCTGACTTTAAAATCTTGCTAGCTCAGTAGCTAGCACTACTGAAAAGTCTTTACTTGGCTCCTGATTAGTTTCCCTGTCCAACAGATGAGCTCCTGCTGCTGCCTTCAAGTGCTGTCGGAATTATGGGAATTCACGCAGTTAAACGACATAGCAAAGTAGTAAACACTGAAAAAGACGTCGGATTGTAGTGCAAAGCAAGGAAAATATAAATAATATATACAATATAGATGTTTTAGTTTAACCTATCTCAGTAGTAGCCGGATATGCAGGATATGTATAATTCTGCAAAACGCCAAAGCCAAAAGTGTACACAAAAACATAAAAAGCAACACTATGTTGTGAAAAATATTAGAATGCTACAATAAAGCGAATGAGTGGCCACAAACGTAAAAATGAACACTATCAGCTCATTAGTTCATATTGTTAAAGCTAAAAGAATAATGTAATATGTCCTGTTGCTCATTTATAGTGGCTGCTATGTGACGTTTAAGGGGCGGAGAACAAACCATAGCAACAACTGATTAAAAGAAATCCAAACTAATTACTTATAGCTTTATTTTTCTGTACAGACGTACGGATCATGTGCGTTTCTCATAATTTAATGTTCCACCTTTGTCACATTTAGGTACCTTGTAAATTCATTTCTGTGTCTGGTTTACTGCAGGTTATGCTTTCCTTCCTTTGATTTTAAAGCTGAAGCACAAAGTAATTTTGCGGGCCTGCCATGTGATTTCAAGTCAAAAGCAAAGACACACTGTTTGACTGAGCCAAATATGATATTGTACGGACTATGCTTACTGAAATATAGCATCTCCCAGTTTGGAAATAGGAGCTTACGAGGATCACTCGAAGATGTCATGTGTTGTGACGGGACGTGACGCTTACGTCACATGCTAAACAAGGCTGATGAAGGATAGGGAGTGAAAACAGTAGCTAATCCTTGGTGATCTATTCATTGGAGACATTTCATAATTATTTACACCCCCTCCCAATGACTCCTATGGCCTGAGGCAAGAATTTAATCCCTTTTTTTTGTTAGCTTTATACGTTTTCCCCTCAAATTTAGTCCACTTGCGCTGAGTTCAACAGGTTGCTGAGTTTAGGAAGTGCTTGTATTCCTTCTATCATAAAAAAATAAAGGGATGATGAGTGTGCTTCACAAGATTTTTTATTTGCATCAAGGAGTCCAATTGGAAATGTGAAACAGTAATGCAGGCATCAGTTGAGTCAAACTTTAATATTATATATTACCTTGAAAAAAAGAAAGATGTGATATTCATGGCAAGTAAACAGGTTCCCACACATTGGATAAGTACAATCTTTTTACCTCTTACATCTATCTTTTTTTGTTTGTTTTGCAGAACATCATGCGCTATTCAAACTGCATTGTAGAAAATGCTGAACTTAGTGTAAAAACACTGCACTCATCACTCTTTTCCTTTAAAGCAATCCTGCTGACGTATTTTTCTGTAATGCATAGGCACTGTTCACCCTGATGTTTCAAGACATTAAACACAAGACGGACTAACTACAGTTACTACAATAAAGACCAAATGCTTCAGTCCACTTTTGGAGGTAAAAGTTACCCTTAAATCCTCACATCCCGGATCGGACTGCTCTTCAGTCGTCTCCACAGATAAGGAAGACAGCGTCTGACGCTTTAAGTGCGCAGAGGGCGAGGGCAGACTCTACCAGGCACACAGCACTCACACAAACATTAAATGTAGAACACAGTAAAACAGCAGCACTGTCAAATATTTTACACAATGCACATTCAAAGATCATGGCATAAAGTTGCTCATAGAGTAACTCAAGAGAGTTGAAATAAAACAAATGACTTGAATTAAATAGATAAAAGTGCAATTTAACAAAGTACTTGTGGCCCTACTTGGTAACTGATCATTCACGGAGCTCTCAGCAGGTAAATCTCTATGGTTTCATGTATTCCATCGCCATTACAATCCAGTTTCCAAATGTTTCCATTAAAAAAAAAGGGGCTTTAGGATCAGGCCTGCAAACAAAATGCAAATGAGGAGCGTGATGCATTTGATCCTAGATCAGGTGTGGAGAAAATCAAACACACAAACAGAAGTGGGCTTAAAATACTGGAGAGTCTGGGAGAACAGACAGAAGGAGTCAAAGTCTTTATGACACATTTCAGATAGTATTGTGCTGGCTGTTGTTTAACGACGATGGGCAGAGGGAGTAGGGCTTGTCGCTGGTCAGACTTTTGAGTGCTCCAAGCAAAATGTCAGGCATGTGATCTGCAAGCATCCTGGGACTGATCAAAATACTCCTGAACGCCATTTCGTTGGACCAGTCTGCACGGTAGCGAACCTGGGAAAAACAGGATCTGAGGAAAAAAAGAGAGAGAGAAGAAATTTGGTGGCAAGTCCAGCTCAAAATTCTTATGTCAAAGAGTTTGAGGCCTCTTTATACCCAACACTGACACACATCTGTTGATATAGGTGTGCTAGCATTGTCCATGTGACTGTCAGCATCCAAACACATCAACAAAAAGTGTATATTAAAATGACATAAAAACTTGCACATGAAACATTTAAAATATCTCACATACTGAAAGCTGTAATTGAAGTGGCGGTCAACATACTACAACTGAAAAAAGTCAAAATAGAAATGGAAGTGCTAAAAGAAGTGTGAGCGAATGAAGCGTGAAGTGATGAAAGGAGCTTGAAGATTGAAGTTGAAAGTTCAAGCAGTGAAAGGAGCAGTGTGAGTCACAGGTGATAAATTGAGCTGGAATTTTCAAGTGAAGTGAAAGTCCTGAAGAAATTAGTGATAGTTCAAGTGTATAAGTGTATTCAATAAGCACTGAGAGCAGTCAGAGTAAATTCTATATTAACAGGACGGATGGAAGTTGTGGAATTTAAAGAGCTGAAGAAGTCATTTGTTCGTTCAAAGGGTGAGACCTGAAGGGGTTTGAAGTGGCAGCATTATAAGCAGCTGATGCATCAGCTGATGAGAAAGAAATGAATGCAGTTAAAGTGTGTGTTGATATGTGAGTACTGGAAGAAGATTAATCATCATTTACTGTACTGATTGCTGTATCATAAATAGTGAAGCTTTCCCTACATTCTGTGTCTTATCATCGCCATGCAGCACATAAACACATATTCCTGTTTATCAGCCTGTAATAGGGTAAATCTGTAAGGTATGGAAGTCCATATCCTCCAGTGTGATAAAATAAAAAAAAATCATGTGAGTCATATTATTCTATTATTATATGTCATTATAATTATAAATTAGTATCTTGAAATTACTTAGTATGTCAAAATAATAAGTTAGTATCTCAATATAATGAGAAACTTTCTCATCATTTTGAGAAAATAATTTATTTTGAGATACTAACTCCTCATTTTGAGCAAGTTTCTCAATATTTTGAAAAAGTTTCTTGTTATTTTAAGAAAGTTTCTCATTATTTCTAGATACTAACTCATTATTTTGAAAAAGTTTCTAAATATTTTAAACATTTTTCATTATTTTGATATAATAACTCATCATTTTGAAAAAGTTTCTCATTATTTTAGGATACTAACTCATTATTTTTGAGAGAGTCTGTCATCATTTTAAGAAAGTTTCTCATTATTTTGAAAACGTTTCTAAATATTTTAAAACATTTTTCATTATTTTGATGTAATAACTCATTATTTTGAAAAAGTTTCTCATTATTTTAGGATACTAACTTAATATTTTGGGAGTTTGTCATTATTTTAAGAAGTTAGTCAATATTTCTAGATACTAACTCTTTATTTTGAGCAAGTTTCTCAATATTTTGAAAAAGTTTCTCATTGTTTTAGGATACCAACTCATTATTTTGAGAGAGTTTGTCATTATTTTAAGAAAGTTTCTCATTATTTCTAGATACTAACTCATTATTTTGAAAAAGTTTTTAAATATTTTAAAACGTTTCTCTTTATTTTCAGATACTAGCTCATTATTTTAAGACACTAACGTAAAGTTTCTCATAATTTTGAGAAAGTTTCTTATCATTGTGAGATTCTATGTCATTATTTTGGGATACTAACTCATTATTGTGAGAAAGTTTCTCATCATAACGACTGATTTTTTTTATTTTTCCATCACACTGGCAGAAATGGGCTTCCACAGTAATGAAGGGAATTCAGAGATTAGGCAAACCTCCGTGACGGCCCATCTTCTGTGATATGCAGAATGCGCCCGGGTAGGAAGAGCGGTAAATGGGCAGCAGTGTGGGCAGGTGAGTCGTCTGACGCCAGGCTCTGATAGGATGATGAATGGCGAATGATCAGTGACTCCTCCCCTAACAGCGGCTGGTTGAGCTCCTCCTCCCTCCTGTTTTCCATCTCAGTCGGGAAGTCATCCGGTTCTCCTCCGAACAACTCGTACCAACATCCCTGCAGCAGGATGCGGTACTGAAACACAGACAGAGAATATTTTTAAAAGACTGACAGAGACTTAGGTGACTGATATGTAAGTGCTGTAAATGGTTCCTACCTTTGGCTTATTGCAATTTGAAACTATTTTAAGAATCCTTTTCTTGAGATCCTCCATATTGGGAATGCTCAATCTGTAAAGGAAAACAAATGATGAAAAGAAAGAGGGAATACTGTGAAGGAAAAACACTACTTAAAAAGAACACAGGGGAAAAGGAGCATGTGAGTTGCTCTCATTTTCTGCTTCTCTGTGACTGTAATAACAGGGCAGAGCCGAAAATAGAGTCTCCATCACGCAGGAGTCTATAATAGTCTGTGCACCACAGCACATTCATATTGGCCTTCTGAAGACAAGAGTCGGCAGCACTGCTATCACACAAACATATATTTACCTGCAGTGTTCCACGGTTAATTATGTCTCAATCAACCAAACTGCTACAAGAGCCTAACCAGTATCAACGTACAATGTTCATATTTCAAGAATTGTAACTTTGTTAAAAGGTATGTTCTACAAGCAAAGAAGTATATGGTGTAAAAAATAAGCTATGAGTCTTACCTGGGAACCAGATCCTTTCCCAGCACAACAGAGATCACAAAGTCTTTGGAGTAATCAGCTAAGGCTTTACTGTATATGGAGAAAATACAGAACAGAAAACATAGATTAGTCCTGTAAGTATCAAAACAAATTAAACTCTATGTGAATATTACATATTTTAAGTCAGACCTGTAAAATCATAATTTTTATTCGTCTTAATAATGCATGTCTAGGAACAGAGGAAATCTTTAACTCCTGCAGTCACTTCCAACAACATGTATTTCTTCACTATGTATAATGTGTGTCTTAGCAGCATGTTGCATCTAAAGTAACAATTCAACTTCAAAGCCAGGGGAGCAACCCAGGTCAATCCACTGTCTGCTGTTTGCACATTACGATCTCATCTTCCTTACCTCAGGAGTCCCCCTGGTGGAGAGAATGAGTAGCACTGCAGGGTGGGGTAGGAGTTGCGCAAGAGGATAGCCAGCACTGACGCCGTGCCAGCACCCAGACTGTGACCAGTGATGACTAGTTTATACTCCTACAAAACACAGGAAGACAGAAACACACTGCATACTTATTATTCATGATCTATTACTTCTGCAAAGTTGATGTTATTTCCTGAAAATAAACAGTGACCACAAACAGCAGATAGAATGGATATTTTTAGTGGAAGGGTACTGTGTAGAAATCAGTGTTTTCAGCATCATGTTTTTCAACCATTTTATCCCTGTAGTAATCAAATTAATAACTTTATTTAGATTTAACCTTTAACCTTTAAAAACAGAGTTTACAAAGTACTTTGACAGACAGAACAAAAGGAATATACTCAGAAGGCAATACAACAGAAAGCCAAATAGTAAGACCAACCAAAAGCAAGACAACATTTAAGGTACAGTTAAGGTTATGTTGAAACAAGAAGACAAAGGATGCAAAACTGCAAGATGCAAAATGTTAATATGAATAAACACTAATAAAAAGAATAAAAGCCATACAGAGAGATAAGAGCAATAAGATGACGTCACATAAAAACAAGTCTATAAAGCTGGATGGGTTTTAAGAAGCGATTTTAAAAGAGGTCAATGATTCTGCAAGCCTTATGTCTTTTGGCAGGTCGTTCCAAAGCCGAGGGGTCCTGATGGCAAAAGCACAGTCACCTTTAGATTAAAGCCGCCACTTTGGAAAAGACAGAAGGATTCTACCTGAGGATTTAAGGCTGCGAACTGGCTAATATTAGGGGTGGGAATCACCAGAGGCTCCACAATACGATGTTATCACGATTTTTTAGTCACGATACAATATTATTGGAATTTTAAACGTGTTGCGATATGCTGAGTATCGCGATAAAATATAGTGCGATATATTGCGATTTGTTACCTGTTTTCAACTGCAAATAATTTCCCCAAAGGAAAAGTTTGCAGCAAAATGTATGTAGTGGACTGAAAAAGCAATAAAATAGACAGAATAAAAGCAGAATTTAAAAAATCGATACTTGGCACTGTGGGACGATACGATATCGAGGCACAAAAATATCGCGATACTATGCTGTATCGATTTTCCCCCCACCCCTAGCTTATATTAGGTCAACATTTCTGCTATGTAGCTCAGGGCCAGACCCGGAGGTGCTTTCTAAGTGATCAGTAAAATCTTAACATTAATTCTAAAAATGAACAGGGAGCAAACAGAAAGATGCCAGGGTTGGGGTGATGTGAAACCAGCTGTTCAAACCACTGAGAAGCCTGGCTATAAACCTGTACCATATACACAATCTCATTACTTCTGAACATGATTTGCCAGCTGGTATGTAACTGATAGGAAATGTGATAATGCTCTCTGTGGCTGAAATGTAGTTTCCAACCTCACTCCCACTTCTTACCGGTGCAATGGAGAAAGCCTGGTTCAGGATGCCGTCATTGACCAGCTTCCTGTAGATGTAATTCGCCGCCTGGCATATGCCCTGCAGGAGTCAAAGACAAAGCAGAAGTGTTACACATTAAAAGCCTCGACTTCAAACAGGTGGAGTGTACTGTGTTTAAATGTCCACTCACCTTGTGGGCGTAGCAGGCTCCAGACACTCCGTCGATAGGCAGGTTCTCACATGCAGCAGACAGGTCTGTCACGACATCCTGCAGGACAGACACTGGGTGAAATTAACTGGTAACTGCCTTTTATCAGACCACATGTCAAAGGCAAAACGCTGCGTGTAGAGGATTCTTTAGGAGTTGAATGAACTGCTTTAATCAGAATCAATATTGAAACAAATGCTTCAGACTTGTGTACGAACACAAGCTAAAAGATTCTAATATTTTTCAACCAAATCACCCCAATAAATCTTTCTTTCACTGTGCATATGTGTGTGGACACGTTTTGATACTCTTATAGACACGCCCCACTGAACTTAGCACACTCAAGTCTTTTTTTTTTCTATCTGAGTGCTATTTTAAAGTCTTTAGAGGAATGGTTACATGCCGTCAAATGCAGACCAACAATAGGCACCTAAATTTAACAGTTAGAAAGCCATCTGTACAAAAAGAGAAGTGAATCTGGACATTAAGAGGAAGTGGGGGGATAACAGCGAGCGTTACAAATGCACAGCAGTTGTACAGAAAGACTGACAACAATACTGAGAACAACCACAGTTCTATTTCATGGAGGAGGTAAAATTAGGTAAAACGGAGGTAAAATTAACACAAGAAGACAGCAAATGTAAAAACATAAAAGACATAAAACAAATGATAATGAAGGACACGTAGGGAAAAAAACAAGTGTTTAAAAACATAAAACCATATCAATAAAATAAACACAATAACAGCAATAAAAGAACAATAAAAATAATAAAAACATACAAGCAAGTCAGTACAACTTGAGATAAGTGCTGTCTTTTCCTGGTTTTAAAGACTTAAATACAGTAAAATTTTCTGAACTTACCAGACTGCTTACGCTGTTCTATTACTTGCCTGTATCCACTTAGTCATTATATCAACATTACTGGGGATTATTTATCAAAAATCTCATTGTGTCATTTTTTTAAAGCACCAAGTCACTTGTTTTTAGCCTCGCTTTTAATTGAACTGTCTTTTATTTTATTAGTAGTAGTAGTAGAAGAAGTATTTTAATCAATTTATTTTATTTTTTAATTATGTATTTATTTATTTATTTTTATTAATTCCTCTTAGCTGTTTTTTGTTTTTAATTGTGTGAAGCACTTTGTGTTGCATTATTTTTGTTTGAAAAGTGCTATATAAAGAAAGTTTGATTAATGGATTGATTGACTTGTGTCACAATATCAACATTGAGATACTGGGTAAAAATATTGTGAGATTTGATTTTCTCCGTATCGCCCAGCCCTAGTTCTGAGTGTCAGATTTTATGTACAGTGGATGTAAAAAGTCCACACACCCCTGTTAAAATGCCAGGTTTTTGTGATGTAAAAAAAAAATGAGACCAAACTTTTTCACCTTTAATGTGACTTATAACCTGTACAATATATTCAAAAATCAAATAAATCTTTTAGTGTGGGAAAACTTATAATAACCTGGTTGCATCAGTGTGCACACCCTTAAATTAATATATGGTTGAAGCACCTTTTGATTGTGCTACAGCAGAGTCTATCAGCATGCCACATCTTGCAATGTTTGCCCACTCTTCCTGGCAAAAGCACTCCAACTCTGTCAAACTGTGAGGGCATCACCCCTCTTCAGGTCACCCTGCAGCTTTTCAAATGGATTAGGTCTGGGCTCTGGCTGGGCCATTGCAAAACTTTCATTTTCTTCTAGTGAAGCTATTCTTGTGTTGATTTGGATGTATGTTTTGGGTCATCGTCATGCTGAAAGGTGAAATTTCTCTTCATCTTCAGCTTTCTGGCAGACACCTGAAGGTTTTGGGCCAAAACTAACTGGTATTTGGAACTGTTCATAGTTCCCTCCACCTTGACTAAACCCCAGTTCCAGCTGAAGAAAAACAACCCCAAGGCATGATGTTGCGACCACCATGCCTCACCATGTGTATGGTATTCTTTGGGTGGTGCAGAGTGTTGTTTTTGTAGCAGACATACCTTTTGGATTTACAGCCAAAATGTTCAGCCTTGGTTTCATCAGACCAAAAAATATTTTCAGAAATTCTTTTGGGAGATTTTATCTATTGTTTTGCAAAAAGGCCTCTGTCTTGCCACCCTACCCTATAGTCCAGACATGAAAAACACTGGAGATTGTTATCACATGTAGTACACAGCCAGTACTTGCCAGAAACTCCTGCAGCTACTTCAGTGTTGCTGTTGGCCTCTTGGCAGCCTCCATTTGTTAATGTCTGTCTTCACTGTGCTCCATGGTATATCTAATGCTGTGGAAATTTTTTGTACCCTCCTCCTGACTGATACCTATTTGGGGTTAATCCGAGTCACTTTTATTGATGGCAGGCATGTACTGACTACTATTAAACATGGGTTTGAATTTATTAGTTTAAGGGTGTGTACACTTGTGTAACCAAGGTACTGTAAGTTTTTAAATTTTTTTTTTACATTTTCCCCTTAAAGGATTTGTTTGTTTTTCAACTGAATTGATCAGGTTTAAGTCCCATTAAAGGTAAGGCAGACTTTTTATATCCACTGTATAGTACTATGGTGGATTCATGAAGTTTTCTTTAAATGTTCATAAGAACAGATTACAACATAAGCAAAGGAGAACCCTGCCATCTGACAACGCCTTTTTGAAAGGGAATACATCAACATAAAAACACAATATATAGGCAAACTAATAAAACAGTAATGTATTTTCTATTATCTTCTATTCACAAGAGTGATTAGTTGGCGTCCCAACTCACCTTCAGTGACAGTGTTCCTCTGACAGCCACCAGAACAGCCTCTCTCTTATGATCCAGAGCCACATAAAAGGGAATCTCATAGATCTGCAACAAAGAGAATATGGATGACCACTTTAACTCACAGAGACAGTAAGACAGGTGCTGGCCTCTAAAAAAATCAACCGAGGAAAACTTTGAACACAGAGGGGAACTCCTGACAGGAGCCAGTGGTGAAATTCCTACCTGGTTGTGGAAGCTGACATGGATGAAGTCTCTGTACTGCAACCCAGTGGTCTGCAGGATGGATGAAAAGTGACAGCCGAGGTGGTCTCCTCCGACAATGTCATACTCGGCTGCGCGACTTCTGCAGCTGATGTACACAAACACATTTTGATTTGAGTGAAAATGTGATCAAGTTGTTTTTCTCTGACTCTGAATTTAACTTGTAGGCGAGACAATCTGCTGTCACAAGAATATCTGGCTTTGGATGTCTCTGAAACAATTTTCTCTTTGAGCATATACTTAAATCCCCCTCCAATCAAAAATGTGTTCTCCTATATTTATGACCCCTAAAATGTCTGACCTTGACAATACTAACTTGTATCTGCACAAAGTTTGTGACAGGAGAGGTGTTTTCACATTCCTCTACTGAAGGGGGCGATGTCTGTACACTCCCCTAAAATCGGCGATTCAAACATACCCTGGTAAGCTAGATTAGGTTACGTCACTAATACAAAAACCAATTGCTGTCTAATGTGAGAAACGCACATCGACGGGGGAACAGACTTTAACACTGGGGTCGCGGACAGTTTTTTACTGTAATATATCATAATTCCCTCTCTAATATCTATTTTTTATTTCTGTGAAAACATCAACACATTTCTCCTTCAAATAGCTGTATTTATTCAAGTTTCTCTACAAAAACTATATTTCACAAGATTACATTGAATGCAACATAATAATATTAGAATTTACCTTCACTCCATAGTCATTTTTACTGAACAGAACTTGAATGCATCAAAATGAAACTCAATGCAACCACTGTTAGCTGTTAGCTGAAACTACAGGCTGCTAGCAGCTAACAGCTAATGTTAACTAGCTCTCCTCCAGCTGCTATCAGTGCAGATTTGTTGTTCACAATGTAGCATTATTAAAGAAACAAAAGGGTGTGTCTCCTGATGCATTGATGGTGAGTTTACTGAGTCCTTTCGACCCGACAGCATCCCAGGGACGATCTATGTTTGTCCCAAAAAACAACAGGACGGTATTTGTCTGGAGCTCTGCTTTTTAGCCTGTGCAAAATTAATGTGACACAACAAAAACACACTGGCTATTGCATATTCATCCCTATTTCTGGGGGCAGCATATTTCTACCTTTAGTCAGCAGCTGTTACCTAAGCTGGCTGGTCTTGTCACTTGTCTGACAGGACCTAAAGACACATAGAAGTAAAGAGTACATCTTACCAGTCTCCACTGAGTTTGCAGGGCCCAGTAAGGAGGTTGGAGTAAACATACAATGGCCAGCCATAAGCTGCTGCAGCAAACTGCATACAATGAGTTGCTTTCTCCAACTCAGTCTCCAAATCTTCTCCCTTTAAACAGTCAAGGATATACATGAAGAACATTTTTAAGATCAGCACTGTATTTTACAGACTTGCATAATGTAAATTGTTCAACAAATATTCCTGCCTCCTCTGATGTCTGCTTTACCTACAGGAGACAGAGTCCAGTACTTACGATGGGAGACGAGGGGCTGTGGTCAACTACGACGTCTGGGTCTCTACTTAGCTCCATCTTATCGTGCTCCTGGTGCAGCAGAGCCAAACCAGCTGCTATGTCACTGGGGACCAGATCTGTGTCCTGCAACACACACACATACACACCATACTAGAAGGCATCCAACAATTGGTCTTGCCGCAGTATCACACTACTAGTGATGTGTTCTGTATCTGACTTAATACAGTTTGCACACTGCCAGATGTAAAGGACAGCACAGACAGAAGAGAGAAGGCGTCCCTTACAGAGAAGAATTTACTGAAGAGCTGCGCAATGCTGGAGAACGCTGCTCGGTGGCTTTCGTCCTGCGGCAGACAACAGCAGAGTAGCCGCAGCCTGTTTTCCCACACCTTGACGGCCAGGGTGCGAGCTGTGGAGAGGAACTGGGTGCTCTCATTGCTCTGCATGTCTCTCACTCCCAGTGGCTCACTGGCTTCAGGTGGCGGACGGGGGTTGCCAAGAGGGTCAAACACAAATATCACGCCCAACGCAGTGAACAGCAGGATGATCCAGCTGTGGTGACACAGAAAAAAAAATGCTGAATCAAAACACCTTTTCGACAAATCATAAAATGATGATACTATGAACTCATAACACTAACCTACCTGGTAACCACTGCTGCGATGACAAGACCCACTGTGGCCGGATCGCAGCCTTTGCTGTCATCAGACACCCAGACTGCTCCCAGACAAGCCCACACCAGCTCAGGGATGTACAGGAGAGCTCGCAGGTACACCAGTGCAGGGATAGAGCGCCGTGGCCCAGAGTTTGTAATGGTACCTGAGAAACAATCATAGATATCTGTGTAATCAACACAAGAAAATGTACCAGTGCTTTCCATCAGTTTCAAGTGGATGTTAAATGAGCTGCAATACAGAGGATGACCCTGATGTAGCAAAGGGTGACTTTGTCTCTCCACTATTTTAACAATCACCAGCTCTTGTTTGCTTGAAATAAACCCTAAATTCACCCAATATAATGTGAAATATGCTGCCGTTATCCATCCATCCATCCATTTTCATCCCCTGACTCGGGGCCAGGTAGCGGGGGCAGCAGGCCGGGCAAAGCACCCCAGACAGCCCTCTCCCCAGGGGGGACCCCAAGGCGTTCCCAGGCCAGATGAGATATGTAATCCCTCCAGTATGTTCTGGGTCTGCCCCAGGGTCTCCTACCAGTGGGACGTGCCCAAAACACCTCCAATGGACATAAATTGACTTTGCTCAGTTCCAGCAGGGATTACATTGCAGCCAATTTAGCTTGAAACTAGACCAATTTCAAAAAGAGTTGTTGCCATTAGTCACGTAGACACGAAAACATAGTAAAATAGGGGCCAGGTTGTAAAATACAAAAGTTACCCTTCAAGCCTCTTGCAAGTTTATAGCTATTTTCAATAAAGAATGTTACTTGTGTACATGATGTTGTGTGTGCACCAAAAAGTTACACTTTGAACTCTGTTTAAGACAGTTTCCCACAAGTTTCTTCAACATTGTGTTGTGTAAATTCCCTACATTGCATATTGCACAAGTGCCTGTATTTTGACATTATTGCTATCAGGCAAAATGATGTAATCCTGTGATTTCCACCATATAAAACATTGTACATGTCTATTCATGTCTAGTAAGCGCACTTGAATTTGAAAGGATAGTTTGGATTTTTTTGAAGTGGGGTTGAACAGGGAACCCCATACAACCACACTTCAAAAAAATCTGAACTATCCATTTAAGGTAGGAGACCATATATACCACAACTTTACCTTGGGCACTGACGTAGACAATAGCACACAGTGACAGGATGATGAGCGCCAGCACAACCAAAAGTCCAACCAGGTAGCTGTGAAGAACTCCTTTCCCATTACAATCGAAATGACCCTTGTGATAAGTGAACAGGACCATGGTACCAATCCACCTAAATAGAAAATAGCAGCAGATAGTGACAATGCAATGTTATCATTATGCCTAACAGGTTGGATGTCAGGTAGCAAGAGTCCTCAGTGAATCACACTCATCCATGAACGTTAACAACATACCAAAGTATACGGAGGAACAGTTCAATGCAGCCGGGGAACACAAGGTCGTCACTGGCGATCCCCCACCGCCGTCCAAACACCACGAGGCCAGGCATTATGCAGGTACACAAGCCCCAAGATCTCACTGATGGTTATCAACCTCTTCACCACTATACAGTGGACAGGATTCTCTTGAACAGTGAACACCTCCTCAAGTCATGCATGACTTGAAGCTACACAGGCTGGCACCGAGCTCTGCCCACCGTTCTGACGTCCTAACGTTACTTTCCTTTGTTGCTCAATAGTCGAGATGTTTTCTTATGATGTAAGCTAGCTACGTGCTAACGTCGAGATGAGTATCAGAGCGGTTGTCTGTGTGTATCCGCTAAAGTTACCCAATTTAATATTAGCTAACCCCCAAACTATGATTTTGATGTCATGTGCAGTTTTGCGTGTTGCGACCTGTCAACGCATAGCTTGAGACATTACATACGTTAATACTGCTAGTGCGGTTAACAACAGCTTGCGTGACTAGCTTCTACTATTAGCTATCTACCGTTAGCTAAAAATACTCTGAAGCTATTCCGAGGAAGTGATAGCTAATCCTCTACGACAAACACTGCCATTGTTTCACTAGTTAATATATCAACATATTGTTTTACGTTACCAATCCATCTCAACAAAGCTCAGAGGTTTAGGTCACGTAGCACATAGCTAAACGTTGAAGGCTGGTTTGTTTTGAAAACGAAAACAAGCAGTGTCCGTCCGCTGGTGGTGACCTATTGCAACATAGACCCCCGTAAAATAGTTCCGGTATTTTCTTCCTCATAATACAGAGGCCCCTGCGATTTATACACGACTTTTGTGTACTGTACTGTACTCATATTTAACTTGTAAAATACTCAATAATACGTATAACACCTATGCAAGGTATACCTCAAGTAAGCTGAAAGCTGTTCCTGTTTCATTTTTAGTACATTTGCATGCATGGTCTTATTTGAAGGTAACACTGAAGTGTTTTCTCCAACAGTCAGAATCACTGTGACAAGTTTCAACACACTATTATTTTTATTTTATTTTATTCTATTTTTTATTTTATTTATTTATTTATTTATTCTTTATTTTATTTTATTGAAAAATAAAGATGAAGCTGTAGATTAATGGAACTGGGACTTATTAGCTTGGAAACAAGAGGGGACCATAGCATGAAGCCTCACCTAGTCCAAATTTAAAGTAAATAACAATATCGCAGAAAAAAAAAACTTTTATACATGTTTTTTCCAAAGTCTTGTCCAGGCACTTGAGAAAAAGTGGCTAAAACAATGTACTGAATGTGTGATTATGAGTGAAAAACAAGTCAGCACAGACAGAAATGTCTGTTTTGGAACTTACTGTACAAAAAAAAACTCATCTAGAAAACTTGAATTGATAACAAAGACTGTTTCTCCCTTAAAACAACTAAGAAGCTATTTGATAAGCTATTGATCGGCTGTGAGGAACTCAGCTTCTTCTGGCTCAACTGAGATATCAGTCAAAAGGTCAGCCACCACTTTGATAGCAAGCTATTGGCAACATTTACACAGAGACTGGAGACATTATGGGCAGTATGTGGAGAAATATGAATGTTTGAAACAATGCAACATGAGTTCGTGGATATCTATAGATGTAACAATGTGTTTGGATTAAAGAGTTTGCTGGATTTAGATCATCTGGACTTCTGGGAGTGTATGAAAACTACTTAAGCACCATGTTTGTTTGTTGTTTGTCTGACAGAAACATTTATTGACCCTGCCGAGAAAGTTGTATCTTGAAATGGCACTGCAAGGAGCGTAGCTTTTGAACAATAGGTCCTGTGAGTAAATCACTTTAACACTGCAAATATAGCAGTTGTTTACAAATGATAATCATCTACTAAAACCTTACTAGGACCCACAGACCGGGACGTCGGATTTTTAACTGCCACTCCTTTTTTGTACTTTCTTCTTTGGACTTTTTTTTTTTTTTAATTCAGGTTCAGTTGTATAAAGTGCCAACTAAAATGGAATAAAACATCCAATTTTCTGGTGCTTCTTGGTATAAATCCCCGAAGTAAGGATATAGCTATGTGTATATGAGCTATAACAAATGTATTTGAAATGATTTTCCTGATAGCTCTAACCAAACTAAAAACCGAATTGCAATGTGTGTTATAATTCTTGTACCGGTTGCAGTCTTTGTCTTTGCACGTTAGCTGGCAAACTATATGGTAATTTTTATTCTGGTCATAGCTGTCATTACTATTAACTGTCATTATCTGCTACACAACAAATGGTTATGTGTCATTGCTCTTTAAAAAGCACTTTCATGCAATCTAAAATCGCAGCAATGTTTTTGTTCCGAATGCTTTAACCTGTCTCATATCATATTCCATATGTTAGTATTCATATTCATGTCTTTTGGGCGAAGACTTTATGTGGTTCCATGGTGTAATGGTTAGCACTCTGGACTCTGAATCCAGCGATCCGAGTTCAAATCTCGGTGGAACCTGACTTTTTTTCCTTTTACGGCTAACATCTGCCACAGTGAGAAAGCGGAGTTAGAATACAGTGTGTTTCGGCAGCATGCGAGGCTACACTGCTCCGGTACACACATACATACGATTCCAAAAGTAGCTTGGCGACAGCAGCAGTTCACTCCCGTTGTAACGACGTCAGGCCAAGATGGCGGCGCACATAGCACGACGTTCTTATTTACTTTGTAGTAGTGTAGGAGTAAAACTGTTTCCACAACATGTCAAACTAAGGAGTGTCGAGATAAGAGACATTAACAAAGCGTTACAGCCGAGTGTTGGATACGGGACCCGAGGGACAGACATCACACAGGTGAGTTACAACACTAACAAATGCAGCCATCGTTTATGAATGTCACGTCAAACTCTCTTATTATAGCGGGATTAAACAGACCCCCAGTAAAAACATGAGTATTGTTATTATATGTTTAAACATAAAAGACTTTGTGAAGCCATCTGATGAGTTGTGCTGAAGTAGATATGGAGTATGTAATTATACATACATATTAACCTCATTCAGGTATCACATTATTGTGCGGTCCAAACGAGACGAGCTCCCTGTATATTGTGCCACATTTTACATCCCAGCGACACCACAGATTTAAGGGGCAAAGAGGCTGAGTCTCAGGACAGAGGGGAGCAGGAGCAACGGATAATGAGGGGATGAAAAGATAGCCATGTGCTGACAGACAGCAGCAGTAGCACTGAGCTTTTCTCTTGACAAACCTCCAGATGTCACTGTTGCATTGTGGTCAGACTTGTGAATGGAGATGATAACTGAGATGACAACAAGTAATATTGAAAAAAAAAAAAAATCATAATGCTGATCATATCCTTGGTGCACAGTTAATCAGTATAATTATTTTATTATTTTTTCAGGACACACAAGTCCACATCCCAGTGGGTAAATATACAAATATATATTCACTTAAGCAGAATAACAACGTATTTTCATTACAGATTTGTATTTTTCAGCAATACGTTTCTTCTCCTCCTGGCTCTTAGATCGTCTGAGAGTATCTTACAGCAGAAGCAGTGGTCCTGGTGGTCAGCACGTCAATAAAGGTTCTCAGAATTTAATTTCTTTATTTTAAAGGTCCTTTGTGTAATATTTAGGGGGATTTAGTGACATCTAGAGGTGAGGATTGCACATTGCAACCAGCTGAACCTCTCCAGGTTAGAATTCCTCCAGTGTTTTTTGTTCAGGAAGTTTTTAAGAGTCGAATTATATTTAGAGGTATCCTCCTCTCCAAAACAAACACACCAGGTGACTTAAACTAGTAAAAACACTCAATAAAGCAGTTAAACAATCAGACACTCTCGCCATGGACGGGCAACTAACTATGGTGGCCAACAAAAAAATGTGAATGGCCCTATCTAGAGCCAGTGTTCGGTTTTTCTGTTGTGGGCTACTGTAGAAACACATGTCAATCTCCTTGGAAGAGTGCCCATAGATAAATATGGTTCATGCTAAGGTAACAAAAACACAACAATTCTTTTTTTTCAGGTGATTATACACTAAGGAAAACATACTGATTACATTATATTCCATTTCTGTCAATATATCACCCTAAATCCTACACACTGGACCTACAAATAATTCTCCTTAGTAGAAAAGACTACGTATATGTGCTAAAGCGACAGGTGACTCCTGACAACTTGTACTAGGCCTTGACTCTTAAATCTGCTCTATCTGCACACTATATTCCTTTTTGTAATGTCTTCTCAATCCACAGTCAGCACAAAAGCAGAGGTCAGATTCCATGTGAAAACAGCAGACTGGATCCCAGAAGATGTTCGACAGAAAATCTTTGAAAAGGTTTGTTTTCAATTGCTGTGCAATCAGAATAAAATTGTTGATTACAGTCAAATACTTTTGTATGCAGCTGTGTTATTGTAGTTGTCAACAAAAAGAAATGTATATTAGATTTCCACTGAATTTTCTCTTATTATTTTTCTCCAAAGGATCATTGTGTTGTCAACAGAAAAGCCATACAATTAGTGTTTGAATGACTTCTGAATTTTGAATCTATATTTAGACCAACCATACACATTATCTGCTTTGTGGCACAGAACAAAAACCGCATCAATAAGGCTGGGGAGCTGCTGGTGACCTCAGAGCTGAGCAGGAGTCAGCAAAGAAACCTCTCTGATTGTATACAGAAGATTTCTGCCATCATAGCTGAGGCCAGTGAGAAGCCATATGAACCAACAGCAGAAGACATAGCTCTTAGGGCAGCCAGGTACTTCCCAGTAAGCATTGTTTCCAATCCACATTGATTATGAATGTGTCTTATATGTGTGTGTTTGATGTGAAATATCTTGTGCAGGTTAGAGAAGGGGAACAAGGAGCGACTCAAACAGAAGAAGATCCATTCAGTTACCAAGAAGAGCAGACGAGTGGATTTTGACTAATTGATAGACCTCTACCTCCCATGACTGTATTGTCAGTATTTCCATACTATTTAAATGTCCACTGTAAATTATTTGGTCTTTATATTTCTGCACAATAAAAGTGAGTAGCAACATTTTTCATACTGAATACCAGAAAATCATAAAGATCAGTGTGAGATGATTTAAAGTAAACTACTCCGACTGTATACGGGTGATAAACAGCATTCTGTGACGCATCAGATTCTGTGATCTGCATAGGATTTTATGCTGTATTTCCACTCCAAACATATTTATCACACTGTATTACATGAATAGCTATTATTCAAAAATTGTGACCTTCAGATGTTAGAGGGGGAAAAGATAGAAGTGATAGCACAAACTTTAGTTTATAGGTCTGTCTGTTAAATATCAACAGGTCACAATATCACAATAATTGGCTGAAACTTAGGTCATTTTCATGTAGTTGATCCTCTTCTGGAGGAAGAAATATGACTTGGGCGTCATTAAATAAATTAATTAATAAAATAAATATATACAGTAAATAATAATATCAATAGTAAATACATACATAAAAGCTGATTAAAAAAATGAAGAAATGTCTTAATTTTATTAATACAATTTTTACACATAATTGGTTTTGGACATTTATTTATTTTTGTTGTTAAAATAATTTGTATGTTGTTATTTAATGATTGTTTTTTATTTCAGCATTTGTTTATGCATTAATTTTCCATTTCTGTACTTTTTAAAATAAATCTCTGTATTTATTTCAACATTTGTTTGTGCATTATTTTATTAAGTCCTTTTGAAAGACAAAAAAATCTCTAAGCATTAACAAGTAAATATATTTATAAATAAATTACAATATTCCTGCCACAGAATACAGCCTGCAAATACAGCAGTGTCTGAATGAAGGGAAAGCAAAGCTAAATTAAAACAGAAATGTCAATGATGTGATCACCTTCACATATAAAGTTGCCAATATGAACAGAAGAAAACAATTAGCAGAGGATGGTTTCGATCCATCGACCTCTGGGTTATGGGCCCAGCACGCTTCCGCTGCGCCACTCTGCTCCATACACACACGGTGGTGAGATACATTATTATTTTTTCCATTTTTTGGTTATGCCAATTCTGTTTTGACTGTGTTCTAATGTGATGTATGCTAACTGCGCCAAAGTGTCTATTGTTGTTTCTGTAGCTAAGTGACTATTACGTGACTGATTATGATTTTTGCCATTACTGTGACTTTACGTTAACTTAAATGAAATGTTAGCTAACCTAGCTAAGTGCACTTTCACCTATTGCTAACGTTAGCTAACTAGCTTGTTCTTTTGAGTTTCACGGCAGAGTTAATCCGAAATGTTGCATTGCTGTGTGACGGCTAGTTCGCTTAAATTGTCATAACCAACATTAGCATTAACGTTAGCTAGCAGGAGTTATCTCCATTCATGCTAATCAATAATTCATGTGTGAGTGACAAGCAAGATATCACTTACATGCTTTAGCCGCTGAACGTCGTTTAACCTATCGCGGATACAACGATTAAGTTATGATACAACCCTATTGTAACACAAAAAGACGACCACGAAGGGACTCGAACCCTCAATCTTCTGATCCGAAGTCAGACGCCTTATCCATTAGGCCACGCGGTCAGATTGACGAAGTGGGAGCCACCTACTGTACAAATCCTTACATGTCTTCATTATATGTATCATTTACTTAGCCAAGGTAGTCCACGATAAAATCAATTTCATGAATACATGAATTTCCAGAGGAAAAAAGCTTTGCACACCTCAGTCACTGTTGGAAGCACTTTCGGGTGAGATAGGGTCACTAACTTTAAAAGGGGACCCATCTAGCAGAAAAAGCTTTGGACAGCGCCCTACTATGACAGCCCTCAGCATGCACCTGTTAAAATACACGTCCGTGAACTCGAGCTGCAGCAGCTCAGTGGCAGAGACACAAAACAGACCACCACGCTCAAGAGGGAGAATGAGGCTGTAACAGCTGTGGTGGAGCAGTTACAGGAAATGCAGTTTCAGGCCTGTGATGGGTGGGGCTTCCCCCCAGCAGGCCAGGATTCACCTTCCTGAGCTGCAGCTTTGGGATACTTAAATAATACAAATAGACTAAAGATGCAATCATAATTCGTATATGTTGACAAGACTGATATATATTCAGGGGTGTGGGTTTTATCAGACACCTAATGAGCAGACGGCCACATCTGGTGCTGCAGCTGGCCCAGCTTTGACAACAGCTGCTGGCTCTGCTGCAGTTCCTACCAGTGATGCTGCAGCCTCTGCCAGACAAGTGTCATCTAAACTAACCTTTGAAATGGCACTAAGCAGTACTATCTTTTCAGTTTGCCAAAGCCGCAGTTTGGTGTTTTACTTTGCTCAGCACTGAAGCCTCAATAGGAAACCTGCTCAGGTATGATTTTAAATATTGGTTGTTGAATGTGTCAGCCTTTTTCTAATAGTGTTCACAATCCTTAAAGATAAACTAGGATCTGTTACAGTTTTTATGAATCTCATAGTCTCAGGTTCAACTTAACTTTATCATCCCTTTAAAGGATATTCTTTTCTATCCACTGTGACATTTCATGATGATAAATAACGCTGGTTTGCTTATTAGTAGCATGGAAGATGACCTGGCACAGACAAAAGGAATCCCACAGGCTAAATGCACGAGGAAGGCAGGGTAATGATGAGGGACAGGTGGAACTAAACAGGCCAGAAGGTAGCTTCTGGTGTGAATGCCCTACCACCTATTAAAGTTTATATTGTTCTGCCCCAAACACGGAGTAGTGATGAGATTTCTCATTCACTTGTGAGAGCCGGTTCTTTGGCTCTCGTTCACTTTGAAGAGCCGGTTCAAAGATGCAGTTTGTTCGTTCGTTTGTTTTTTTTGTTGTTGTTGTTTTTTGCTGTGTGTGCGTGTGGGGGGTGTTAGTGGGTTCAACGACGAATCGTATTGCTGATTTATCGCATCACGTGATCTGGATATTGTAACGTGGACCCAGAATAGACTCTGCAGATATAAAGTTTGGTGTAGCCATAGCAATGGCCTTTATAAACAACAAGCCTGTCAATACAAGCAAGTGCTAGCGGATAGTGGGTTAGCTTCCTACCGTTCGTTTCTAACCAAGGGGGGTCATCAACACGACGTGAATTAGGAACTGGCTCGTTCAGTCTAAAGAGCCGGTTCCCAAAAAGCAAAAACAGGAGACCCTGACAAGATCGTGCAGAGCACTACTCAGCAGCTGGTTGAGGTTTTCGCAGGTCTCACTGCCACCAACATGACAGTCTGCTTAAAGATAATGTCCTTTTATTCTCTTTACCGCTCTCACATACTTTGAACATAGATACAAAACTCTTCACCATACACCTCTGACTGCCTGGCATATCTGGCACATGAGCTCCAGTTGCTCAAAAACCTCCAACACAGTTCAACAAACAATATTCTCAGTCACACAGCAAACAACGCAACAGCAGTAGGGCTGTCTGTTTCCTGTGTGTGGCAGTTATCTGACGGTCCAGCACGCAACTGAGAGGCCGTTTACACGTTGCCGGCTATTTTCATAAACTGACATTTCACCGTCTCCGTTTTCAAAAAGATCTTCGTTTACACTTACCCGTGTATATATACACAAGAGCATGCCAAACCTGTAGGTGGCAGTGTAACAAGAAGCTCAAGCCTTCCATGTATCCATTGTCACCATAGCAACATAGGTCACACTTTTGACACAGGCGCAAGTTCCGGCGCATACTGTGACGTCGACTGCCTATAACTCCGTTTATCTCCGTTTATCTCAGTTTACATACAAACGCGCAACCGGAGTTTTCCAAAATCTCCACTCTGGCCGGAGTTTTTAGAAAGACTCGTTTTCAGAGGAGAAATCTCTGTTTGCGTGTAAACAAAGGGCACAAACGAAGGAAGATGTCTCCGTTTATCAAAATCACCGTGTACGTGTAAACGGCCTCTGAGAGTATAACTAGCCAACAAGCACCAGCTGTTCTAATCAACTCACCTGGCACTGGTCTCCTAAACACTTGCAGGAAGTGTGGACAATTCAGGACTGCAGAGACTGGGCACAGCCAGAAGAGCTGTGGTGGGAACAGATTAAAAAATGTCAAATGGAAATATGTAAATCTTTATTTAATATATTTTTATTTATTATTTATTTATTTCTACTTTCTCAGCTATTTCAAGTTTTAAGTTTGGTGGCTCAAATGCTGCTGAGAACTGCAGAGAGTGTGTAACTTCGTAGAAACTTTCTACGACTTTCTACTAGAAAGGGACTTTGGAGCATTTGTTTCTGGGCGAATGGGCTGTGCTGTCATGATCCTGGGTTTGTTTATATTCTGTTACTCTATGGACTTTGTTTTGGAGTTTTCTGTTTATTTTCCCTGTTTCATGTTATTTGTTCATGTTTAATCTGTTTCCTGTTTTATTTTGTAGATTCTCTCCTCATGTGTCGTGTCTGGTTTTACTTCCTGTCTTTGTGTGTTTCCCCACCTGTTTTCTGTCACACCTGTCTCGTTAATCCTTCCCTGTTCCCACAGTCTTCCCTTCACACCTGTTCTGTATTAGTCTTGTTTGCTCCACCCTTGTTGTCAGCCAATCTCTGTTTCCCTCCTTTTGCCTGTGTCTTCCTTCTCCAGCTGTGTCTCGTTGTTGTGATTAGTTTTCTGCGTATATGTACCTGTGCGTTTCCCTTTGTCCTGGCCAGTTCGTCTGTGTTCCTCCTGGGTGCATTCCGTGGTCGTTCCTGCATTCTTGCCTGTGCCCCTCTTGGGTTCATCCTGTTGTTCATCCTGCATTCATCCCTGTGTTATTCCTGTGCTCATTCCTGTTCATCGTGTTTTGCCGGTTGGTTTTCAGTTTTTTTTTGTTCTGCTTTCATTTTTGATTGACTTTTGATTACCTGCCTTGACTGGATGATTTCAATCGGCTACATTAAAACTTGCTTTCTGTTTTAAACTCAAACTGTCTGTTAGTCTGCATTTGGGTCCTCCTCTGAACTGCTCACGTGACAGTATGAACTAACCAAACATGGACCCAGCAGATCTAACTCCTGCAGTAAACCCATTCTTTGGAACCTGGGGAGTCCACAGAGCCTCTATCAGACTCCCAGGTCACACATAAAGAAGTCTTGGTTCCATCCTCCCACTTCCCACAAGCTACAGTACCAGGTCACCAGCAACCAGCTCAAGTCCCTGGTCACTATAAACCAGCTCAAGTTCCAGTCCCAGATCAGCAGCAATCCAGATTCTCTGGCATCGGGGGTCTCGCCAGACACCACTCCTGTTCCGGTGTCAGAGGTCCTGGCAGGCACCACTCCTGTTCCAGCATCGGGGGTCCTGGCTGGTGCCACTCCTGTTCCAGCATCGGGGGTCCTGGCTGGTGCCGCTGTGTGTGCATGCTTATTACAGATAGGGCTCAATCCATGGCTGTAGAAGTGAATGGTCTGGAAGCACATTGGTCCACTGTTGCACCTCATATGATGTCCTTGCACTGCATTGTGCATCAAATGGTGCTGTGCGCAAAACTAAGCTGGGAGCTTAAAATGACAATGGACAGCGTGATTGCTACGATTAATTTCATTCACTCAACATCAAGCCTCCAACATCGCTTATTCTGCAAGCTACTGTCAGACACGTCTGCTGAGCATCACGACCTGCTTTTGCACAGTGACGTCAGGTGGCTATCCAAAGGCAAAGCACTAGAGTGTTTCTGTGATTTAGGTTAGGAGATCACAACTTTCCTTAGCAAGTTAATGGCCAATGTCTGCTTTCTGAGCGTTATATTCAAACACCTGAATGACCTAAATGCAGGACTACTAGGTAGAGACAAACCTGTAATTGAAATTCTGTAACAGATGAGCACATGCACAGACCTTTTCGCGACTGACTTGAGCACAGGCAGAAGGCTGCATTTTCCGACGCATTGCATCTCATCCCCGGCACAAATCATGGTTGTGATGACAGATTTCATTGCGAGGTTGAAAGAGAACTTTGCTGGTCTATTGGATGGACTTTCTCTTCCCACAGAGGTGATTGGCTTAGTCAGAGACCCATTCACTGTTGCAACAAAAGGGGACTTATCTGCCAGAGCAAAGGAAGTGGTCCGTTCCATTGAGGAGAGGAAATTCCTACTCTAAGTTGTCAACATGCAGTCGTCCATAACCATGGCACAGGAGCTTCGCACTAACAGGCCTGCAAAGTTTTGGAGAAATGTCAGCATACATCAGTTCCCTAATGTTAAGAAAGTAGCAATCATCACGCTCAGTATGTTTTGATCAACATGCACATGTAAATCAAGCATTTCGCACAACATTGTTAAACATTTTTTTTCATTACCTTAATTTGTGTTGGTTTGCATGCTGAAAATGTCTGGCCCAGCTAAATTTCTTGGTTTTAAAATCTGGCCCAGTTGAATTTGTAATTGAATAGCCCTGCTCTACAGGTTGGAGCCGAAGTAGGGTATTACATTGACTTCACCATTGCTGCCGCTAAACAGAAGGACTTACTCTAGATGGAGCCATCAAAAGTGGTGATGCGACACCAGTGCAGAAGTAAGTGCAGGCTCACACCAACCACACTCCTCTGACCTGCAGAGGTGACACAGCTGCTACAAGACATCCATAAACAAGGAAAGGACATTTTTCGGATGAGGATGAAGGACTAGGACTAAGGACTAAGGACTTGACACCAGACGCTGCAAAAATAAGGCCAGGAGAATCATTAAAGAACTTAGACACCCAGATAACTTTTCCCTGTAGATATCTACTTTGATTATCATTGTCCCACAAGACAGGCAGAGACACAGAGGAAGGACTGAAAGAGGTTTTCTAATGTCAATGGAATCACTTGAAAACAACTCCCCAGAAAAGTGGACAATACTGGACATATTCCAGGGTTCTAACAGTCATGAAAAACCTGGAAAAGTCATAGCATTTTTCCTGGCCTGGAAAAGTCATGGAATTAGTAAATCACTGAAAGTTGAAAAATGGGATTTTGTTGTGTGTAAAAAAATTCTAACTGTAATCTTCCATTGATAACCTTCCACATAATGTAACAAATACCCCTTTGTAGATACTCTTCTCCCATTGCCAGTAGACCAGAGCAGCTCTGCACCAGGTGAGTATGCCTTTTTTTGTGTGTGTCTCCTTCAACGTCACAGACAGGCAGCAGAGAACAGGTAAACAGTAGAGAGGTCCATGGAGGCCTATGAAAACTTTATGGTGGTTACTTCTTTTAATGTATCCCTTAGTTATTTCAGTCTCTATTTCAAACTTGGTGCAAACTAATTTGGATTGATGTTTGAGCACTGCTTGGGTGGAGATGGACAGTATTTTAAGACGGCTTGTCATTGCATCTTGCCGCTAAAAGGGCTAAATTACCACGTTCACCCTGGTGTTGTGTTCCCATCGGTGCAGATCAGAGCCAGAGGCGATAAATACCCACGTCTACTGCCGAGTCATTTGACCTGGGTGTGAATACCAGTTTAAACCTTTCAAATAAAATTAAAAGGCCAGATGTTAGTGGGTATTAGCAGTTTTTTGTGCAGTGGAAAAGGGGCTATAAAGGTACATTATTTTATGTGGCTCTCAATGTAACATAGCTCACACTGACGTGACATTTCAGTCACCATCACTTACGTTTTCCATTTTCTCCCTTCATGTATGCTAGTTGAAATTATGGTGCGTTTGTTTTGTACTCGGAGGTCGGAAATTCCCAGTACCCAGTTGGAAGTTTAAACTCGAAAGCACCCTTAGATCAGATTTCCAACTCGGAAACTCGGAGCAACCGCATCAACCCTGACTTAGGAATTCAAGATGGCTGCCGGTCACATACATAGTGAGAAAACACTCTACTAAAGTGCTGTTTATAGCAATTTTATCTTATTTGTTTTAGGTCAGCCTCATCTGCGGCGTTCATCAGTTGGAGTGCATGATGTTTTTGAAGCTGTCTATACTCCGAAAGTGCAAGGGAAACAAAGGCTTTCTTGCGGGCGTCCATGTTTTTTGCGACTTGTCCACCGTTGTCAGCTAGAATGCAAAAACTGTTGTCAACTCGGCAGTGACGTCATTCCCACTTCCGACTTCCGACCTCCGAGTACAAAACGAACGCACCATTATGTTTGAAAAGAGATTGAGACACAACACATGAGTGTAGGGGCTTCCCAATGTCCCTTGCCAGAAATCCATAGGCCCAGTATACAGCCAGCCCACAAGCTGGCTTAGGATAGGCTACAGTTAAACTTGACAGTTTAATTATTAAACTCATCAAAAAAGGGTGATATAGGTGGTGGTGGTGATGATGTAGATATGGGCAACTTGTGATAGGGAATTAAGACTTAATCAGTTTTAATATTTTCTCCTATTTTTTATTTATTTATTATTATACATATAGTTTATAGTCTTTAACTCCACACTAAAAAGTCCCATACGTGGCTATATAACTTTAACTGTCACTGAAACTTTGATTCCTGTTTGTTTCGTACGGGGGTTTTACTCACAGGACCTGCAGGTCTTCCCGTTCTTTCTCGGCTGATAGTTACCTGGCTAGCTAGCAAGCAATGAGCGTTAGCTTAAATTACAGCATTAGCCTTATCATTTAACCTACAAATGCACATTATTTGGTAAATGCACAATAACTTAAATATATCTTGACATTTTTTGCGAGTAAAACATACATTCTCAAATAAGCTTAACAGTTAACAAAAAAGCTAAAGCTCCGTCCCGCCAGGCTTACACATTATCGACTGTCTACTCATTTACAGCACGATAGCCACACTCATAGCCTCACCTCAATAATATCTTAAAGTAGTAGAAAAATACTGTTAATTTTATTTCAGGAATTTAACCAAAAGCCCATTGAAAAAAAAAAAAACTGACTTTGAGAGGAGTAAACCGTTAGTGTAAAATACAACAACACGCAATACGCTTTATGCTTTATTAACAGGGTAAAGTAGGTTTTAGTTCAGTAATGATATGAACTAATACCAGAGCAGACTTTAATGTCAATATCTTAACCAATAACTCACACATTTAAACTGGATAACAAAAGCAAAGTAAATTCTGACAATTTGTTAGTGACATTCACATATAGGCACTGAAAAAGTAAAAAAAAAATTAAACAGTCACACACAAATAAATACACAGGTACAATTTCATATTAGCTATCCTAAATATGCAAAAGATGAGGCGTCAAACATTTTCAAGTGCAATAGGTAAGACATTACAGTACAGAAACCTCATGAGCCTTTTAAAATAATAACAGGCTCTGGTTTGGCATTGTTTTGTCTATGCTAACACATGATCCTCCCTCTATACGCTCTAAAAGACAAGCATTGACCTCAAAAGCACCTCATACACCACCAACGTAACTGCAGCAAAAATCAATTAACCCCTATTTCATCAGGGGGGTTACAAGATTCCTCGCTGATTTCAGTAGCAGTTTGCAGGCAACCATCCATCCTTCGCTCTTTTTACACACACATTAACCACAAACACGAGTGTAGGGTCCCTCGGGTGTCAGCTATGCCACATGTGAAAGGTTTCAAGCTTGGTAATGTCTCCAATTTTGCTTAAGAATCGGATATAAAATTAGCTGTAATAACATTCATTATAACAAAGGTTTATACATAGGAGGTTACCCAGAAAAAAGGCATATGTATTGTATACTGTGAAAAAGGTGCAATATGTTTGCAGGTTAGTTTTATAGTTTGGTAAGACTGCTAGGTGCTAGACAAAGCCCTGTTTTGAAGCTTTATACTGGTTACAATTCCACTATAGAGTGTGTCAGCTATAATTAAAGGAAAATAGTCTCAACACTCATAAAAAAGCTCCTAAGAATTCTAATACCAGTTTTCACCACTAGACCATTTTCTTTAAAAAGGATCCACATCCCTATGCGTTTTTAATCTTCATGCTGTCTTCATTCAATGACAATCAAAAGCTTTGCCTCATCTTTCTGCTATTTTTCACTGCCTGGTCTGTTAGACATAGAAACAAAACTGTTTCCCCCAAAACCAAAAATGCTTATACTGTATGTGGTGCAAAACCATTATTAGACATCTCAATGTTTTTATAGTTTATATGCTGAGTGTCCATAATGCCCAGGAAATAGTGAAAATAACAATCTGCAGATTGTCTTTTGCAAGACAGCAGCTTTTTAGCATTTAGTGGGATCATCAGTCCTACACATTCAAAACACAACAGGTTTAACTATCCAAACTAAAGCCTATACTGTAGATCACTCACTACTAAACGCTTCCTGTATCTCACTGACCTGTTTTATTGTTGCCCCAGTGGGCTGATGTAGTCCAGTTGAAGACACACTTCAGTGCTCATAAGAGACCTGAAGTGACTTGAACACAGTGGGGGGAGAAGTTTCCAGTCTGGATTCCTTTTCTAAAGTTTTGGGTAGGATTTTGTACTTGAAATCTAACGGCATCTTGGCACTATAAATGTAAGCACAAGTGTTGCTGTAATCAACACTGGCTCAAAATTGTTTCATATTTGGGAAATGCACTTATTTGCTCTCTTGCTGGCAGTTTGATAAGAATATCAACACCATACCACTGTCTTTTCCAAATGGTAACCTCTGCGGCTGCAAAATGAAGGTAACGTGGAATTACCAAAAATTGCAGTGCCACTAACGGCCACTTGAAGCTGGCTCCAAAAGCCAGTCAATCCCCATAGACTTTGCAACAGAAGTAAACATGTTTACAGCCTGGTAAAAACAAAATGCGGTCAATAGCTAACTTCCCTCTTCATGACAACTGCACAGGGGCTGAATTTTTATATAACCTGTTTAAATTTTATTAAGGCTTAAAGTTATGCATAATTAAGGGTGTGGTCACTGTGAATTGACAGGCTGTCAGCAAGGTGTCTCCACAGTCTGAGTCAGATCCACCCCTCGCTCTACAAATATGGTCACTCCTAGCGGCAAACCAAGTGACAAATCACTGTTCTGAGCAAATTATTGATAACTTACAGTTTGTGCAACAGTCCACCTTCCACCTTCTCTTCACCTTTTTCTATCTCTCTCTCCATCTCTCTCGTTGTCAGATTTTTGACCAGTAAAAATCTGCTGGAACTTGAATCTTATAGTTAAATCTCTCTGGTCATAATGTCTTGTAAGAATATGTCCTCTGAGAAAATGTAGGCCTAACACCATGTCCTAACAGCAAGCGTCTCTCTCTGTTCACACTGAATCCTTTAAACATGCACTGCTATTACATCATGTAAACCACTGTACAGTACCTATCAGATGTGTGCTTATGTAAACATAGGATATCAACTGTTCGCTTGAGATCATACTGAAGATATAACCATTTAAAAGATGGGTGAATACTTGCTGTCCTCCTACTTTGTACTTTTTAAACAGAAAACACGTTTAATATTGTGATACTTGAAATAACATACAATATAGCCAACAGCAGGAAGGTTGTTTTTAGTGATGGTCATTCAATGAAACCTTCCATGAAGCTCTGTGTTGTGGGTTTGCAGGTTTGCCAGTTGGGCAGGGCCATTTGGCTTTCTTACCAGGCTGGATTAGGGCAGATTTTTTAAAAATTCCTAACCCACGCATCATTACAAGATGGCAACAGCCACAATGCTGGTCTTGTCTAACCCCAGATTCGCAAGTTCAAGTGATCATTTTAGTCTAAACCATTATCTTTTCCTAACCCCAACCAAGTGCTTTTGTGCCTAAGCAGAACCAGACCTTAACCACAGTGTTGTCAAACCATGAAACAGTGAGACAAGAATATTTTGAAGCAGCTTGCCATTGGTTTGCAAATCTGGGGTTACCATCAAGCCACGACCCAAAATTATTATGTACCTTTATTAAGCAGGATAATGCGTAATATGAGCTTTGATAAGATATTAATGGGTGAGTTATACAGTCTACAGTTTCTTTGCTAAACATGAAGCTACAGCATGATTACCTACATAGCTAATGACTCAAAACAGGAGTAAACAGCTAACATTATTCTGTCCAAAGCTAACGGTATCCACCTTTTAAAGCTTTCTAATTAACATGTTATATTTTGTTTAGTTAATCTGCTAGAAAACTAAGTAAAAACAGTTTGTGGTTTCTGTTGTCAGCCAAGAAATTCTTTGGCGCAGATCATAAAACTGTAACTTGTCAATGTTGATAGAGCCAGGCTAGCTGTTTCCCTGTCTAAGCTAGGCTAACCGGCTTCTGTAACTTTATATTTACCATATGGACATCAAAGTGGTATCAATCTTTTTATCTAACTGCCAGGAAGAAAGCTATTCCTCAAACCTCTAGATAAAACCTGCGAGGCACCACAAACTTTAAAAAGCAGTAGTAAGGTCACACACTGAGGAACGTGCAGGATTTTAACAGTGTTCATTTGTATAGTGATATATGATGGGGGAAGAACTATTAGCACCTCGAATTCATCCGAGACTGACAGCACTGTGGCCTGAGAGGAGCAATCTTTGTCTTTCTTAGTGTAATTAGCTTATAGCCTACAAATGTTAGTAGAGTCCATTATAATAACAGGTACAGCTCATGTTAATATTAGTTTTAGATTTCCACTCATGTTTTCATCAGAGATGCAAATTTCCAAGTGTTATTTTGTGAAGCTTTAACATTTAGTGCACTTGTGAGGCTCATGTGAGGCATATTGCTGTTATTGTGTTATTGTGGTATATGCCTAAAGTAGTCAGGCAGTGAAGCCAGTATATATTTAGTAGGAACACTGAATAAAATAAGGGGAGTCTCAATCTTAACAAATCCATCCATGTTTTATATATATGACTGAATTCTGCAAAGTTTTAAAACTGATCACATGCACATCAGATTCTTGTATACACTGCAAGGTTTCGGTTCTGGATGAAACCGTGCGCCCTAATTTGACTTAAACTGAACTGTACTTGAATTTAGTGATTTTCAAACTAGCACCTTCTATAAGAATGTTTAAGCCTCTGTTAACAAACTCTAGCACCTAACACTGAAATAGCATACTATCGTCCTCTCTAAACCCAATCAGTACCACTAGTGTTTACTAGACTTGCCAGATTTGCCAGATTTGCTAGCCTTAGCCGCTTTGGTAGCTTTGATGTCCATCTTGGTCTTCTGGATACGAGAGAAGATCTCCTTAAAAAGGGCCTTGTACTCTGGAGTGTTCTGTCCCAGCCTCTTATCCACTTGCTCCACCTGCTTACTGATGCTCTCAATGGCCTCAGGGGTGGAGGGCGACTGGGTAGGGGTAGGAGGAGGTGCCGGGGTGGGGCCCATGGCACAGTCTTTCATGGACGGGTCTCTGGATACGGGTCTGGAAGTCTGGACCCCGGCGTGGCACAGACTCTCCTCGTGGCGCCTACACTTCCCTAACAACTCCTCATATTTCTCCAGTAAGGCGTGGTACTGCTCATCCACCTCCCTGAGGATGGACATCCCTCTTTTCCTCACGCTGTTGGCATGGAGGGCGTAGCTTCCCCTCCTGCGGCCAGACGCATCGCGGGCCACGATGGCATTGAGCGCCGTGTCACTGCAGCTTTTCCTCACAGGGCTGGACTCGGGGAGAGCCTCCCCTCCCACACCTCCTCCGCCTTCAGTTTCCTCCCTCACGCCGCCACCTGTCTCCCCAACCTCAACTTCCAAGAAGGTGTCAGTCTCTGGGGTGCTGTTGAGGACAGTCTGGGTAATAGTCACACCGTCATCCTCGCTGCTCAGCAGGAAAGTCCGAGCACGACGTAGCTGCTGCAGCTCCTGTAGCTCCACCTCCAACTCCCGTACCCTCGCCTGGCAGCTCTCAGCATCCTAAAAGCAAAGACAATCAACACTTTTCCTAAATATGATTGAAAAGATATTCTCGACAGATGTATTTGTATACCACTGACGTCACTTTCGACCCATTTTGCTTTTGATAGTCTGACACCCATTAACCGAAAACTAACCAGCTAATTTTAAGGGACAAAAAAAAAAAAAGAAAATGACACAAAATACAAGACATCTTTTCTTTTGGTCAAGCACTCCACTGACTCAGTGAGCTCCAGTGCTGCATTTCAAAGCACCGTCCATTCAGAGGTGGTGAAATTTTAATGTTTTGTATGTAAATGTCTTGCCTTTTCTTTATTTTATGATGGCTTTGTTTACAGACAGACAGCTAGCAGCCACGTTTGCATGTGGAAACATTATACCCACTGCCCACCCTTCGGTCTCCATTGGTTAGCTAACGTAAGCCTTGCATTCTACACTGCGCACCAGCCAAGTCAGGTGGGAGCTAGCTAGCGGTGCCGCTCATTCGGAGATTACCGCTGGTGAGGCGGAAAGATGGTAGCCACCTTCAGGTTTCCCCAGCTAACACTGGTGCGTAAGCCGCTTCATTTTGAGCCGCAAAACCCCTTTAGCATTGTTTAGTACGTTAGCAACACTAGCTGTGCTGACACTGCTAACTGTGCCAACAGAGCTTGCAGCTCGCAGCTCTATATACTGAGCCACTTACTCACCAGAGCAACCTGGGAGGAGGGTGGGTGAAATGTTTCCACAGTAATGTTGTTGATTCTGGACAGCGTTACTAGCAGAAATCGCCTAATGATTGGTGCAGCTAGTTAGCGCCCACCTGACATGGTCGATGCACAGTGCAGTAAACACGAGTAGCAAAACTAACCTACAGACCAGCATGTGTAATAGGGCCGTAACGGTACATGTATTTGTGTCGAACCGTTCGGTACGCGACTTTCGGTTCGGCACGACCCTGTACCGAATTATTGGGCGCAGGATATTATTTTATTTTATTTTGTTTTATTTTAATTCCGTTTTTGTGAGCCGAACCGTTTAAAAAATCTAGTTCCCCGCCGGACATAATTGAGTGAAGGACCGAGTCCGACCGTAAATCTTTCTCGCATTTTGACAACATGGCAAGTGAGCCTGACAAACCTGAAGACCCACCCGCAAACCTTAAGTCCTCCGTTCGGGAATACTTTGGTTTCAGGGTAAAATACGAAGATGGAAATAAACAAGTGGACAAGACAAAAGCAGTGTGCCGACACTGCAGAACAGCGGTCAGGTATGTACTTGGAAACACGTCTAACATGCTAACGCATCTAAAGCGACACCACCCGAGTTTGAACGTTAACCGGAACGACTAGAAAAAGCAATCTGGTGCAAACTATGATCGTCGTCGTTTAAAAATAAAGAGCGTTTCCCTGACCATCGCGCTAAAGAAATAACCAACGCCACTGGAGTTGAGTAAAATTGTTTAAGATGCACTTTAGATATAAGCATGTTTTGTTTACTGCACTTTAACAAAGTGGGAAAGCTAAGTAAGTTCCTAGTGAAAGTGAATCTGAGCAGGCTTTAAAGCTGACCAGCTGCACTATACTTTTTATTTTAATTGAGTAAAACTGTTAAAGCAGAAATTTATATTTATATTTTTCATTCAAAAAATTTGTTAAAAAAACAGCAGGATTTTATTTTTCACTTTTACATTTCTATTTTCATTCAAACAATGTGAAAAAGCAGGATTTTATATATATTTGTTTCATTCAAAAATTGTGTTAAAAGAGTTAACTGCTGTGGTGGTATGTTTTAATAAGGTTACCAATAAGTAAAAGATATTTAATAGTTGTCTATTTTTTTCATTACTGTACCGAAAAAAACCGAACCGTGACTTGTGTACCGAGGTACGTACCGAACCAAGATTTTTGTGTACCGTTACACCCCTAATGTGTAACCAATCAAAAATATTCTCAGTAGTTAATCAATTGCTGGTTAACCCTTGACATCTCTATTACATACATAATACACTTAAAGCAGGTGAACCAAAATTGTTAAAAATCTACCTACCTGCACCCGTGTCTGCAGGCGGGAGAACTCTGCAAGAAGGAGGTTGCACTCTCTCTCCACCCCCTCCCTACGACCTCTCTCGGTCCGGGCAGCCGCTCGTAGAGCCGATACCGCCTCCCTCAGATGCTGGTTCTCTTCTTCAAATGGTGGACGCTTTGTGTCCACTGTAAAGCTCTCAGCCCTGCCCACTACAAACTCATCCTCATACCTGACAAAATGACAGACAAATACAGAGCTAGTTCCTTGCAGGGAGTGTTTTTCATTGTTGTAAAAATGACTGGCAACCTGCTCTCATCCTTTACAGACTGTGGAAAAAATAACAAGTACCTGGGTGCTGTGCAAAGCTCCCTCAGGCAAGGGAAGGAGTGAATGGTCTTGCGTCGTTCCCTCTTTTCCCTCCTGACTCGCAGCTGCTCCATGGAGCGAAGCTGCTCCACCTGCCCTGAGAGAGATTCCACCTGGTTCTGCAAAGCCTCAATGGTCCCTGTTAAACTGGTCCACAAGGAAGAGAAAATGTTTGAGAAATAAAGAGGAGGGGGATGAAGGGATAGAGAAAAGAAAATGTCTAGTCCCACTTACCTCTCTATCTTTTGTTGTGAGCTCTTACTGTCCATCACTAGTGTGTGGTTGGTGCGTTCCAGCTCTCTGGCAGTACCGTCCAGCTGCTCGTACACTTTGGCATGCTGCTCGTTCATGTCCCGAAGGACCTCCAGCTGCTTTGTCAGGTACTGTGGGACGAAAACATACCTGCTTGTTTGTACAAACACCTTTACGCCGTGTCCACAGACAGGAGCAACAATCTTAAGGCCCTGACACACCAAGCCAACAGTTGGCCGTCAGTCAAAGTCGGACCGTCGGTGAACGTCTGTCGCCCTAGTTTTCCGGTTTCCCTTTTTGCGTTATTTCCTCTCACGCAGGCACAGAACGTCCGTCGGCCGTCAGATGTAGTCTTTGTAGTGTGTTCAAAGGCAGCTGACACAGGGCAACGTGAAGCGTTGGCTTTCGTCGCCGCTAGTTCTTTGATGTCGGTTTGGTGTGTCCGCACCTTTAGAGCTTCAGATCTCAACCAACAGCATGGGAGAGCATGTGTCATTGATGTGATTCATTTATGTAATTATTTATCATTTATCTATTTATTATCTATTTATTGATGGCTGATACTGTTTTTGTCGCGTTAGTCTAAAGTAAGTACCTAAAGTAAATACCTTGGTTTACCGGAATACTGTGATACCGCCAAAGCCTAGTCCTGGTGGCACCAATTGTAGTGGGAACTACCACAGATACCACAGTTCATATGTCTGTCTGTTTGTCTGTCTGTCTGTGGACAGATTTTGTCAGTGTGATAACATCGCAACCATGCAAGATGCAGTCACAAAACAGGTGTGTAGTTGAGATCAAGATGGAGGTCAAATTTAAAGATGGGTGTGGTCCAAGCAAGGGGGCTGAAAGTAGAGGGCTAGGAAGAAGTAAAGAGGCCACTGGCCCCCGACTTTACACCCCAGCCCACATCTGTTTTAAATCGTGGTTCACTGTATTGAGGCTGGAGTGATGCCATCACAAAATGGTCTTTAATTTTTTATTTATTTCCAGACCCTCTTCTCAATTTGACAGAACGATCTCAAATTAAGATCTACGTAGCTGTTTGCAGAGCCACTGATCATATCACATGATCTTCATCTGCAGATGGAATTTACCACTTATCACTTACCACTTATCTTTTTCTCTTTTTCAGCTGTCTCTAAGGTCAAAGGTAACTTTAGACTTTAAAATGTCCAAAATTGTACTTTGTCTGATTATAATCAAAGCAATATATAAATTATATTAGTGACCCGTTTTATTAAAAACAGTTTGCATTGTTGTCTTATTCCTTCACATACAACTCTATTAAATTCTAAAAAATATTACAAATTGTATCACAACAACATGGATTAAAGTAAGGTAACTCATTCACAGCCTTACTATTAAAGGCACGTTCCTAAATATCTTTTCTATTACCTGTACTTATTTTAATTTATTAATTTAATTAATAGATTAGGCTAATAAGGGAGAAATTTGTTCTTAGATTTGACAAAACAATGTCAAAACCAATCATTCTGAATAATATGAAGGCCCTTCTCTGTGCTTCCCATCCTGCCTGAATCAGGTCAGACTCTTGACAGCACTCCATCAATTATACCTCGATCTCTTGCACTTGCTCTTCATTAGTGATGTACATCTGCTGCAGGGAATCCTCCAGCTCTTTGTTCCTCTCCAGCAGTGTCTTCCCCAGCTCTGCTGCCAAGTGGAGGTCTAGAAATTAGAGTGAAATTGAGAAACAAATGAACAAGTAAGACACGAGTGCAGACAGAGAGGTGTAGCTTGAGCTAGATGGATACAAAATGCAAAAGTTGAGGATAGGGAAAAAGAAGGCCAGGGAGAGATGGGAAAGGTGAGATGGATAAAGACATAAGGAATATGAGTGTGTGAAAATGAAATGGTGGTAGAGCAAAGATAGGCTAAGAAGGATTGAGAGGACAAAAAGGGGGAATTTAATCAGACTTCAGCCATACAATTTAGATTACCCACTGCCACGATTAATGGGGCGCACTGTTCTATTTTAGGCGAGGTTATAACAGGGTCTGGAACAGAATGATCAAAAGCTCCATCACATATTCTCAGCCTGCGCTGGACCAGTTCAATTATACAGAGAGGAGAGCAGCGAGACAGAAAGACAATCTTCTTCCTGCAGCATGTCCCCCTGCAGGTCTTTTTCTCTCCGCTGACTGAATATGAAGGTCAGAGATTGGTGCCAAGATTATTTGAAGAGGCACCTCTCCGCTGCGATTAGGACAGAAATAGGCTGAAATAACGCAGGAGACTTTGGCTGAGGCAGGGAATCATACGTTGTTGATCTTGGTCTAACAACTCTTGCTCTAAAGTCCACTGCTCTACCATTATTTCACAACACTCCACTGTTTTTTTGTGATTTTTACTGTTATAGCACCTCCAAATTTAGCTGAGTCACTGTCATCGTTCTTTATTCTAACTGTGCCCTGACTCAGCGGTACAGATGGCCTACATTATAGGTCTGAGTCAGCAAGATGTGGTTTGCGACCTCTCAGAAAGACAGCAGAGGACTAAACTGAACAGCCATTGAAGTCATCTCTCATTCAGTCCTGGCACTGTCTGCAGTATTGAATAGTGATCACCAGGATGGATGCCAAGTCACAAGCCTCTCACAGCAACTCCTGACATACTGTATATCACTGCAACACTTACCTCAAATGGAGAAGATAAACTGTGTACTCAACCAGTGTAATGTAAACAGGGTCGCTTATACACATAGTGAAAAATCAAGAGAATTATCATCCAACCCTGAAATTCCTCTCAGCTTTATGGAAGGTTTTTAGCACCTTCCAGCTCAGTATTTGCGTTTTACAACTGTACTGTTTTGGTTCAGTCTTACCGCTATTATAGCTTTGTTTCCTGTTGTAGCAGGCAGCTGTTTTCAGTGAAAAAGCTCTGATAAACCCACTGTATATGACCTGCTCAGCATCAAACAGCAGACAGATACAAGCAGCAACTAACTGGTGAACAAAGGAAGCCTTTAGCAGCTAAAAAGAGGGATCAGGAGTTGGTGGAGACCAAAAATGGAGCAAAAAGCAAAGTGAAACTTAGACTTAGATTTACCAGGTGCCCTACAACACCAATCCAAATCTCAGTAAAAAATGGGAGGGGGGAAGATGTACAAGGTTTTGTTTGTCTATGAAAAAGAAGGTGTTTTTTGGGGGTGAATATAGGGCTGATATGGCAACATTTTGGATCTGAATAACAAAGAGACGAGCCAAAAACAATACACAATGTGTTTACTTGACAAGTTCTGGTGTAAACACTGGCATCGCGGCATGGAGGCGTTCCCAAGCGCCTATTATTCAGGGTTTGGCGGCTGCACCCTGAGATAAATAGAGTTCAACTTTTGGAACGCAGCAGCGCGCACCACATGTCATGTGATGAGGTTCAACCAATCACAGTAAATATGAAGAAGTTGATCATTTTAGTGCAGGGCTACCCAGAGCTTTACATCTTTGCCACAGACAATATTTTTGGTCTAATACACTGGTTATGGTCGCTTGAGGCGCAACCTGCCTCCATGCACTTGAAAGCTGGCACAGAGTAAGCACAACGAGTAGCATCCAGCGTCTGACCTCTCGTTTTCCAAGCAGTTAAAGCAGCAGCATGTGTATGGCCCTTAAATCTTCAGGAAGATTTTAGTTTACGGATATATTGTTATCAGGATATGATGGCTGAAAAGTAACAAAAATCGTATGTGCAGAAACCTGTGGTACAGACTAATATACTGTATTATTATTATTGTAAATTTCAAAACTGGTTTTAGCCTTAAAATTCCAGTGTCAGACAGGTTCTATTTTTCAGTCCCTGCATGTTTTGCTCCTCTTCTACCTGGCGGTCCTGTCCTCACCTCCTTCAATTAGACTAATGAGCAGCAAGCTAAGCATGCAGTTGCCAACAGCTCCATATGGACTAATTCATACACTCCCCTCTGTGCTGATAGCTTAATGAATTCCTGCGGGGCCCTGGCGTCAGCAGCTCTGGTATCACTGAATAGATTCGTCCTGGATACTGTTGTGATTGAGGAGCCCACCCAGCCCTCTTTCTGCTGGACGAGTTAACTAGAGAGGCTCTATAGGAACAGTCTACAACTCAAAGCATGGAATTAAATTCTTTCATGATAAATATGAGAAGGTGTCACTTGCAGTGAGGATCACAGAGGATTATCACCCAATTTACAGTTCCTCTTAGCTCTACAGAGGGTTTTAGCATCTTTTAGCTCGTTGTTTTGTTTTTACGGCCAGCATTTTTACTGCTTTGGTTTACCCTCCTCACTCCCCACTAATGGCCGAAACATGAATTCATGCAAGTTTAAAGTTTGTTTTTTAGCAAAAAAGTCAAAACTCTCCTAAAACACAGTAAGTGATGATGTCTGAAATACACTGAGAAAGCATTGTGTAGTTAGCGGTGACAGTGCTAGCTATGATAAAAAAAATAAATAGTACAACTTACAAAATCATTTCTTCAACAGTACTTGCAGTACTTGGTTTTTCTTTTTGTTTATGTTGTTTATTGTGATCATCATGCACCGAAATACCAAGGAAAATTCCATGGCAGTATCCTATTCTGAAAATAACTGGGTAGACCATGCAATGTCATGGTCAGTATAATGTCAGTCTAGTACGCATTCCTCTCATAATAAAATCAAAGAGTTATATAAGCTCTGACGAGTTCCTCCAGCCTTGGGCCAATCTGACAAATCTAAAACCAAATTCCACCAAGAAGACCAGACAACTCAAACACTGTGTTCCGGCTGCCAGAGAGGGCAAGGGAGCTCAGTGACAGGAGAATAGAAGAAGGGAGAGAGAGAAAGACCCAATCAATACAACTCTCTGCGTTAGCAAACAACTTAGCAAGTCGATACTCGCCACAGACAACTGTCTGTTTGCTCCACACAGACCTGAGGCCTGACCCACACAGGATGAAACCACTGATGCCCAGCATAATCACATCATGTATGACAAATACATTTCCTGCATGCTTCAGCAAACCAGTTGCAAGCATAAGGAGTGTGTTTGTAGGTTCAAAACACTTGATTGCACGTTTCTCACTGTAAACACCAGCTACTAAAAACCTAAAGACGTGTGTGCACATGTACTGTAGACATTTTCGATAAAATACTAGTGATCTCTTCTACAGGCGGTGTTGTTTTGGTAGGTGTATATCTCCCATGAGATTTATTGGAATGTGGACTGGAAACCAAGATTTCTCCTCCTTTTGTCCTGTGTTACAGATGGGACTTTCTAACAGAAAAGGTTCTAGAAACATTCAGTGGCCAGAAATGAATTATTTAGTGCTATGGCCGACTGCTTTTCTGCTCATAAACTGCACTAATGCATGAAAATGCCAAAGCAGCAGTGTGTAGCAACATTTTTATGACCCACACTGGGACCTTTGCTCTTTAATACTCTGTATTTGGGTGGCATAAACACTTATTAAGCTGTAACAAGAACACTTAACAGCTGAGGAAGCCTCTCATCAGATGAAAGTCAAGCCAACAAGCCTTCAGTCCCAGCTGGTAGAGCCACGTATTTTCCTCTTGGACTGGGGCCAGTAGAGGCTTTGGCTAACGCACAATAGCCCAAACAAAGATGCATCCAAATTACATGTCTGCATCCCTCCTGTTTTTCTGCTTTAAGAGTTGAAATGTGAGCTTTAACTACAACATAAAATCTTTTACATTCCACAGGGGGACTCTGATTTCCAAGTTTGACATCTGCTAAACTTCCACACAAATGTAGAGCTTCATTCTCAAATTACTTAAAGGAAGAGTATGACATTTTGGGACATGAGCTTCTTAACTCTCTTGCTAGTTAAAGGATCCGTATACGACATTCAGAACATTAACATAGGAGAAAACAACTATTTGCTTGTAAAAATGTAGTGGAGTAATGATGTCCTGAGCAGAGAAGGAAGTCATTAGGGTTGGGTCGGTATGAGGAAAAAAAAAAAAAAAAAAAACGGTCCAGTTTTTGTAAAAAAAAACGCATCAGGTCGGTAATACTGGATTTTCGCCACTTAGGGGCGCAATTGACTCATTTAAAATAAAAAACGACCTTAGGACAACAGAGTGACAGTAACACGTTGTTTCTTTTATTCCTTACAAATAAATTTTGCAGCTAACTCAATCAGTGCAAACAAGGGTTGCTTCCTTCGTCTGGCTCAAAGCCAAAGTGTTGCCATAGTGGCGCATTCTTTGATTTCTTTGAGACTAAATTGTCCGCCATTATCGACTCCCCGTCACTATTAAACAAACTCCAGGCTACAGTAGAGGCCTCGGCGCATGCGCACTCGCACCCCCTAGCTCAGTCCCCGCCCCACCCCCACCCCCCTCTCTCTCCTGCTCGCTGTGCGCTTGGCGAAGAGGCAGACACAGGTGCCCACAGACTCGGGTGTACTATAAGCGGAGCGGACTGCATGTAAAAATGTCCGTGAAAAATCCCTGCGATGTGAAAAATACATGCCGAATAGTCTTTTGTGTGACACTGGTGCGCGGAGCGGAGTCCGCACGGTCGTACTTTGCGCGGAGTCCGCTCCGCATACGTTCCACCCGAATATGCGGTCCGGTTGGTCTCAAAAAAAAAAAAAAAAAACCCCGTCCAAGACGGAGTACCGAACTGAATTGGTATTACCGAGAACCGACCCAACCCTAGAAGTCATGGTAATTCTGTGTGTATTGTAATCCGAGATTTTATGTTTTTGTTGTTGTGGTAGATGATCCTGCTCTGCACTGCACTCATATGGTGGTTATGGGCACTTACTGCTGATCACTGTATTGTTGCGTAAGTGTAATGCCCCCCCGCCTTAGTAAACCATAGCTCTTTCAGCACTGTTTGCACTGTTAGTACCATTAACAGCTAGCACCATTAGCTGCTAGTTGCCAGTTTAGCCACCTCCATGTTGAGAAGACAATCCCGACTCAGATTCTGAATCATAGATATGCTCCGAATGTTATATATAACTCCTTTAAAGAGGATCAGACACCGTCCTGACACCAGCCAGTTAGCTTAGCTTCGTGCAAAGACCACCTACCAGTACCTCTACCTTACTGATATGACAGTACTCCAGGAGGTAACTGCACCTGGGCAAGAAATAATCCAGAACATAATGCTCTGTAACACAACATGTCCTTTTTACCCTTGTTTGTACAGATTGAACAAACAAGATGTAACATGTTAATGAGCTCTGGGAGTCCCAGGCAGGCCGACTGTGTAACCTTTGGAAGGTACCAGGCTAACTGTTACCCCATGGATATTTCATGACAGGGTCTAGATTCTCCTTAGTCATTAGTTTAAGGTCCACACAGTTTAAAATATTCAGCATCACACTTGCATTTGGCCATGTCATTGAGCTAGTTTGCTGTCTCTGTTAAGTAGGTGTTCATTAGTAGCTCACTCGACAACAGGAAACGACACTTCAAAATAAAAGTTCTGTGCAAGAGATTCACTGTACTTAAAAATAAAGAGTGTTTTTTACAAACTTGACATGTTTGTGATTCAAGTGCAGTCCATTCAGAGTGGACCTGAAACCCACTTTAGGACTGCAACCCATCAGTTGGGAACCACTGTATTAAGAGACCTGGATACAGCATTGACAGCAAGCCCCTGCTCATTCCTATCAAAGTTGCTCAGTGGCACATGAAGCGGAAAAAGCTCTATTTTCGGGGTATGAAATTACCCGGATGATCAGCGCTGCTTCCACACCATTAGGTCCATAGAGCAGGCACACTAGAGACATATGGCTGCCAAGCATGGCTGAGTGCGCCTGAGTGGCTGACTTACAGTTTAGTGCTTCGCTAACTTGAATGTGGATAAAATAAATAAATATCTCAAAGTTCTTTTGCATTGTGACGTTCAAAAAATGTATCCACAGATTTATAGACATCTCTTTCTAAATGTAAGTCTATGGGAAAAAGTCTCTTTGAATGGCATCACGTGATGGATTACGGAAATTGCAGTACCACTGATTGGCCACTACAAAAATTGGCTTCAAAGCCCAGCACACTTCTGGGGGCCTGGTTTCCCCCTGCTCCCAGTCTTTATGCTAAGCTAAGCTAAATGACTGTTGCCAGTAGCAATGCTCTACTCTCCATAGGATTGGCTGGTACTTGTTGCATCTTTTTTGGGTTGGTTAGCTTTAGGTAAGAGGAGTGGGATTGGTTAATTGTAGAATATCAGTGTAAGCCAATCAGATCTTCTGGAAATCCTGCAGTAAAATCCTTCATTATTTGTTGGTAATCCAATTACAACAAACTGAGTATAAATATATTGGAATCAGCTTAAAAAACACCCAACAAGTTTTTAGCAGAAGGACATAAGCTCCTACAAGGCAGCTTATATAGAGGGCATAGGGTAAACAGACCATGCCTACAAGGATGTGACAACCAGTTTTGGTGCTACACTATTTTATGGCTGCAGCTAACAATTAATTTCATTAATGATTAATCTGCCAGTTGATTTCTTGCTTTACCTCATGTCTAAACCTTGGGAATAAATCACAACTTCCCAGAGTCCAGTATGACATCTTAAAATGTGTTTGTTTTGTTCTACCAAAAGGAAACAACCCAAAGATATTCAAATGTGACAGAGAAAAGCAGCCAGGTCCTCTCATCTGGGCAGCAGGAACCAGAGAATATTTGGCATAGTTGGACTATTTTTGCTTGAAACAATCAGAAAAATAGTTGCAAATTATTTTTTTCTACTACTAATCAGTTCCAGTTCCTCCATGTTTCTCCTCCATAGACCTCGCAAAAGAGCCTTTTTCCCCCACAGCACTTTGGTCAGACTGATGAGCCTTTCACTGCTTCCTGCACAACAACTCCAGTACTGTAACACAGTGACAGTGGCGTCTCTCTCTGAAGGATTCGTGGCATCCTGAAATGTCGCACAACAAAACATGAGCTCAGGCCGTCAGCACTTTAAAGCACAGTGCTGCTCTGAGAGGTCTAACATCCTCAGACGCACAGCTCTCTGCGTGGACTGTTTTACACCAGCCATTTTGACTGATCTTTTACTCTGTCCAAATCGTAATTCCCCAAATAAAGACTGGTGAAGATCGACAGTGTTTTTATCCTGCTGTGACAAATTGTGTGCAGGATGTAACAAACCCATGACTTTATGATCGCAGGTACCTGTGTGCCTGTGTGTGCACACACTGTATGTTTGTAGTCAAGTAAAAATAACTGAATCAGCACTACGTCATCTCTGGGAGCATACAGTTATAATTACTTGCCACGAGGACAAGTGAATGAGAGATGAAGAGAGACCGGAAATGAAGTAAGTGCTGCAGAGAACAGTGAGGAGTCTTTGTCTATGATGAGTCATATTATAGAAATGTTAAAACCGCAATCAGCAGGAGGGATCGCCAAATTTACTTATATATATTGAAATTGGTGGTAAATCGGCTAATAAATGTCTTTGCAGATGTTCAGTAAGTAGCAATATACAGTGTGACCTCATCTAAAATGTACTTTGCTGATAACCGAAGTGAAATATAAAAAGCCAGTCCTCATCTATATGGAAATTAACTGATACAATAAGTCCATCTGGCATAACATAATAGTGATTAGATACATTTTTTATCAATACTGAAATACATTTGGAAACCTCTTAAAGGTGTGATAGCTGTGATAGATTCACTCATGCTGTTTCCATAAAGAGCAGGTGACCTTGTAATGGAAAAATGGCGGTTAATTAGCTGACTCTGAACTAGGTTAATTACACGGAGTCTGAACAGTGAACCCTCCTGCTGGTTTGTTTTTTCAAGATTTTTTTCTTTATGAAGTTATGATGAGGATTTTTGGTAGTAAGTTCATGGTTCTCTTTATCGGGAAAATCATGAATATCATGTCCAGCAGCACCCAAAAAGACGGCTGGACAACCAACAATAAAAGAGACTGTGCTAATATAGACTGCATACCCACCAACCTAAAATCAAGCACCTGCATATTTCATACTGAAAGATACGATGCCATTTCAAAAAGCTTAAAAGCCTGGCCACTGGGCCACTCACTAAAGCAACCCTAAAAAAAGATGTGTCCTGTCTGATGCCATACTTATTTCTTAACATGATGTAAGGTAAAGTGATTCCACTATAGTTTTAAGCATATTTTGATGATAAGCTGGATGATACCATGAATAACAATTACTTTGGCAAGGATAATTGTGACATCAAATTTTCACATCGTCCAATGCCTACTCACACTATTTACATATATTCAAATACCAGGACCAAGATGTATGTAGCTGTGACAGATTCACACATACTGTTACTGTATAACGCAGGTGACATTATCACGGAAAAACAGAGGTTATTTAACTGACTCTGAATTAGGTTAATTAGACAGAGACTGAAGAGCGAACCCTCCTGCTGGTTTGTTTTTGCCCAGTCATCACTACCTGCACAGTGTGCGCTGGATTAATTAATTGGTTGGTTGGTTTTCTCTTTGTTAATGGTTCCTCCTTCTTATGTGTAAGAATTTGCTGTTAATCCTCGTCTTAACATTACAGTATATTGTACATTCTTGGGTTTTGGAGTCTTGGTCAAACAATGCAAGACAGTATAACATCACCTTGGGATCTAGGATGTTGTGATGAGCATTTCACACATTTTGCTTATTTTTTATAGACCTAAAGAGTAATCTATTAATGGAGAAAGGATTTGACAAATGAATCAATAATGAAAACAATGGTTAGTGGCAGTTCAAACCAGCACAATGTCAACTTAGAGGAAAATGCAGACTGAGGCTGCCTCTACATCCTGCTGGTTATTAAAAGCTTATATTACATTAGTATTTAGACCCTTTAAACAACAATATACAGTTTTGGTGAGCATATTAAGCGTTTTTGTATATAATGGATGAGTATATATAAGGTGGATAAACCTTGACTCTAGTTTTCCAAGCAACAAAGGCAACCATAGACCCAATGTCATCATAATAACACTATTGCTTATCTTGTGTATTCAGACTAAATGATGGGTTAATGACTCTGAAATGATGAGTACACTTTGTTCTTTGCTCTGTGATATTATACATTTTATAATGTTAAATTTCCAATAAATGACAGCCCTGGTTACAGCCTGTTACCATTGTCACCAGGGCTCTATAACACAGTCTGATGCTGACAGTCTCCAGCAATAACAGGCCCTGCTTGGCATGCTGTCAATGTATTGTTGTCAAAGAAGCACAGCCCGCTCATTAGGAACTACTTCAATGTTGGTTTGATTGCATTGAAATAGAGGAAGTGCTTCTAAAAGACATCTCTGCCGTCTCTTTACATGACAGAGAGCCTTTGTTAAGTGGAGGCCAGCTGACCGGCCACACCGGCACAGGCGCCAGCAGCTGACGGTGGGGATGCTGCGGGCTGGGAGGATGGTTGTCTCCTTGTCTTACCCTGCTCCAGGTCCTGCTGGTCGTACCACGGCTCTTCCTCCTCGGTGACGAATTCCTCCATTGTCCCTGAGTTTAGCATGGGGGACGCTCTCCTCCTGAGCCAGGGGAAAGCGCAGAAACAAGCCGCTCTGTTGGAACAATGGAGCTCCGGCTCCTCCAGAAGGCAGCGCTCGCTCCTTCGAGCTGGAGCTGCGGGCAGCCTTCTCCCAGCCAGGCTCTCTACGTGTTTCCTCTCTCCTTTCTCTGCTCTGTGTTTCCTCGGTCACTCCCACCTCTCCCTCTCATCCCCCCACCGCCCGGCACCGGCCCATCCCGGTCCTCAGTCCCGTTGCTGCTGCTGCTGCTGCAGAGGATCCTACAGACGTGGCAGCGATGTTGCAATAACAGCACTTCCTCTCTGCCTGTTATCAGCGGCACACTCGCGGTGCCTTCAAGTGCTGCTCGTAAACAGCGGGTGTACAGTTTTGTTGCCATCTGACGAGCTTTCGGCAAGTGCGCCCTCTAGATTTCTACATGTAAAACGGCATGACACCATGAATTCAGACCCATTCATTACAAAGGCACATCTGATCAAAGCTAACCATAATATCACGAAGCTAAAATTTCAGTCAGCATCTAAACGCTTCATTACCTCATCGGATTTGGAGCTCAGACTCCAGAAGCCTGCAAAATTGTGAATACATTAGACATTTTTACAGATTTATTTAACAAAATAAATGTCACATTCACATATTGTTGTTAGTGTAAATAAAGGTATAGTCATATAAATCAGCAGCTTCTCCAGAAATCTGGGTTCAGCTCTGGGCAGCACCACCTCCAACCCCATTGAACACAACTGGCAGTGTTCTCAAGTGGGAAGCCAGTGAGGGATCGCACACTTGTTGCAGCACAAGTTGCTTTTACTTGTGTCTGTACATCAAAATACAGTGGTCGAATGTAACAAAGTAGCTCAAGTAAAGTAACTTATGTACAATTTCGATGTACTTTTAGGTTACTTGAGTAAGCTACTTTATACCCCAACTCTACACCATTTGAGAGGGAAATACTGTGCCATTTACTGCAATATTTTAAAGCTTTAGTCATTAGTTACTTTGCAGATTCAGAATATCAGTGCAAAATATATTAAACAAATAAATTGTGACATGTTATTGCAGACTAAGCTGTATAAATAGTATGTCCTTTTATGTTTTTTTTACTTTGCCTGCTTCAGGAATTGGCCCACAGGGATAAATAAAGTTTTTTTTTTTAATCGAACTGAATTCAAATCAGCCCAACTTTTACCAGCTTAAACATTAAAGTGCTGCATACATTAATGTATCATGTAATCCAATGATAAAGTATATATTATTCTGAAATTAGTCATGACTGCTTTTACTTTTGGTACCTTAACGCTTAAGTTAACTTCATTACTTTTACTCGCAACAGAATATTTCCACACTGTCTGTGATTTTTCTATTCTTACTTAGGCCTAAATGGAACATCAGAGTACCTTTTCCTCTGCTGTCAAAAAGTGTATAACATAACCGAAACAGAGGCCGTGTAATCAGTACAAGACATGTCCTTATAATAAAGCATGTGTATGTGTTGCAGTGATGCTGGATGGGGGTGATGGTTTGTATAAGGGTAGAAGGGTGGATGTACTACTGCTGGAACAATTCTTAAAATCACAGTATGCAGTTCATCTTATGGTTCGTCTGGATATGAATTATTCCTGCTGTCTACATGAGTGAATCTGAAGGGAGGGTGCATTTGTAATATCACCACTCTATTACTAAGTGGTTTGTCTGAGTAGAATCAGAAGCAATCAGCTGGGGCTGGTGATGATAGGGTGTTTAATATTTTTTATAATACAAATCAGAAAAAAGTAACAATAATGTGTTACCCGAGCTCAGTTTGGTGCTCTGTTTTGTAGCTTACTGACAGAAAAGGAAAATACAGTTTTTGTCTTGACAATTATAATACACTTTATTCTTGTTTAGAGTGTATACAATCCACCAAATGCAAGAATAAGGCTAGGAGAATTATTAAGAATCCCAACCAAACAGAGAAGGGCCTTTTCTCCCTGTTGAGGTTGGGAAGAAGTTACCAATACCAAAACACACAGTACTAAATGTTTGTCTTTACATAACCCTGTGTCATTTCACAAAACAAGCCAAAATGATGAAATGCTGAATATATAACAATTTTGTCTGAGTAAAATCTTCTAAAACAGGATTGCAAATCTGATCAGGCATTTGATGCCAGCTTTCAGCACCTCACAGTTATTCATAATCGGCAGACATAATTCTGTCAGTACCAAAAAAGTATTGCTGATTGTAGTTCTACTTTGGGGTAACTGCTGCGAAATGGTTCAGTTCACTTCTGCTACATGCAGTGTTGTATGTTATTTTCACCACTAGAGGACATGGTCGAGTCTTATACATGCCAGAGTAACAACAGAGATCTCTCTCAGCTCTAAGGATTGAATTAATACAGTAATTCTTAATCCTGCATCACTCCCCTTACATTCCACAGGAATTCCCTTTGTTGCCTCACAGCTGCATCCAATGTTAATTATGATTTAATACATAATTCTTATAATAGGGAACATTTAAGTGCTCATCAGTATAGTCATATATTGAAAGTTTGGGTTCTTCTGGCTTCTAAGTAGCCTCAGTGTGGATGCATTACATCCACCTTTTGTGATGTCTGATGGGATATGTAACATTTGTAGTATGGTGTTAAATGTTTGTATTTATGTGTTTACATGTATTTATGTGAAATTGTGTACATCCTGGGATGCATGGCAAATATCAGATTTTTTTCTGATAATGAAGTGAAATCAAATCAAATCTCTCACTGGGTTCGAATAAACAAAATTCAAATAAATGTTATTGACGCATATTACAATGTGACTAGCTGTACTGCTTTGTTTTATGTGTCCTCAGCACGCTCTGTGATAAAATGCTGAATTAATACGTTTCCCCCAATGAGAGCCATTTTTGTGCCATAATTCTATGGGAGAGGGTTCATGAAATTGTCTTCAGCAATTAATTAAAGAGGGTTGGCATGGAGACATGTTTTCAAGGCTATTAATACAGGAAGATCAGCTTGTGCAAGTGAAAAAAGAGCATGGAACTTTGCAGAAATTATAATATATATTTTGAGTGGTCCCCCTCAATGTGTATATTATAAATACTGCAAAGTTCCATTCTAGATTTTATTCTAAAATCTTCTAAAATTCCATTTTAGAAGATTTTACTTAACAAAACAATTATATATTGATAAATTTGACTTATTTTGTGAAATGACACTGAGTTATGCAGAGAAATATGTTTATAGCTTTGTCTTTCAGTATTGGTATCCCCTACCTTTTTCCCAACCTCAACAGGAAGAAAGGGCCATTATCCAGTTGACTGGGGTCCTTAATAATTCCCCTTGCCTTATTCTTGCAGTGCCTGGTGTGTAGTCCATATAAATCAATAATTCAAACTGCTTTTAGCTGTTACATTTCTAAAGAACAAACCCCTCCAGTATTAAAGACATGATCATGGCCCTGGAGTGGAAAACAATTTTGTTGTCCTAAATGATAGAAAAGTATAAAGTGTGTGTCATGACTTTACATATAGTGATTTATCTATCCTTTGTGGTAACATGATTAATATATGAATATATTTTCAATCCACTGACATCACTCACTCACACGTCCATGTAGATATCTATAGCCTGGATTAGACACTGAAGCCACAGATGGCAGCCCACACTCAGACTGGAGCTCCAGTCAGAGGAACCATTTCTACACTTTTTGCGACATAACAGTCTGTTGCATGCTCTCTGAGGATTGTGGTTGAATAATTTAATACACACATACTGAAACAGTTGCTTATCAATACCAGCTGTTGTTGTTATGAGTGGAATGGGACGGTTTTAGGGTGCAGCAGGTGTGGGTCTGACCTGTGGTGATTTCAGTGATTATTGTGACGTATGGAAGAATGCAACAAGATATGTAATACTTTGACAATACTGTGACAAATGTTACAGAAATGAATTTGTCATTATACCACCTTCCACAGTTAAATCATGTAGTTAAACTAGCACTCACACACACACACACACACACACACACACACACATGCACAGTAACATTGCCTAACTGTGGTTACACTGCACTGGAGAAAAACAGTTAGATGAAATGTTTATAAAGACAGAACTGATTGAAAGCAGACATCTTGCAGCAGAATTCAGAGCAGCTTTGTCAGAGCTGAGAGCAGAGGAAAAATGTCCACTTCAGCAATCCAAGTAGTTGTTTTGAATGATGAAAGCGATGTGGGTTATGTACCCTCCATAAACATAGCGTCAGCGTGAGTTAATGTGAGTTAATGGATGGGCTATTTGCAGCTAATGGCAAGACTGTGGTGAAACACAGGGAAAAGAACTATTGTGTGAGGAATATGGGCCATTTTCGACCACCATATGGGATTATTATAGCATAATCATGCTGGTAATACTGAGATCAATCTCCCTCCATTCCTTCTTCTCTCTCTCTCACACACACACACACTCTCTCACACACAATTCTCCACACTCCACACAGTTCTCACTTCTCTTACTTGTACTATTTTGACAGTTATAAGACCATCAAGTCCTCCACACCCATAAAACAGCAGTTAGGTTATGATGACATCGTTCCAGTTCACATCAAGGACAACAGAAAACACACTGAGGTAAAAAAAAATAGCCATGCCTTTATTTTCTCATCACCCCACTTAATATATTGCACATAAAGAAAAAACACTTAAATTGACTGTATCGGCCACATACCAGCTTCATAACACCATACCAATAAAGTGCTTCCTGCTTTACCTTTTTTTTTTAAATTTGTTTATTTCTCTTTATTTACTTCACTGGTAAATTACTTCTACGGATCAGCTTATTTTACTCAGAAAATCAGAACAGAATGGTGCAGACATTCATCAGGGTTTCACAATGTTATTCAGTCCTGCAACACTAAAGGACACAGTCTTTACTGAGATGGTGAAAATACAATGCATGTGTTTCTTTTAATAGCAAAAGGTCCTTTTTCTCTGGAAAGTATGATCATCGTCAGTGATTTTTTCAATGTTACGTTTCAGGAAGTTGTGGGTCATCCAGTCATGACTTGAATACACTTAAGTAGCTGGCTAAAAGGGCTGAAGCTTTGTGTCATCAGCATAGTAATACAATGAGTGTCTGGGTGTTTTGCGGAAACAAGCAAAACTACAGTGGGTAAAGAACTGAGCCCTGGGGGACTCCACATATGCTGTCAATGTAATGTTCCACAGAAATCAATGTCTATGCCAGCCCTCACTAATATGCATCCAGTAGTTGTTGAGGCATTCATTTTGAACCAAAAATATCGATCTCATGGTGCCCATCCCCTGTTAGCTATGGCAGTCGCTGTCCAGGGTTGCCGTTACCATGTTGTCCTTAACCATGGGCAGATTAGGAGACAATGGGCCCCTGGGCACAAGCACACAGAAGGCCCCACCACCTCTCCTACATATGAGCAGGATACTCAAGACTTTGTAGTCACAGGCTTTCTTTTTGTTGTTGTTTTGCATCTCCATATAGCCTAGTCTTTAGGTATTTCTTTGAGGTTTTGTGTCTCTTTGTAGATGTTTTATATCTCTTTGTGGTCATTATGTGTCTCTTCAGGTGACATTTTGCTTTTGAAATCCAGGGGGGCCCCTGACACTTTGGGCCCTGGGTCCTATATCCGGTAGACCTGTTTAGTAATCCATCCATGGTCTTAATGGCAAACCACAAACTGCGTTTTTTTTGTTTTGTTTTTTCCTTTTTCCTACTTTTTATCATTATTGCATCTTTTCTTTGAGCTATTTACTTTCTGTCTTAATTTCATACACATAGCCCTAGACACATAAGCCTCTATCTTATAAAACAACAACAGCTATATTATTATTATTATTATTATTATCATTAGTAGTAGTAGTAGAAGTAGTAGTAGCATCAAACTATATTGGTTCTTGCCTCTTAAATGTGAGGATTCAACATCTTATGGTTTGAATAAAAATGAAATTCATAAATTATAAAATGTATTGTTGTTATATGGTTGTACAGTTGCACAGTTGTATAAGTGGGATGAAAATAAAGACAAAAACAAAGTGATGTTTTTAAGGCTCAATAAGGCTACAGATAAGGGTTTAAAGGGTGTAGAGTGCGCTCTGTGTCTGACAGCATCAGAGGTCACAGGGTTAAAGTGCTGTCATGTTACACACAGTAACTGAGTCTGCCTAAAACAAAGCCTGAATGGAGACAGGCCTCCATTCACAAGGCCTCCCCACATCCTATCACGCAGGGGTCAATGCAAATCAGCCTATTGTTGCACATTGTGCTCCCTACTAACTCATAAACCACTGACCCTTTCCATCAATGTGGATGACGTCCCCACAATAAATCAATCTTTTCTTCTACAGTATTTAGAATGGAGATGAGATGTGCATTCACAAGGAGGATAATCTAATGAGCGAAGACTTATGGTTGAAGTTTATACTTCCAAACTGTCTCTGCCAAGAAGCAGAGTTATCATACTCTTCAGGATGTCAGACATTTTTGTTCTGAGCACATTTTTAGCTGTAAGATATTCTGTTCCATCCAAATCAAATTTTATTTCTATAGCACATATTTTTGGTGAAGATTCTTAGTCATCCAGGTCATGGTAATCAAAAGTGCTATATCGTAGGCAACTGGACTTGTGAGCTCTTGGTTTCAGAGTCGTTAAGGTCACCTTAACGACTCTGAAACCAAGAGACTCTGCAAGGTTCACACCCAAACAGCAACTCTGTTCCAGTCATTTAGAACTGAAGAAGCTTCTTGGATGAGAGCCGAAACGTCTTCAAGAAACGCAAGCAAGTCCAGTTGCCTACGATATAGCACTAATGATTATAGCACATATCATACAAAGTATCCTCAGTGTGCTTTTACATACAACATGTGTGAATAAAAACAAATTAAGTCCTTAGGCTAATCCATCCCCAGCCCACCCACCCGCACAGACATACCCAATCACACATCCCCAAAAGAGAGCACTAGAGAGGAGAAGAAGACAGAGACAAATACACAGACAGAGGCACGAACTATTCACAGGCCTGGGAGAACAGGAAGGTCTTAAGCTTGACTTTCTCAGATCATCAGGCAGTTTGTTCCAGAGAGTTGGGTCCTAATGACTGAATGCACCTTCAGCAAATTTATTTTGGATCATGGGCACAGTTAGGAGACCAGTGTCTGATGATCTGAGGGTTCTGGGGGGGTATGTAGGCTGTGAGCAGGTCAGAAATGTACTGAGTCCAGCAAGAAAGGCAATACAGTAATCTAGTCTGGAGGAAATGAGACCATGAACCAGTTTTTCAGCGTCTGACTGAGACAGGATGGATCTAACGTCCAGTGATGAATGTGCTGATGAGTCAGTGAGCAACAAGTGTGAATAGCCCACATTCACACCAAATTCATCCAAATGAAATTCAGAATGATCAACGATTATTGACTGATTTAATCACTTGCAATGTGATATGTTGTTGCCAGTAGTCACAAACCCACAGAGGATTATTGCCCAACTCTGCAGTTTCACTCTGTGACTAACTGGTGAAGACAGTGAAGCATTAAGCAGCCAAAAAGCTAGATATTTCCTGCAGTAATTGGTGCAGACCAAAACACAGCTACAGGAAACGACAATATGACGGACAGAACAGTGGCCTAGTCACGAGAAACATGGCTCCAAATAATGTGTCCAAACAAGTGCCATTTAGTTCCATTATACTGAAGAGAAGGCAGACATCTCTACAGGAGATATCTCCAACATTCTGCAACGCACACCAAAACAATCTAGTCAAATAAATAGCACCACAGGTTTGAGGAAAAATATGTAATTCCCTGTCCCTTTAAAGTCACCTTTCAAGAACTTCAACTTTAACACACTTCCATAACAGGAACTCTGCATATTGTTCTGATAAATTTCAATGAAATGAGTAATGGCTATTTGCCAATGAATACGCTTCACTTGGAAAGTCCAGATATCCTCTAATGCATGTAGACGCCCACACACCCATTTTCATCAAAGCACACAGCAGCCATGCCGCTTTGTCAGAAAACAAACAACAACTAAGAGAAAGAAACAGCCTCATTGTTCATGTTCTTTGTAACACCCTTTCCTCAGCAAAGGAGACCCCACCTCTGATACAGATGGAGGAGGAACTTGCAGGGAAAATCAGTCTCCAGTGGATTTATCAGTCCATTACTGAAAATGTCTGTTGTATAACTTCCCCCATGTGCACATGGAGGAAACAAGAATGAATCAGGAGCAAATGCAATCATATGTGTTCTTGAGAAATATGGGAGTCAGCTGGCGGGACACCAGATGGATGCACACACTCACACACACACACCACCCCCTGCGCCTTTTAGAAGGAGCCTCGTCTCCACGGTGACTGAAGACAAAAAGGAGGCCCTGGCACAGCTGGTCTTTAGCAACCGAGAGAGAGAGGGGAGGAAAAAAAAACAGTGAATGAGTGTTCAGATGTACAGACAGGACAGAGGGTGAGGGGGAGTGGGAGACAGCGTAAGCAGCAGTGAACGAAGTGGTTGGAGGTGGTGGAGGGGGGAGAGGCTGGGAGGAGAGAGAGGGAGGGTGAAAGGGGAGGAGGTACACAAACTCTGAGAACAGGAGTTAGTAGGGGAGAAAGTGAACCCACACGGCAGGAGGAACAGTTGCAGTCGTACAGAACGGCTGCTGATCTGCTGAAAGAGTCAGGTTACCTCTGAACACCCAGTGCTGCTCTCTCAGTTTGAACTGCAGCAGGCTAATTAGATGAAGAGCCTGAGACCAGCAGGCAAACAAACTTAGGGAGAACGAATGACAGGAGTGAGAAGAGGGGGAGGGTCAAAACAAGAAGAAGGAGTAGAGGTCTGTTAAACATCGTGGGGACTGTTTTATGTACAGCTGAGTTTGGTTCTCCTTGGCAAGAGGAGTTAACAAGTGGAAACAGTGACGCTTTTGAAGTGAAGCACACATTCACTGCAAAGGTAAGAGCCTGTTATTACTTTTCATACATTACTTGTCAATAAAGAGTCATACTTTTTGCAAGACGGTCATAATTTTCAGCAAGTAAAGAAAAGATCTAAGTAGGTGTATTAAAATATGGAGAAGGTTGTTTCAGTGACACGAACAATATTTACACCACAAGAGATTCAACGCAAAGAAGTCACTGTCTTCTTCACTGCAGATGGATTTCTGCAGCTTGTTTTGGTCTCTGACCGTGTTGTGCTAATGAAACTATGAAACTCAGTGTGGGAGTGCAGTGGAAGGACAAAGACAAGAGGAGAGTGCAGAGCAGAGAGGGTCAGCAGCAGAGGTCAGACATTCTTCGCACAGGCAATTGAGATCTTCACAATCAGCTTAAGAGACTTCCAGTGATCCAAATAAGAATATATACACCTATCAACAAATGCACACATACTGTATGTGTATGCATATATAGCAACATTAACTGACTATTGAGGAAATATTGAGATGTGATTTCTGGAATCAAATTGAGAAACAGTACATGCAGTGGACACAGTGTTTTTGCACTACAAAATAATGTTAGGAAATATGGTTCTTCCTGTAAGAGGTGCAGATTGAGGTTTCATCTCTGAATCAAAACATTACAAAAGTATGGCAACCACAAGAAAGCTCCTCAGTCAATGGAAGGCAGCAGTCTTGTGTCTGCTGTCACACATTTATTTCCTGTACAAATAGATAATATTAGGACATGCAAGATCAATAGTAATTCTTTTTTGTTGAAATAATAGTTCTCTTATGAACATGTGTATTTACCAAAGTGTATGAGTTGTTCACATTTATTGTATGTGTAGCCTATAATTATGTGTCTGCATCTATTGATTTTGTTACTGTTGTAGTTATAGTATATATAGTAGCCTATATTATAGTATAGTATTGTTGTAGTACTGTTCTATAGTAGAGTATAGTATAGTATAGTATAGTATAGTATAGTATAGTATAGTATAGTATAGTATAGTATAGCATAGTAGCCTCAAGTATAGTATAGTATAGTATAGTATGGTATAGTATAGTATTGTAGAGTAGCGTATAGTATAGTATAGTATAGTATAGTATAGTA